>NC_133471.1:9341465-9941465 GCF_048565385.1 Saimiri boliviensis | reverse complement strand
TAGACATCATGTCATAACCTCATGGTTCAAAGCATTATTTTATATGTTTAAATAGATACACAAATACTTCCCATTGTAGTAAAAACTGCATATATTATTTGGTAAAGTACCATGTTACACAGGTTTGCACCGTCGGAGCAACAGGCTATATCATATAAGCTAGGTGTGGCTAGGTGTAGGCTATACCATCCGGGTTTGTGCAAGTACACTCCATAATGTTTGCACAATGATAAAAGCAATTAATGACACATTTCTCAGAAAGCAGCCTCTCCTCAAGTGACAGTTGAGTGTATTTTAAATGGTCAAAGCCCAGGAGAAAAGTGAGAACTCAATTCGTGTTACAGTTTAATAGCAAGCTTAATAGAGTTAACATATTTCATCTAATCTAAGATAACAGTGATTGTAAGACACACATTCTTTTATGTAACATTACAAATATGCTGCCAATTAAACTCGCTTTGTGAATGACAACAAAAATGTTGTCAGTTTAATTCTATTAATGCCAGGAAAGTAAAATGAAAATGAATTATGGTTTTGACATGTTAAAGCAAATAAGGAGGAGGTCATTACACTAAGGTCTTCCCTAAGGAAACACAAACTTAACCTGGATGCATTTCTAGTAACTCACTTTAAAAAAATTAACGAACCAACTGAAGTCAATCACAAAGAGCCCAGCAGTCGGTTGGCTATAGGGCTAGGGATACCCACAGAACCATTCTCCAAATCAGGCAGTCATCTAGCTGGAGCCAATCAGGCTATTTCTTCACTTAGCTTCTACCTCTAAAAGCTCTGCTCACTCTGCGAATGTGGAGCCCAAAACATGTTTTCTGTTTCGGAGCTTCTCAATTCATGAATCATTCTTTTGTACAAATAAAATGTGTTTAAATTTATTTTGCCTAAAATTCCTTTCAGAGACATAAGTATACCATTTATACTTAAAATAACGTTGTGAGTTTTAAGACACATACTCTTCAATATTCTCAAGCAGTTTAATACTGTGAGAATAAGCCAATGAGACACAAATAAAAGCAAGTCTGCAGAGTGTGTGTCCTGGGGGCCGTGAGGGGACTCGCTGTGATGCTCTCAGGGTTTCCCTTTTCTCTGTACCAATATTTCCCCCAGAAGCAAACTCAAATTTGGAAAAACACAGTCGGGCATGCTGTGATGATGAGTATCAAACCCTCAACGAAGGGACACTTTTGTAAAATAAAATAAACATAACATTGATGGCAGCATCAGGCTGTGCCCTGTGTCCTCTGTACCCTGAGTCCCAGAGGCAGCCAAACGTGCCGCCCCCAACCTCTTGTGGCTGGGTGGGACCTTATTTCAGGTCCAGAGACTGCTGCTCCAGACCCTAGCCCTGTGTTGGGGCTCTCACCCAACACCACCGTGGAGAGGGTGCAGGGAGGAGGCAGAGCTGGGCCTGGGGCAGTGCTGCACTCCATGGAGCCAGCAGGAGCCAGGGACAAGCTAGAGCCCCTTGGAGCCCACTGTCCTGGGAGCTGCCACGATGGGGCTGGGCTGAGTTGCCTGCTGTCAGGGGAGCAGCCCTGTTGGGCATGAAGGGGCAGGCAAAGAGGGGCCCAGAGAGGACCTGTAGCCCCCACCCCAAGCTGCAAAGAGATGCACCTGGGACTGCCTGTACGCTCCATGGAGTGAGTGGGAGCCAGACCCTTCAAACACAGGACTTGGTCATCTCTGCATTCTGCACCCTCAGGGGCCTGGGAGGGGGGTCTTACCTGCCCCCAGAGGCTTGGGGGTGTCTGCTCCCACTACTTGGCCTCTGGCTCTCAGCACCTGCTGTAATCTAATGGGGGTTTGGGGCTGAGTCCAGGTGCTATCAAAGCCTGCCTAGGTGTGCAAATGCTAGGGGCAGAGCTTACATGCCAGCCCTCTGCCACCTTGGCTCCCTCCGCACTTTGGGCACAGACAAGTGCTGGGGTGGGCTGAGGGTGGCTTGGTGCTGGCCTGTAGGTGACCCTTACCATAAGCAGTTTTCCACGGATGGCAGCAGGAGTCAGAAAGACTCCTGGGCAGAAGGGGTTAGGTCCCTGATGAGGCCCCACCTTCAGGCCAGAGAGGGCCTGAAGGCTGTAGGCTGGGCTGCCAGTTATGCTGGGAACTTGTGGTGCCTTTTCCAGGCTTGCCCATGGCCACACACAGACCAACTGGCATCCACTTCCACCCCTCAGAGGCCCATAAAAGCCCCAGTTTCAGCCAGAGCAGAGCAGACAATGGGATGACCAGCTGCAGAGAGGAGCTACCCTCTCAACTAGGAGCTTAACACTCTTCAAGATCCCTTAGCTGTGGAAAGGAGTTACCTGCTGTGGGTATCCTCTGAGCTGTTCTATCACTCATGAAAGGTTCTCTTTGTCTTGCTCACCCTCTTGTCTGTGTACTTCATTCTTCCTGATGGCAGAACAAGAACTTGGAATCCACCAGTGGCAAGGATAAAAGACCTATAACACAAACAGGGCTGAGACGTGCCCCTTGCTTGCCACATTGTGAGAGAAGAGAAGGAGAGAAGAGCTGCAATCCTTTGGGGAGCACCAACCTGGGAGCTACCCCAGCCAAGGCTGTGACTTCTTCTTTGGGGCCTTGCAGTTCCTGTCACCTCCAAGCTTCCGAGTGCCACCGTATTCCCCAGTGCCAGCTGTGGAAGCTGCCTGTGGTTTGTCTGGTCCAGCCACAGCCTTGCAGAGAGCCAGCACCCACGCTGGCACCTGGAGCTGCCCACCCCACTGCAGCAGCCGGTGTGTCTGACTGTGCAGTAGCCAGACCCAACACTTGCTCACCCACCTCTCACCGTTTCATGCCTGACTTGCCCTTGGCAGGCATGAACTCCAGGCCCATAGAATGAGCCAAGTGCAGCCTACCAGGCTAAGTGAGCAGAACAAATTCAGCAGGTCAGAACAAACTCAGGCAAAGGTGCCAATAGCCAGAAAGATTTCCTGCCAGAAAAGTGACACCCCAAAAATCCTTAACAACATGAGAAAGTAAAACATGGCAGTGCTCCCTCCTCTGCACTCAGGGCATATACAGGAAGCTTTTTACTTACCTTCTGGTGTCCTGAAGCTGCACCAGCATAGCCCCTAGGTGTTCCTTAGCCACAGAGGGTTCTCCCAGGTGGGTCCTGAGGAGAAGGAGATTTGTGTCCTACCTAGGCATGGCTCCCAGGTGTCCTGTAGCCATAGTGGCACCTTCTGGATGAAACCTGAGGAGAACAAAGCTTAATCCTCACTGTGGAGGTGCCAGATATCTGTGTGGGGAACATGGGGGGAAGGTCCAAAAAGGTGGGATTATTTTATTGCATTTTACGTTTTGGGGTACATGTGAAGAACATGCAAGATTGTTTCATAGGTACATACATGGCAGTGTGATTTGCTGCCTTCCTCCCCATTACCTATATCTGGCATTTCCTCCCATGCCATCTCTTCCCAACTCCTCACCCCTTGCTGTCCTTTCCCTGTTTCCTCCAAACAGGCCTCAGTGTGTAGTGTTCCCCTCCCTGTGTCCATGTGTTCTCATTGTTCAACACCCCCCTATGAGTGAGAACATGCGTTGATTGATTTTCTGCTCTTGTGTCTGTTTGCTGAGAATGATGGCTTCCAGGTTCATCCATATCACTACAAAGGACACGAACTCATCATTTATGATGGCTGCATAATATTCCATGGTGTATGTGTGCCACAATATCCCTGTCCAGTCTATCATCAATGGTCATTTGGGTTGGTTCCAGGTCTTTACTATTGTAAGCTGTGCTGCAATAAGCATTTGTGTGCATATGTTCTTATAGTAGAATGATTTATAATCCTTTGGGAATTTGTGTGACCCCTACAGGCTGCCAGTTGGGGCAGCACAGGATGCTGAAGTGCTCTCTGTATAGTGGTGCCCATGGACCTCTCCTGTGGTCCCCGTGGATCTCTGAAATCCATTGTTCTGATAATCTCATGCTATGATTTTGGAAGTTAAAACTGAAAGAGAACCTATCATCCCACGCCTTGAACAGAATGGACAGAGATAAAAGTAAAGTTGATTGCCGATGGACAAAAGTCAACTGATGTCCTACGTATCAGCAATTATATATGGATACAAGTGGAATTTTAAAACTGGAATATGGTATTTAAAAATATCTATATCATTTTTAAAGTGTCTGTTCATATCCTTTGCCTGCTTTTGAATGGGATTATTTGTGTTTTTTTTTTCTTGTAAATCTGTTTTAGTTCTTTGTAAATTCTGGATATCAGCCCTTCGTCAGATGGGTAAACTACAAAAACAAAACAAAACAGAACAAAACAAAATGAAACAAACAAACAAACAAAAAAAAAAACGATGAGTTCATGTCCTTTGTAGGGACATGGATGAACCTGGAAACCATCATTCTCAGCAAAACTGACACAGAGCAGACAATCAAACACTGCATGTTCTCACTTATAGGTGAGGGTTGAACAATGAGAACACATGGACATAGGGAGGGGAGCACTACACACTGGGGTCTTCTGGGGGGAAATAGGGGAGGGACAGTGTGGGTAGGTAGTTGGGGCGGATAGCATGGGGAGAAATGCCAGATATAGGTGATGGGGAGGAAGGGAGCAAATCGCACTGCTATGTGTGACCTATGCAACAATCTTGCATGTTCTTCACATGCACCCCCAAACCTAAAATGCATTAAAAAATAATAATAAAGAAAAAAAAATCTATATCATTTACAACAAAAGGCCTAAAAATTAAAGTTCTTAAGTATACATTTTTTAAAAAGCTACACATATACATTCATACCACCTGGAAACACAGTTGAAAGAAACAATATATAAATAAATTGAGAGATACTCCTTATTCACCATTAGTAACTAGACATAGTTAAGATAACAATTCTTTCAAAGGTGATTTATACGTTGAGTTTAATCTCAATCAAATTCCCAGCAAACTCTTTCTAAACCTATAATAGACAACATTGAATAAACCAAAATTTAAAGGCCTCACACATCTGTACCCCAACACTTATTACAAAGCTAAAGTAATGAGAAAAATGTGATAATGATCCTTATCCCAACACTTATTCAGAACCTAATCCTAACTACTAAACTTAACCCTATGTTGACACTGACCCTGATCAAACCCTGACCTCGATCCCAATCCAAACCCCAACCCGGACCCAGATGCCAACCCCAACCCACATTTCTAACCCCAACCCTGACCCTGACCCAATTTTCAATCCTGATCTTTAACCTGACCCTGACCTCTGATTCTAACCCTAACCCAATATTCCCCAGTTCCACTCGAGTGTACCTCTTACCTTATTCTTAGCATTAGATAAGCCAAAGGCTAAATCCAAAAACAATCAAAACTCAATATTATCCTGAAATAAAACTCAACATCTGTTTCACCCTAAACCTAGTGGTAACACCTACCATAAGTCCTAAACCAGAATTTGAGACTGTACCCTGAAATTTTAACTGACTCCTGGTTCAGCTGCTAGCTACTTGAGACAAAACTCAAGATACAGGAGTTGGTGAGCGGAAAAAGCACATTTATTAAGAAAGTCAGCAAACCTAGAAGGTGACATGCTAGCATCCTAAAGTACCATCTCAAGTGACCACAAATTTTAGGTTCCTTTTATGTTAAAGACAAAGTGTAGAGGAAAGAGTTGGGATCCAGAAGGGCTCAACAACTTCAGATATCCGGGTGCCAGTGAGGACCCAAGGAGTTTGGGAAATTCTTAGTCTTTGGTCAGGTCAAAATGCTCCTATATATCTTTAACAAAATAGTTAGTTGTTTACATGCATTTTCTTTAATTCCAGAGTTTGTTTTAAAAGCTACATGATTGCTGTTTTTCCATATTATCTCAGTGCTCTAAAATTATCCTAGCCTATGGGCCGGAATGTGTAAAGGTCCCTTAAACGAAAATAGAATTAGTTACATTAGTTTAATTATATTATTATTATTATTATTATTATTATTATTATTATTATTATTATTATTTTGCCGTTTCACTCTTACAAAACCATCCTCATACCTGAACCCAAATCCAGAAATCTTGACACTTAATCTAAATGTAAACTAGGATCCAACTGTAACCACTAAAACCTATCCTGAGCCTAAGCCCAAGTCCCAACCACAATCCTAAACTCTTTGTGCGACCTATTTCTCAATCATACCCTTGACTCGAATACAAAACTACAAATCCTATCCACATCTGAACCCTAGTCCTAAACACTACACCCTAGCCCAATTGAGGCCAAAATCCTATACCCTAAAAACCCAGCCCAAGTCAGAGTCTAATCCCAAACCCCAAACAGATTCCAATCAGACACTGACATCAAAACTGATCCCAACCATAACACCAATACCAACCTGAACTTGAACCAGAAAGTGAATTATGAACATGAAACAACATCCTGATTCAAACCCCTGAACTCAGAAGTCAAGCTTCAGTCAGAGCCTATGCAAAGGCCAGGACATAAACTGTAATCCAAATCTGAATGAAACTCCAATTCCAATTCCAACCGCAACCCTTATCATAAACCTTGATCCCAAACTTGAACTCAAACCCAAACTCTGAATTCCAAACACATTATGACCTGACCCATGACCCCTATACAAATCCAAAATCCTTAACCAGAATTGAACACGAACTCAAACTTTAAAACAAATGTAACCTGACCCAAAACCTAAGCTCTAAACCCAAGTTAAACCTGAAGCCAAACATTGAAGCTGAATAAAGCCCTAGTACAAACTCCTAGACTTTAAAACCAAGCTTAAGTCAGGACCCAAACCCAGTCATCTGAACCAAACCACACCCCAAACTCAAACCCAAACCCAGTCCTAACTCCAATTACAATCATTACTGTACCCCTAATCTTAACCACAAACATGAATCCCAAACTAATGCAAAATCAAGCCCTTAACCATAAAAATGACATCTGGGCCTGTAGCTCTGCCCTCTGGGGAAATGGCTCCTTTTTTTGCTCCCAGCTTCACCCACTGCTCCTCTATCTAAGGATGAAACTCCTCACTCTGGGCCAGAAGTTCAGCCCTTTGCCTATGCTCATGTGGCTCAGCCTTTTGTTTCCACAACTTTGCCATATGGGTCCAGGCTCTTTGCTGTAACTCCAGGGCAGCACCAGCCTTTAAGCTCAGGACCCCTGGCCCCTGTGCTCTGATGTGTGCCCTACTCTTGGCTAAATCTGTCCCCTACCACTGTGATCTTGCCTCTGGTATCTGAAACACTAAACCTGAACAAGCACACTAACTCCCCTCTGCACTGAAACTGAGCAGAAGTGAGAGACCAAGTTCAAGCCCAACCACGAACCCCAATCAAACCCAAATGTGAACCCCATCAAAATCCCAGAACACTACACTTACATATGAACCAGAAAATGTACTTGAACCCATAAACCCTAAAACTTAGAAGCCCAATTCTAACCTCGACTTGACAAACAAGCCAAACCCCAAGCCTGTCCTAATACTAACTCTAATTCCAAATCTCAACTAAAAGTCAAACACTGAATATAAGTCAGAACCTGATTCTAAACATTTGAACCCTAAAACCAAGCCAAAGTCAGAGCCCAAGCCTGAACCTGAACACCAGTCTATATCAAGGCCAATGCTCTTCCCAATTTGACCTCATGGTACCCTAATCCAACTGTAATCAGACCCCTTGAGATTTCAGCATCCCAACATTCTAGTGATTGAAATAATGAAAATTCTGATCAGACTATTGCTTACACATGTTAACTATTCACATTTTTGTCCATTATTTCTTTTTTCCACATTATGATTATAAACTGATGATATATTACTGTAGCACAGGTAGCCTAAAGTTAGAATCTGAGCAATGCCATTTTATAAAGTAAAAAGCTTTTTTTAAAATAAATTGTAAAGGCTGCCCCATTCTCCTCACAATAACTGTGGGCGTTGGCCTCTGTAAATACAACTGCAAGTTTACTTTGCAAAATGCAAAAGGTAAAGCCGCTTATCAGTAACTGCCAGAGTTGATAGTCTTTGCTTACCAGTAATAACCAGAATAAGCATCCCCATCTAATTCCATCCCGGCTCCTGCAGCTTGTAATAATTGACTAAAATATGTTATTTCTACATTAACTCAGACAATGTGCAAACTAACGCTTATCTTGACTTCTGTAAGCCACTTAGGTAACAATCAAATTGACAACAAGTCTTCTAGTCCTCAGAATGTCTGGAGACCCGCACCCTCGTCCCTGCCAGAGAAGTGATTTATGGAATCACCTGGCCCTCAGAATGTCTGAATACATTCACCTCTACACCCCGCCCCACACTCTCACCCCCCACTTCCAAGGTGGCTTTTTGGGTATAAAAATATTGGCACCCTCCTTTTCCCCAGCCAAGGGTTGGAGAGACGCGAGTCCTCTGTGGCCACCTGCAACAATAAACCCTGCAATTTGGCATACTTTTGTCTTGGTGTTGACTCTCTATGGTCGGTCCAGTAAAACATTACTTCTTTGTCAAGCAGGAGGAGATAACTTCAGGGCCACATACACACACACACGAAAAAAAAAAAAAAAAAAAAAAAAAACGCAGACTGAATGGATGTTTAGAAGGATATTAGGACCAGTTGTTGATGCCCAGAACTCTGGTTGTTCAAGGTGTTACCTGAGATTGAAGAAACATAGACTTCCCCTTCAGTTTTCTGAAACAACCCCTCCCTTATTCCCTAGTTGCATAAAAATTCGTTGTTGCATCTTTTTGTTAATGCAGATTTGACAGATCTTTCTCTCTCATCTTATTGCTTTGGCAAAATCTAATAAACCTTCCTCTATCTCCAAGAACTGCTGTCTCAGTGTTTGGCCTCAGCTGTGCATTGGGTACATGAGTTTGAATTTGGGGTTCCAGGACATAATCACAATAATCTGAGGCAGCCCCAACTCAATTCTAGCCCAAGTTTCAGTCAAAACCAGCACCCCAACCCTAACCCTAACTGAACCCAAGCCAAGCCCTACCTCAGACCTGGCATAAACCTGAGCCCGAACCTAGACATTACAACAAAAACAACCCTGATCACAAGACCAACCCTAAACTGTAAAATCATACTTGACTCCTACTCAGACTTCACATCTAAATCCTTAAGACAAATCCAGAAAAGAACACAAACATGAGCCTTAAACTATAAAGCCAACTCAAACCCATAGGCAAACTCAACCAGAATCTGAACCTGAAATTTAACCCTAAAACTTAATCCTAAACATGAACCAGGAGCCAAACTCTAAACTTGAACAAGAAGTCATACACTTAAAAGCCAAAACCAAGCCTGAATCACAGCTTGAGCTGAATCCTGATCAATACTCCTGCTGGAATTCCAACCCCAAACTTTGCCCTCAAATACAACCCTAATCCAGCCACAATCAGAAACAAGACCCGACTCACAACCTGAACCCTATCCGAAATCCAGGATAAGCTTTAGCACCAGTCCATTCACAGAACGGGCCAAGTCCCAGACCCAGCTCCAGCCCATGCCAAGCCCTAGCCTGAAGACTGAGTCCAAACTCTTACCCCAATTCCTAAATCGATCCTGACTCAAACTCTGTAACCAACTGTTCCTAACCCTACCACATACCCAACCCTAAATTTTTAAAACCATAAACTCCAACCTCAACATCCGATCTAAACCCATAAACACAAACCTGTACGAGAACTGAACTCGACTTTCTAAAGCCTGAACTCAAGCTGGAATCCCTAAACCCTAAAACCAAGCCAAGTCAGAACTCAAGCCTGAGCATCATAACAAACCCAATTCAAATCCAATAATCCAAAGCCCAAACCTAATCCCAAACCTGATCCTCACACCCCACATCCACACTTGACATCAACCCCAGCCCCAACAACAGTCAGAGCTGCAGCCTCCAAGCTAGACATAAGACTGAGCTTGAGCCAAAGCCAAATCCCAGAACCCATTCTGAACCAAACAACAACCTGAATCCCAACCGCAATGCTGACTTCAACCTGGGACCAAACCTGCCTGTTTTCCAAACCCTGTTCCCAACTACAACGACACCAAACTAAAGTCCTAAACATGAAATATGACCTAAATCCAAACTGAACTTAAAGCATAACTTGCTCAAACTCTAAACGTTAAAGCCTAACTCAAACTTAAAGACAAAACCTGAACCCCAATCAAAATCCTAATCCAAAGCCCTTAGCCATAATATTTAAATGGAGTCGGAGACCAAGTCTGGGCATGAATGTGAACTGCAATCCAAACTCTGAACCTGAAACTAAAATTGAACTCCTAAATCCTGAACATAACTACACTCCAGTCCAAGCCTGAATCCTAAAACCAAACCAAAACCTAAACCCGATGCATGAACTACACCCTGATCTCAAAAGGTCCCCGAAAGGCCTAAGCATGAACCCAAACTCAAACTGGCACTCTAACCCTAAAGTCAAACTGCAAACCTAACTAGAACACTGCACCTGACCACTAACCTGAATTCAAAACCCAAACCCTGAAACCAGTACTGAGGCTAGATCCAGGTTGAGGGATCATATCCTGACTTTATTCCAAACCCGGACCTGATTCTTTACTCAAATCCTGATCCCAAAGCTAACCTCAACTTCAACCTTTCCCATAGTCCCAAAATCAAACTCAGCCTCAACACCAGCCCAAACTCCATCCCCATCCATGGCATCAACTCCAGTCTAAGCAGAACACTAGAACAAACCTAAGCCCAAAACTCTAAGCTGAACCACATTCTAAACCCAGACACAACCCCACGCCCAAACCTGGAGCTCCAGTCCAATCAAATGTCCAATACCTGACCCATGCCCTGAGTCTGACCTGGAGCCAAATAGAGACTCTAACCTGAATTCGTACCCAAGCCTAAATCCCTAAACACAAAACTATTTCCAGAGTCTGAGTCCAAGCCCATGCCCAAACTGTAAATCCAATCTAATCTTAAACTGAAACCACAACTTAAACCCTGAACTCAACCCTTACACTAACTGTAATCTGAAACCAAACTCCAATCAAATTTGCACTTGAACTCTGATACTGAATGACAGCGAGACCACAGGCATAATATTTAAAACTTACCTGAGTGACAGCTCATGCCCAAATGTGAATCACTCCAGCACTGACTTCAAATCTAAATCATAATCCTGAACCCAAACCCTAAATTGTAAATCTGCATTCAGAACTGAACATTGAACCCAAACCACTAAACTCCAAACACAAGTCAGAGCCTGAACCTGAACAGGAAAACTCTAAATCCAAATCTGAACCTGAACTAGAATCCAAACCCAGCTAATCCCAATCCTATTACCATTTTCAGCCCACGCCTTAAGCTAGTATAAAGCAGGTTCCCTGTGCACTGCTTACCAGCTTGTCTGGGTCTGGTGACACAAGTTATATGAAGCACATTTATTAATTATAAATAGGCAGCAAGAGAAAACAGAAGCCTAGAATTTACTGTGAGCCAGTCCCTCAAGGCTCAGGAAAGCTCCTCATGACAGATAGATAGACTCCTGCCTGTGTATGCCTCACTTGCACTGCAACTGAAGGATCCCAGAAAGCTGTCTGCACTGGAGTGTATACTCTGGGGAGTAGAGGAACCACTTGTTTGAAGTGTGATATGACATCCTGTTCTGGGTGAGGGGCACTGGAACGGAGCCTGGGCTGTTCCAATTGGTTCTTCTTATCTCAGGGTGTTGCATTCCCAGACATTTTACAATTATTCTTGAGAATTACCAGAAAAGAGGAGAACTGGGATGGTCCAAGGATATCTGGAGAACTATCCTGCACCTAGCTCCATCCTAAGCCTCTGCCCTAACCTCAATCTCAGTCATAGCCCAATCTCTAGCCCAAAGTGAGCTCTGGTCAGAGCCCTATCGTGAACTGGATTCAGAGCCCGAGCTTCAATGCAGACCTCAAACTGAACCAACCCCCAACCTGAAATCCCAGCCTCAGCTCTAGCCCAGAACCAAACGTCATTTCAATCATGTCCTTTCGCCCAACCACAAATACTAAACTCAAATACAAATCCAAACTCTGAACCTGAACCAGAATGCAAGTGTGCATTCATAAACCCTAGAAATCAAGTCAGAGTACAAGCCTGAGCCCAAACCACATTTCTAATTAAGCCAAGAACTCGCTCTCAACATCCACACTAACCCTAACCCAAACCTTATACCATAAACTCTGACCATAAATATAAACCTTAATTTCAAACTCAAAATATAACCCAGACTTGAACCCAAATCCTTAAGCCATAAAACTGAGCTAGAGTCTTAACCTGAAATGGAACCCCTACACTCCAGGCCTAAACTCAAACCTGAGCTAGAATCTTACCAAAACCCCTAAACCTGAACACATGCCTGTAACCCAACCAATCCTAAACCTAACCTATACCCTGACTATGATTTCAATCCTAACTTTGAACTTGATTCCAATTCAAAACCTTTAATCTGGCTGGGTGCGGGGGCTCATGCCTATAATTCTAGCACTTTGGAAGGTCAAGGCGGGTGGATCACTTGAGGTCAGGAGTTTGAGGCCAGCCTGGCCAAGATGGTGAAATCCCGACTCCACTAAAAATACAAAAATTAGCTGGGCATGGTGGTGCGTGAGGTTGAGACAGAAGAAGTGCTTGAATCCAGGAGGTGGAGGTCGTTGTGAGCCAACATCATGCCACTGCACTCCAGCCTGGGCAACAGAGCAAGACTTCATCTAAAAACAAACAAACAAATAAAAACCTTCAATCTGAGCATGAATCCAAACCCCAACAATAATCCCAACCCAATCCCTGATGTCGGCACTAATTCTAAAACAGATGCTCAGGCTTAACTCGAACCCTAACCTGAACTCAATTTCCCAATCCCAAACCTGACACCTGAACCTGAACCTTAGGAAATAAAACACTATAATGGTTTTATGGCACTGAGTTTTGAGGTTAGGATTATTTTGCATTGGGGTTCAAGTTCTGGGCAAGATGGAGAAAGCATCTTGTCTCTTCCACAACTATAAATCCTAGAATGTATGGAGCAGCTGATTCGAAGACTAAAAATGTATGTTTAACAGGCAGACTGAAGATCAAAATCTGGAGTAACACCAAGCCTGAAGTATTTCATTTCTTTTTCTTCTGACACCATGTAGACTCCAGAGGAAGCCCAAAACTTAACTCCTAGATTCTCAACTGCGAATCCTAATCCCAAATTTTAAACCCTAAAAACCCTGACACCTGATGAATTTACCCATTTATCATTATGAAATAATCTTCTCGCTGGGTACAGTGGTTCACACCTGTAATCCCAGCATTTTGGGAGGCCGAGGCGGGCAAATCATGAGGTCAGGCGTTCAAACCAGCCTGGCCAATATGGTTAAACACTCTCTAATACGAACACACAAAAAAATTAGCCAGGTGTGGTGGTGTGGGCCTGTACTCCCAGCTACTTGGGAGGCTGAGTCAGAAGAATCTCTTTAAACACGGAGGTAGAAGTTGCAGTGAGCTGAGATCGTGCCACTGAACTCCAGCCTCAGTGACAGAGTGAGATTCCATCTCCATCATATTCATGTCTAGCTATCTACTGACTCTAACAGAGCCCACTATCATGTGTCTTTCCCAAAATAAGTGAAGAAACAATTCATTGGAAACAAAATGATTGTAGATGGAAACTTTGCAACTTACACAAATAATCACTCAAAATCATCCTTACACTAAAAATGCAAAACTATACAATTTCCAGAAGAAAACATAGAACAAAAGTTATCTGCTCTTGGGTTCAGTAATGAATTTTAACAAACCACACAAACTGTCAATACACACCAAAGAAAGAATTAGGTGGATTTTTTTAATATTAAAAGTGTATACTCTAGAAAATATCTTGTTAAGGGAATAAAAACACAAGCCACATATTGTAAGAAACTATTTGCAAAATACAGATCTAAGAATTTGTATTCAATATATAAAAATATCTTAAAACCAAGTAAAGCAGCCCAGTTAAAGATGGACAGAAATCTGAACAGACACCTAACCAAAGGATTTAAGAGAAACCAGCCCCTTCAAAAGACTCTGCCACTTATATCAACCATCTGCCTGAAGCTGCCTTTCCTTTCTTGCCTGATAAAAGATCACCCATTTTACATGGGACCCATGAGGAAGTAAGAAACTCAACTGCGATTGCACTCATTTCTCCTTTTATAAATATTCATGACTCCTTCTAGAGCTTATTAAATATTTGTATTTGACCACGCCACTCAGCATAAATTTCTGTTTTCTTTAACTCTCTCTTAAAGTGTCTGCTTCTGGCTTCTGGCTGGAGTCTATGCTTCCCATTTTGGGGAGCCAAAGTTGGTGAATCACCTGAATTCAGGAGTTTGAGACCGGCCTGGCCAACATGGTGAAACCCTGTCTCTACTAAAAATACAAAAAATTAGTCAGGCTTGGTGACAGACATCTGTAATCCCAAATAATTGAGAGGCTGAGGAAGGAGAACTGCTTGAACACGGGAGGTGGAGGTTGCAGTGAGCCAAGATGACACCACTGTACTCAAGACTGGACGAGAGTGAAACACCTTCTCAAAAAAACAAAAATAAATACAAATGTAATCAATGAAATCACTCCTTTCCAAATTTATCAACCTCATCATTCTTCAGTTGACAGTATTACAAAGTTCAAAATTCCTTCCATACTCTCCTAGAGAAGTCCTAGAAATTGTTATTTTGTTAATTAGTTTTGATACGGGAGAACTTGTAATCAAATGAGTAGAAATATTGAAACTGTGGTTTACCAGTTACGTGTCTCTTAATCCAATCAACCAGATATCTAAAATTAACCATGAGAATACATATGCCTGAATCATGGCTAAACTTTTAGAATGAAACCTATGAGATCTCTATCTGTGCTTTTTGCCTATTAATGTATGTTATGTATATGTGATATTTTCTTGACACCAGATAGCATTGCAAAATTCATTTATAAAATCCTCTAAAAATGCTCTATTCTAACTTCGCTTGGAAAAAAAAAAATAAGCATTTATACATAAATATTTCCCAAACTCCTAGAAATGTAGAAACTGATATAAATGTTTTTCAAGTTAACACAATTTACATAAAACATACATAAATAAGACCAATTTAATATTTTTGGTGTAATAAAACAACTATGCCTTCAGAACTATCACTATTAAATATAAAACCAACATAAATTTCTATTCTTCTTCAGTTCTACTCAAATAAGCTAATATTATACTTATTAGATACTTAAAGTCTTAACGTTTATAGATTGATTCTAATTAAGTTGTCATTCTACAAAAATCATTATTTCAATAATAATTTTTACAGTAAATCTGCCTAATAATAGTTTCCAAAGTACTAAAGTTAAGCTAATTAAAAGATTCACATTAAATATCTAGATCATTTATAAATAAGTTACAATACTAAAACATTAATTACCAAACATAAATAATTCAATTTTATATACACTTCTGACCCCCTATTTCTACAGTGAGAAAAAAGATATTTTGGTCTGTTAATAAACTTTTTTTTTTTTTTTTTTTTTTTTTTTTTTTTTTTTTTTTTTTTTTTTGTCCACAACGCTGAGAAATTTTACTATGTGGAAATATCACTCTAGATGTTGGGAGATCATATACTCATACATTTTCTAATCTACTATAAAAAGTTAATATATGACAATTTAAAATTTTCTACTTCCTAGTTTACTCAGGAAAATAAAGATTACTAAGTGTTAAAAATATCACCTATACATAAATAAAATTACTAGAACTGATAGAATATCTAGAAACTCTATGCAAATTATGCAGAAAATGTAGGGCAAGGTATGCAAATAAAGGACGTTGTAATTTTTATAAGAAAAACTGTACCAAATACAAAAGTAAAAAGAGATATCTAACCTTCCCTGTGTTATATTTGAATTAGCAAAATGTTATGTTGTCAGAAAATATACAAAATCCCTGGAAATTTGTCGGTGTCTTCCTTATCCATGGTATGTGGTGATATAGTACTATGAGTCATATTTTCAATTGTTATTTTAAATGTCATATGCCACTGACAAAATTGAATATCCTTGTCAGTTGTGGTATAACGAACTCACATTAGATCTTTTGTCATAGCCATTTCATGCTCTTTGTCATTTAGATATTATTTAGGCCTGATTCTTTCCTAAAAGTTCCTGCAATCAGCTGTGAATCAGAATGTTGGTCTCCAACACAGGACTCCTTCAGAGACTCACAGAAAAGGCTATGACTGGTACTCTGGTTACAGGCTTTTGATGATATTGCTCAAATAACTTTAAGATTATACACTTGACTCAGTGAAGCTTCCAGAAGTCTAGTTGAGAAACTGATGGGTTCATGACACTGCTAACCCAAGATTCAGCAAGACTGGAATTAAGTACAGGGCACTGAATAAATTGATGAAAATGGATTATAATTTTATAGCTTCTTTTGAGCATTGCTGGTTCTTTAATGTTATAGTTTCTGGATTTAAGAAATCTCTCTTAAGCTAACTATAACTCACAACAATTTAGTAGATTACATTTATCTAAACAGAAATGAAGCATTTCTCTTTTTCCTTGATCAATTTCTCCAGAATTTTGAAATTCTTACTGAACACTCTTATTTTCATGACAATATAGTTGTTAGCAGAAGTCTAATAAGAATCTGTTCACCTTAAAACAGGATATAATTGGAAACTTTGTTTATATTATCAAGGCTTTTACTGGAATATTATATTTAGCAATATTGTACCTAAGATCAGTTATGACCAGCAATTTTAAGGAACTAAAGTTGATTTTTACGGACCCAGTCCTTACAAAGCAGTCTGAGAAAAGCCAGCCTGATACCGAGATTACAGGATTCACATCCTTACAGGTTGTAAGAAAGGTTCTTTCTTGTAGGCCCAGAAATTTAGGGATAGTGTGGGAGCCTCAAGAAGAGAGGAATTCACTCAAAGCTATTAGGATGTCAGCTGAAATTTGATAGTATGTTCTTGGCTTGGCTTTTAGCCTCAATAGGCCTTTAAAACTTCAATCTGAGATTCTGTAGGAAAACTTGCAGCAAAGAAGCTTGAAAGCATCTGTGTGGTCAGCTCCTTTTCTTCCTGCACTTACACAAATAATCAGGCAAAATCTAACAAAGCTAGACTTATTTTAAAACAAGAATAATCTTTGATTATCTATGATCAAAAATGATGGTTACAACCGAGATAAATTTTGTGTTTCAATGAAAATCTATAACTCAACCAGGCATGGTGGCACATGCCTGCAATTCTAGCACTTTGAAAGGCCAAGAGTTCAAAACCAGCCTGAGCAACACGGCAAAACCGCATCTCTACTAAAAATAAAAAAATTAGCTGGGCATGATGGCGTGTGCCTGTGGTCCCAGCTGATCAGGAGGCTGAGGAGGGAGGCTTTCTTGTACCCAGGAGATAGAGGGTGAAGTGAGCTGAGCTTGCACAACTGCACTCCAGCTTCGGCCATAGAGCCAGACCCTGTCTGAATTTTTTTTTTTTTTTAATAGGAAAACTATAGCCCTTGTGGGATATCAGATTATAGTCTTGTTTCTTTTCTTTGGGTTATTTTTAACTCTTTGTAAACTGGATCCTGCCATCTGATGAATTTTGTCACACGATGATACATGTGGAACAAGCAGCCAAGCATTTTCTCCCTTGTTAATGTATCTATTGTCAGATAACTTGAAGGCTTCCAACCCTGGAACAAAGAAGAGGAAGGTTTGGTCCCTGAAATGCATAACCAAATTGCAATACATTCATGCAATGGAATACTATTTTGCCATAGAAAGGAACAAGCTATAAACTCACACGAAGACATGAGTGGTCTTTCATGCACATAGCTAAGTGGAAGAAGACAGTGTGAGGAGAATTCACACAGTGTGACCTCATTTAATGAGATTCCCGAGAAGGGAAACTACACAGATGGGAAGCCATTGGCTGCGTGGGGCTGGGGTTTGAGGTGTTCCATATGATTCTTTAATAGTATATACTGGCCACTATCCATTTATCAAAAAATGAAGAATTTTACAGCTAAATGGATAAATCAAACTCCATTCAAATTAAATAATATTATTCAGGGTCAGGAGTATCCCAGCACAGAATCCACAATGTGAAAAATAATTTAACTATGTTACAAAATACAATGGTTTGGATGTTGTTTGTCCCTGAGAAAACTCATGTTGAAATTTGACCCCCAAGTTGGCAGTGTGGGGAGGTGGGGCCTAGTGGAAGTTGTTTGGATTATGGAGATCAATCCCTCCATAATCCATAATGAATAGATTAATGCCCTCCCATGGGGATGAGTCCTGTCTGCTCTCACAGGAATGGATTAATCCCTGCACGAGTAGATTGTCAAAAAGAGTCTTGCTTTCTTGCCTTCCCTTGTGCTTTCACTGTTGCTGTGATCTCTGCTACACCACTTGCTCCACTTCCATTTTCCACCATGAGGCAAAAAAGACTGAGGCCCCACCAGATGCAACTGACAAATCTCGGACATTCCAGCCACCAGCATTGTGAGCCAAATGAACCTTCTTTACTTACATATTACCCTGCCTCAGGTATTGTGTTACAGAAGCACAAAATGGACTAAGACACAAATGTGGGAAACAACTCTCTGAAGGTGTAGGGAAAATGGTGCTGACCTAAGTCTCTTTAACAATGAATAGAATCTGTAGGCTGAAGGAAAATAAACTATACTTCATCATTGGATTACATTTTATAAAGTTCTTTCCAACAGGGATAATGGTGAACAATTGTAAAACCACAGTATTGGTATCTGGAATCAAACAATGAGTTATATAAGTCACAGATAGTAGCAACCAGGTCCCTCAGTGTTGAAGTGGGAGGTTGTAAATTAGCAAGTGGAGAAGGGTAGAAAGACTCATGTGATAGTAGATCAGAGGTGAAGACATCAACATAAACTTGTGTTTAATTTAATACAGATACATACAGTTCCACATCAAAATCTTCATAACTAGGTGTGTGTAGGTAGGTGATATACACATACATACTTCCTAGCATTACTAATGAGAGACAAGATACAATGTGCTCACTCAGCAGCCAGATATAAGTTTTCCTACCATTCTGAAAGAAATCAGGCTCTTTGAAGAAATGTCTGATATTAGAACACGAGACAGCAATTATAAGAGCCAGGAAAGTCTTGATGTATCAGAAAGTAAGTAAGTACTTTAAAAAAAAAAAAAAAAAAAAAAAAACGAAATACGTCGAAGGAAAATTGGAGTCAATAAAAAGAGCTATGCTGGCCAACGCAAGAGTGAACTGTTCAACATAATGCTGCAGTGTTTAATACTAACTAAAGCTTCAAGTAATTAACTAGGTGTCTCCATTTGTATGTGTAGGTGGATAAGCAAATGGAGTTGAATAGAAATCTCCTTTGCAAAAGAATTCCAAATACTTAATGTAGACAGTCAGCCATCAAGAATGTGAAGCTAACACCTCATTCCACGAGTATGGACTTTACATATGTGTAACCTTATTTTTCACATTCTTTTTTCTTGTGCTGTGGTTGTGTCCTGGTTTCATTCTCTAAAATGGTGTTCACCTTAGACCAGGAAAAAAAATAACCTTACAGATTCTATTTCAATTCATGGATAAATATTTTAACAAGAGTGACTTTGTATATGTTCCAATGGCTGATTGACTCATTGTGGCTGGATCACTTATTCCAAATACTTCTTGTCTGTATTTTTTTCCAGTGTCTACCTTTTAGCCATAATACACCAGAATCAAATATTGGCCACTGGGGAAAAATATTTTAAGAAAAAAAGAGTGTGAACCGAACTGTGACCATGGTAATTCAATGTTTCACCACAACACTTCTTAAAACAGAAAAGTTTAAAAGGATATTCAAAGTCAATTTCCTCAATAAGGCTTTGCAGAAAATGAGGAAACTAGAGAAAAAAAAATGGCAGGACATCCTATGAGTGATTTTAGATGTTTCTATATTTTATGGAGAAAAATACTTTACCCTTAAAATAATCACAAAGACTTATTGGAAACCCGAACTCTTGAATGTTTCCAAATTTAGTTGAACTTCTATGTAATTCTGTCCATTTAGCTAGTCATGAAGTTGATAGTTTTTTTTTTTTAATCTCTACCTTATTTGTGTAATAAAATACACAATGAATAATTGATGCTCATAGGAAAACATGTTTGACCTGGTGAAAAGAAAATAAATCCTGGGGATTCAAAATCACTAAGCTAAAGGGAAAAGTCAAGCAGGGAACTGCTTAGGGCAAACCTGCCTCCCATTCTATCCAAAGCCACCCATCTGCTCACGGAGATAAATGCATATCTGATTGCCTCATTTGAAAAGGGTAATCAGCAAACTCAAAAGAATAAAACCATTCATCGTTATCTACCTATGATCTGGAAGCCCCCCGTTTGGCCTTCTCTTCAAGTTTTCTCACCTTTTTGGACTGAACTAATGTACATATTGCACATAATGATTGGTTTCATGTCTCCCTGAAATGTATAAAACCAAGCTGTGCTCATACCACTTGGGGCACATGTTGTCGGGACCTCATGAGGATACATCATGGGTGTGGGGCTCCTCAAACTTGGCAAAATAAACTCCCTAAAAAATCTAAGACCTGTGTCAGATTTTGGAGTTCATACGTGTAATGTAGGATGTTAATGTTTGTACAATACACATTTTTCTATCTACTATTAAAAGTATACTGCCAATTAACCTTAGACTTTCTCAACAAAATAAAAATATCGACGTACAAATAATGTATTTGCATTTAAGTAATGTTGCAAGTTTTAATATGCCTACTTTTTATTTTTTAATATGCCTTTTTTGACTACTTTAACACTGTAAGAAAAATGAGTAACTAAAACATGAATAAAAGTGTTTACAAGGGGTGGTCATATTTCCTCCAGCCTCAGGATTAGGGTTACTTGAAAGGCACCTGCCCATCCCCACCTTTCATCCCAGCTGTCCTGATGGTGGCTCTAAGTATTTCTCCTTTCTCTATATGAAGACCTCACCCCAAAAACAAACCCAAATCTTACAATATTTGTTGTAGGGCACACTATGATGATGAGCAGCCAAAGCCTCAAGCAAGGAATGCTTCTGAAAACAAGCCTTGTAGAATACAATGTGTGAAAGTAAAGCCAGTGTCTGAGTTTCTTCCTCTGCACATGGGGAGCAGGCAGGAAGCTTTTGCCTCACCTTCCTCATGTGGCCTGCAGTCACATCTCCCCAGGTCAGACTTGAGGAGAACAAAACTTTGGTCTTCACTGTGGACACACTACCAGGTGCTCCAAAGCCATAGCCTCTCCTCAGGTGGGTCCTGAGGAGAACAAAGCTCTGCTTCTAATCCTAATGCCATCCCTAGACTTTGACCCTGCTCCTAAATCCTGATCCATACCCTGGTCTATAATTCTGACCCTGACTTTGACCTTGACTTTTATCTTGACCCTGACCATGATCCCACCTTAACCATACTTCCAGCCCTGACCCTGATCCAGACCACAATTCTCATACCCTATTATTATCACTGCAATCTATCTCTAATCTTGCCTTCTAGTGCTAAACAGCTGTACCCAAAAGCACTTTTTGATTATTTAACTTCTTTTCCTTGAATTCTCTAAGGACATCCTAAAGGAGATGTCATGTATTCTGCAGTCCTTCTGAGTGGTATGGCTTCAGATAAGAAGTTCTAATACTTTGCAAGACATAAGAAGTGTGAAGGACAGTAGCACTGGGTTGTCAGGAATGCATGTTGGCATTCACGATAGTAATTGAAGCTGTTCTCCACATATTTTCAGTTCATTTTTTATGAATGCATTCTGAGTGTTCCATCCCACCTGCTTAAATTTTTGCATGGCCACATGACATTGTGTGTGTGTGTGTGTGTGTGTGTGTGTGTGTGTGTGTGTGTGTGTTTGCTGTTGCAGTTGATAAGAGATAATATGTGACCTTTTTCAGGAGAAATCTCCAAGAAACAGAGTTCTATCCAACATCTTTTGTCTTTTCTATAGCAACGAGGACCTTATTGATGGTACCTCCTTTAGCCTCGATTCCTGTGTTAGGACGACACAGCACAGAGCGACCACTCACACATGATGAGATGCAAATAAATGAAGAAGAAGATTTTTGAGCCACTGAAACTTGGAGGTTGTTTGTCACCGTGGTTTAATCTAGACCCACTGACTAATGCAGGGTTGAAGATTGAGTCAGAACTGGGTCTGGACGTGTGAAGTGCACTCCTCCGGGCTAAGTAAAATTCAAGTCTTATTGCAAAGGTAACAGTGAGCACGATGTGTTATTAGCATGCGTGTGGGATACATAAAGTATGTCAAGTGAGAATAATGAGAGACTCAACGTTATAAGACAGTGCTAATTTGTACTGTGGAGAGATTCCAAGTCCTACTTAGCATTTGAGACTGTGATGGCTGAACAAACTCATTAAGAACCCTAAATGAAGCCTTGGGATAAATATTTGAGGGTGTCTAATATACCAATTATTCATCCTAGAATGGGCAGAGTCCTTGACCCCATTCTATGGAGACTTCCAAAAGAAAAAAAGAACTGCATTTCTTCAACAACCCACATCGAGAGACTTTTCTGCACTTCTGAGCTGTGGCTAACATTTCCCACCTTTCATTCTGTCCTCAGTGTTTTGGGGAAACACCTTTAACTCTCTCTGATTCACAGGTTAATAAGTGGCCCTCATAATTCCCTCTAGAAAAAGAAAAGACTAATGGTGAGGGAATCTGAGCTCACAGCAGCAAGCCAGCATGTGTGCTCAGCAGCCACGTGGCTCATCTGCTGGATTACTACATACGATGTTCTTCAATGTTGCTTAAAAATGGGACTCTCTCCTGACTCATAAGGTTTAATTGCTCACCTACTTCTTTTTTCTGCCCTCTTGGGCTTCCAACATGAAAAGAACTCTAGGGTGATACAGGGAGTCAAAGGAGTGCCAACCATATCACAGAAAAATAAAAATCCCTAGGTGGTCAAAGTGTTCACATTAAAGAACTTCCACACAGACTACAGGAAAAGAGGGAGGAATGGAGATGGCAGCATGAGTTTCTAAAATAAAAGCATATGTTTTGAGATCAGTTATATTCTTTCTGACAAAAATTAGAGACAGAAACCAAAGTTTAGCCTGAGGTGACAATTAACTGGGCAATAAGCCAGAGGCCCATGTGGCATACACATATTTAAACATTTATATTAATATAAATGTGAAATTAATATCATATAAATATAAACATATGGGTCTGCAGTAATTTTAAAGGAGATCTCTCAAACGGGGTTGGCTTTTGAAGGTTAGCACTGATGGTCCCGAGAATCCATTTTGGTCCAGAGAGAGAAAGAGAGAAATTTCTTGGGTCCCTTCAGGAAGGCATCTGGCTTTGCCTTGCCTTGTATTCTTGAACTATGCATACAGCAAAAGAAGACAGAATTTCACAGATTTAAGGTGTGAAAAGTCACTGGCTGGTTTAAGAAGCCTGGGATTCTTCTTGGAAAAATAAGTTTGTGGAGATAAAATGAGTTGGAGAAGGTTGTTATTGAAGTGAAGCAGAATTACTTTTAGTAATCTACATATTACCTTCACCCCCACTGCCTTAACTTCTAACCCTAAACACTAACCCCGTGACCCTACTGCTACCCCTACCCCAATCCCTCATCCTACTCTTTAGCCCTGACCCTTGACCCTTGAACCTTGACCCCAACCCCCAAACCACAACACCAACCCTAAACATAACCTCTAACCCTACCACTAACCTTAACCCATTACATCTGCCCAGATTCTCAGCAGAAGCAGGGATCCTTGGGTTCCAGCTGTGCACCACTGCATCTGGCAAAGGACTCCATAGTAGTCCCCAAATAGGCACCTGCACGCATGCCCATTGTGCCAGCCATGCAGTGGAAGCCCTCACTATATTCTCACCTTCAGAACCAGGGCCCAGCACCTGCATCAAGCTACTCAGGGCTGAAGTGAGCTGGGACACCCAAGGTCTTCATAAGACCAAGGCTATCACATGCCTCCTTTCACAGAGTGAGACGCAGACCCAGCAGTATTGCACGGCCCCTCCTTCCCTCCACAGCATCTCAGCAACCTTCCAAATCAGGGACCCTTCCCTGATGACACTGCAAGCACAAATCACTGGACTTTAACACAGTGAGACTACACACATATTCTGTGTAGATGCCCACTTACCCCACTGGGAGAAAGGGTGGTAGAGGGACCCTCATGTTGCCCTGTGGTATACATGCTCTGGTTTATACGAATGCAAGCCATTTATGAGAAACTCAAGCTGAAACACTATTTGTCTCCAACGTTTTTGGGAGAGGATTTACAATGCATGCTCCCTCACAAGCCATCCACAGAGCACAGTGACTACTTTCCTTCTCAAGTCATTCTGAGGGCCTCTGCATCTGTCCTAGAATTGGAAGACTGGTGGAGAAGAACTGGGATGTTCAGGGTTACTGGATACTTGACATTTTAACACACATAGCTCTTGATAGCAGGACTTACAGATGCAAAACTCTAAGGCAAAGTATTGTCTCAACTCATTCACGTTTCAAGGAACTAAAACACTGCCTAGCACAGGGGCACCATCAACCTTATAAATAAATATGCCTCTATATTTTATTCATCTTTGATTGTGGAAGTGATGTGATAAACACAGTGGACTAATGACCTTTGAGGTCTCTTCACAGAATCCTATCTTGTGGACCCCCAGATCTACCAACACAGAGAAGTCAGGCTTTCAGCTTGAGGCACCCCACTGCACCTTCAAAACCAAGTTGTGATTAGCAAAAAAGAATCAGTCAGCCTACTCTCCCTAATGAAAGATTTTCCCTGGAGCCTGACAACTTGGAGGCAACTCTTCCCTCCTCAGGCTTGGTCCCAAGGTACAAGACCACATGCACCAGCAGCGAGAGTCAGCAAGAGATCAGAAGCCAGAAAAGGGCAGGCCGGAAGACAAGGAACCCCTGAAGATCAGGAGAGAGGCCGTCTAGGTTCCACGGAACAGCTACATCAAACTGGAACACGTCCCATTTACAGGAGACTAGAAAACCCCAGCCTTACCTTCACTTGGGGTCGACACCATCTTAGGCCTCAACCCATCTGCACCCAGGCACTCATGAAAACAGCATGTTGCTCCACACAAACTCAAGCTGTTTGCTGGCGCATTCAGGGTTCGAACCAATAATAGAGCCTTGCACCTAATATCCCAGGTAGTAATCCAAGAGTGATATCTGCATGACGCCCCTCCTCCTCCATCCTCCAAGCGATCACCAAGAATACAAGCTCGCCAGACAAGGTAACTCACGCCTGTAACCCCAGTACTTGAGGCAGCTGAGACGTGTGGATCACCTGAGGTCAGGAGTTTGAGACTGGTCTGGCCAACATTGGAAATCTCTGTCTGTATTAGAAATTCAAAAATTAGTCAGGCGTGGTGGCAGGTGCTTGTAATCCCAGCTACTAGGAACGCTGAGGCAGGAGAATCTCTTGAACCTGGGAGGCACAGGTTGCAGTGAGCTGAGATCATGCCATTTCACTACAGCCTGGGCAACAGAGCAAGACTCTTTCTAAAAAAAAAAAAAAAAAAAAAAAAAAAGAAAAAAAGAAAAAGAAAAAAAGAAAAGAAAAGAATTAGTGTAATGTTGTCTCCAGAAGAGGGGTCTAGTCCCTGGCCACAACAACAGGATTTTGTATCTCACACAAAATGGAATTTATGGCAAGTCACACAGCATAATGATGTTAAAATAGTTTATTAGCCACTACTAAGTGACAGACCAAGGAGTCCTCAGAAAGCAAGAGGAGGAACGCACCTGTTATAAAGAAAAAAAAAAAAATTCAGATGGAGTTTTACTCTTGTTGCAATGACAAGATCTCAGCTTACTAAAACCCTGCTTCCTGGGTTTAAGGATTCTCCTGCCTCAACCTTCCAAGTAGGTGGGATTGCAGGTGTGCACCACCATATCCAGCTAATCTTTTTTTGTATTTCTTTTCCATTTTTATTTTTTTATTTACTTTTTAAAAATTCTATCTCTATAGAGATTTTCAAAAATTGCCAATGCTGACTGTATTTTCAGTCATCATGGCAGGGTACTGGGAAAAGTTTTCAATTAGCAATAATCTCACTTCAGATAAATCTCATTGGCTATGATACTGCCACTGTGCAAAGCTATTTTTTTTTTTTAATTTGCAGTAGAGACTGGGTTTCACCACGTTGGCCATGCTGGTGTCCAACTCCTGGCCTCAGTTTACCTGCCCTCCTTGGCCTCCCAAAGTACTGGGATTGCAGGTGTGATTACTTAATGTTTACATTAAAGTTTACATTAATGTAAACATTAAGTAATCACACCTGCAATCCCAGCACATTAACGTACAAACAGAAGTACTTAATATTTGTTTATATAGGTTATTAAGAATAGTGTTGTATCTTATGAAGAATTGTAATCAGTTTGTGTCAGGCTATTAGTATTGCTACTTTTCTTTGTTATTATTGATTTTAACAATAATTTATGAGTGTACTATTATCTTTAAAACTTATTTTTAAATTAAGAATGCTTTTTGCTTAAAGTACTGGTATATTTTTTTAAGTTTTGGGTCTTTATTTAGTTATTAACTTGTTCCTGCAACTATAAATATTTTATAAACAAAAGATATAATTCAGCGGATTTAAACTGTATGTGTGTGTGTGTGTGTGTGTGTGTGTGAGAGAGAGAGAGAGAGAGAGAGAGAGAGAGAGAGAGAGAGAGAAATAGAGATAGAGAGAGAGAGAGAGAGAGAGAGAGAGAGAGAGAGAGAGAGAGAGTCTCACTCTGTCTCCCAGGCTTGAGTGCAGTGGTGTGATCATGGCTGGCTCACTCTGGCCTCAAACTCCTGGGCTCAAGCAATCCTCCAACCTCAGCCTCCTGGGTAGCTGGGACCACAGGCATGAGCCAACATGCCAGCTTATTTTTATATTTTTTTTGTAGACATGAGGATCTCGATATCTTACCAGGCTGGCACTGAACTCCTGATCTCAAGTGATCCTCCAATCTTGGCCTTCCAGAGTGCTGGGATTACACTCGTGAGCCCTGCACCATGCCCAGATTCAGCTTTTTCTACATTCCTATGGTTTTCAATTAATTGTCCCTTCTTCCTTTTTGGAAACACACGAGCTAGTGGGCTCCGTGTCAGTTTGCATTTCCAGAACGATGGCACTGAACACTCTGCGTCCCAACTTCAAGTGGTGCAGAGGGACGGCCACCAGTGGGCGTGCATCCTCTGCCAGCGCTGTGAGTGCGAGCATCCTGCAGTGTCCTCGGCCACCAGGAGAGGGCGTGCGTCCTCTGCCAGCACTGTGAGTCCGAGAGCCCTGCAGTGCCCCCGAGCACCTGCAGAGGGTGCTCTGGTGCAAGGCTGCATAACTACCTAAGGGCCAAGCTCCTCTAACAATCAGAAGCCCAGCTTTACACATGCTTACAACTCCAGATATGACACGTGAAAGGGTCTTGGGTTTACAGTTCTAGAAAATACATGAGAAAGGGTCTTGGTCCATGAAGTAGGTGTGAGGTGGGGGCTTGTACTCATGTCAGTTAAAACGTCTTCCAGAAAGATTCCCCCACGCCATGCCTGCAATCTATAAGGTGGCACCTGGTCGACCAGCCTTTACTTCTATTGAAATACAGTGTAGAAGTCATGGGGGAGGTAACCTTAGATACTTGAGTCTCCTTCCCCACTGGGTCACCTCCTCCCTGCACATGGCCACTCTCCCACCTGGGCTACTTTCCAGTCTCACTCATAATCACTCTGAGCAACGGTGGAAAGAGGACAGCTGTGGAGCCTCTCCTTTGTCCAAGTCACTCTGCTAAGAGACCTGATAACTCGTCTGACTGGACGGTGGATGGCCCTGGGAAGAATACCTCTGCCTCTGTATTTCAGATAAAGACTATGAGGTGGTCAGACACGGTGGCTCACATCTGTAATCCTAGCACTTTGGGAGACCGAGGCAGTGGATCACGAGGTCAGGAGTTCAAGACCGGCCTGACCAAGATGGAGAAACCCCGTCTCTACTAAAAGTACAAAAATTAGCCAAGCGTGGTGGTGAGTACCTATAATCCCAGCTATTCATGAGACTGAGGCAGAAAATTGCTTGAACCCGGTGTCAGGTCTCCATATGTAAACCTGGAACCTGAAAGCCTGAAGTCTTGCTTGCTCCTGATCATCTCCCACTCGCCCCCAACCCCCACGTTCGCCATTGTCCCTGAGCACCCAGCAGAGCTGGCCTGGAAAAGCCCCTCACACAAGCCTGCCATCTCAACTCTTCTTATGAATGTGAATACCCCTCACCCATCCTGTCACCTTAACTGCTCTTCTGCCTCACTCCAGCCACCACTGTAACTGAACTTGTGGTCATGTATACTCCTTGACCCTACCCACCACTGTAACTGATCTTACTCTGTAATTTTCCACTGCCCACCCCAAACCTATAAAACCAACTCCTATCCCACTACCCTTTGCTAATGCCCTTTTTGGCCTTAGCTGACCTGCACTTAAGTGAATAAGCAGCCACGTTTCCCACACAAAGCCTGTCTGGGTGGTATCTTCATTCAAAGCATGAATTTTAAACATTTTGGTATCAAAACCCGGGATGGTGGAATTCCTTCAGTAGACCAAACCCCTGTTTCTACTCTTGTGCTCCCTCCATGAGGAGATCGACCTACCGACCCGGTCATCAGACCAGCCCACACACACACCACCGACTATTTTGGTAAGCAGTCTCACTTTTTTGCTTTCTCATTCTTTTATCTTTTCCTTTCCACTTCTTCCCCCTTTTGGTTTCATCGTTTTTTCACCACAAACACAAGGAAAATCAGGTAAATCAGGTTTTCTCTTGAGGTTCGGGACCCGAGAAACCATATCTAGGTCATGGATCTGGAGACCTAGGTTCTCCAAGGGTTCGGCTATCATGGAGACATTCACCCTAGTCACTTGCCCAGCAGGCTCAGGGCTGATATTGGTGGCAGGTCATACAAGATGTTCTCTTTGACCACTCACCAATGATGAGGTTCAACCCAGGCTCATCGAGAGATGCCTGTTGAGCGGCTGGGTTGTGTGCCTGTTCTTCTTGTCTCTGCTGTCTTTCCAGAATCATTGGCAATTGTCCATCCTCTATCCCTCCGCCCTCTCCGCTGGCCTGTGTTCTAAAGAACCTCAAACCTCTCCAACTGTTCCCTAATCTAAAACCCAAACGTCTCTAAACATTGTGTTCTCTTTACTGAGCCACTGCATGGTCGCAATGTAAGTTAAACCATGGCTCCAATTGGCCAAAAATTTGCACCTTTCACCTCTATTTTATGAAATTAAGACAATTTTCCTCACAGCATGGACAAATGTTCTGAAATTCCCTACGTCCAGGCATTTTTTTTATACACCAATCCCTCCCTAATCTCTACTTCTCTTTGCTTCTGTCTGCCCCTCCTTCTGCATGTTAGCCAGAATCCTCCCTGTCCATCAAACTTCTGACCTTTCTCCTTCCTGCCTGTGAACCAGGTCCTAATCCAGGACCTAACCCCACCCCACAGCCTTCCTCCTCTTCCTATGCCCACAACCTGCCTCTTCGTGCCCCTCCTGTCACCTCCCCACATTGTATATGGCCTGGCTTACAGTTAGTCTTGCAGCTGCCTCCTACAACCCTGCCTGACAATTCCGCTTCCAGAAGTGGCTGGAGCCAAAGGCACAGTTAGGGTGATGTTCCCTCCCTTTATCCAACGTTTCCCACATCGGCCACCGGTTAGATTCTTTTTCATCAGAACCTCGAATACTTCACCCAGTCCTATAATCTCACCTGGAGTGACTTAAATATCACCCTTACTTCGACTTTCACCCCTAAAAATTGCTTAATATACATTTTATCACCCAGTCAACCCCAACATTACAAAAAGGTACAAAAATTAAAATCTGGCCCTCAAACCCCACCAAGGGAATTAGGCAACCTTACCTTCAAGGTGTTCAATAATGGGGAGAAATCTGCCCGGCTGCACATCTCAGAACTGTAGATTCTGCCTCCTCTGTAAGACAAACCACAGCAATGCCACCAGCTGACAGAGACTTCAGAGCACCCAGATTGTAACTCGTCCAGCTGACCCCCAGACCTTGCTTCAAGTGTCAGAAACCTGGCCACTGGGCCAGGGAATGCCCACAGCCCAGGACTCTTCCTGAGCCCTGCCCCATTTGTGAAGGGTCCCCCACGGAAAGTCAACTGTCTGAATCAGGTTGCTGCTCGCAGAGCTCCTGAAGCTCCAACCCTCAGCTTCATAACTAAAGACTAACTCTGCCTGAGCATCTTGGAAGCACCCTGGACCATCACAGATGCCAAACTTCAGGTAACTCTTATGTGGAGGGCAAGTCCATCCCCTTCTTAATCAGCACGGAGGCACCCACCCGATACTGACTTCTTTTCAAGGACCTGTGTCCTTGGCCGTCATGCTCTTGTGGGAATTGACGGCCAGGCCTCCAGGCCTCTCAAAACTGCCCTCGTCTGGTGTCAATCAGTCCAGCACTCCCTTCCACGTTCTTTCCTGATCATCCCCACCTGCCCAGTTCCCCTGTTAAGCTGGGATATCCTAGGGAAATTGTCTGTCTCCTTGACTGTTCATGGGCTACAGCCACACCTCATTGCCGCCCTCATCCCCAAACCCGTACCTCCCTCAATAGCTCTCCTTACATCCCCCAACCTTAAGCTTAGGGTGTAAAACACCACCTTCCAATTCGTTGCAACAAGTCACTCACCCCTCCTCAACCCCTTAGAACCTAACCACCCTTACCCTTCCCAGCCCCATACCCCATCCCACAACTGCCTTTAAAAGTAAAGCTTGTTATCACCTGTATATTGAAACATGGCCTTTTAATTCACCCTACTGCTTCTTCGGCATCTATACTCAAAGGGAAATCCCATTCTGAAGCCCAAATTTCTTCCCATCTGTTATAATCCTTCGCCAGCATACATGTGCTTTCCCTGTCAACCACATCCAGTAAATTTCCCAAACCCCAACCCCCTCCACCAAACAACAGCTTATCTCCTGCCTAGGTATGGTTGCTACTTCAGCTCAGGAAACCAGGTTTTGCTATTCTAACTAAGCCATTGTATAAACTCAGTAAAGAAAACGTATCCAACTCTGTTAATTCTAAATCCTTTCCTCACTCCTCCTTTTGCTCCTTAAAAAAACAGCTCTAAAAGCAGCTCCTTTCCTAGCTCTAGCTAACCTGTCTCAATACTTTTTCATTCTATGCTTCTAAAGTCCAGGGCTGTGCAGTCAGGATTCTCATATAGGAGCCAGGCCCATGGCTTGCAGCCTTTTTATCCAAACAATGTAACCTCATAGCCCTGGGCAGGCCCTCATGACAACTTGGCAGCAGCAGCTGATGCACTGATACTCTTAGAATCCATCAAAATCACAGGCTCCACCCCACTTACCCTTTAGCTCTCACTGTCTCCAAAGTTTTTTCTTTACACCTCACACACTTACCTTCAGCCCCTCGCCTTCTCCAGCTTTAAGCAATCGCCCCTACTGCTTATATCACACCTGAAAAAGTCTGTTTCTGTTATTCCTAACTCTGCCCAAATTCACTGCACTCATTTACTTTTACATGCCCTGCTTTTCTTTAAGTTGCCGGTTTACACATTTCCTCCAGGCAGTTACAGCTGACATTTCACTCTTCATCTGGCTCCTGTTCTCTGCTCAAAAACAATCTTGTTAATGAAAGTGAGTGGTTGCTTAAAGATACTGCATGCTTCCTCACACACCATAAAAACAAAAGCTCTCCCTCTACACAGTTACCCCATCAAGCCCTGTAATGGCAGCAGCCCTTGCTGGTTCCCTTGTCTTTCGGGTCCAAAGCTCCAGAAAAAAAATGTTGTCTTTATATAAAGCAGCCTGGCCTCATATATAATGCCATCAATAAATTAAGAGAACCCAAAACACATGAATCAGGCAAATGGTTATTCTGGATCTGGCTGGATGAGCTAGATGCTGTCTAACTGGAGTCACAGCTCCTCCCAATCCTTACTCATTTAAACTCATCTTTCTTCTTCTCCTGTTCTGACCCTATATCTTCTGTTTGGTCTCCCAATTCATACAAAACCATATCCAGGCCATCACAAGTCAGCAGATGCTGCTCTGGATGACCCATAGTACTGCACAGTGCCTCTAAGTACCGCTTTAGCTTAAGCATTTGTAAGGCAGAACCTATAGTCCAGACCTTCCTTATTAGCACACGTGTCCTGTTCTGATTTCCACCCTGTCTTCCTCACTCAAAAAAAAAAAAAAAATATGTATATATATATATATGTATATTTTTTTATAAAAAATGCATTTTATTTTAAAACAAGTCTATAAAAGTAGAAATCACATACAAAAATACAGATTACTCTGACATGTTGACAAAGTAGCTTATGGCTGGACTTGAGTTTGGAAGTTCTGTATGTTTGAGGGCATCTGGATGTCAGAGTCCAACTGAATCCTAACCCCAGCTCTTGTCACTAATCTGTAAACAATAATTTCAAGTAGTATTTAGCACTGTTTACTAAGAAATTTAAACATAATCATTTCCTGTGTAACCCAACTTTAAAATCTTCCTTAGGTCTAAGCAGATAAAGGCACTTCATACTATGTTTCTAACGTTAACAATTTTTGATTAAAAAAAAGTTAATACAAATGACAGGTTTTGGCTTTTCTTGGTGTTACATTTTGAACATACGAAGAAGTCCATTTAAACTAGTTTTTTGTGATTTTTAAGAAATAGAATTTAATCTTTTCACTTCTAAGTATATCAGTTTTAAAAAATATCACTGATGATATCAAAAGGTCCCACATCTGAATTGTAACTCTTATGTAGGTATAAGTAGTGCATACTACTGAAACTACATGAAACATACACCTGCTTCTATTGTATATTTCTGATTGAAGGGAGTGCAGTTCCTTGGAATATATATACATATTATTATATATAACATATATATATATATAATATATATATATATACACACACATCTATATATATATATATATATATATATATAAAATATATATATTATATATTAGGTGCCCCCACAGTCCCCTGTCAAGCCGGAAGTAACCTTAAGAAAATTCACACTCTCCCCCAGAAATCTGTGCTCACTCCCTCTTCTCTAATTCTTTCTCTGTGTATATAAAAAGACAGGTATGTCAGGTCTCCGTATGTCAGCCTGAAGTCCTGCCTGCCTGGGCTGATTGTCTCCCAACCCACCACTTGCATTCGCCATTGTCTCTTAGCACCCAGTGGAGCTTCCCCAGACAAGACCCTCACCCAAACTTGCCATCTCAACTGTTCTTATGATAATATGAATGCCTCTCACCCATCCTGTCATCTTAACTTCTCTTCTGCCTCACCCCCAGCTGCCACTGTAACTGAACTTGTGGTCATGTACATTCCTTGCCCCTACCCGACCACAGTAACTGATCTTACTCTGTGACTTTCCACTGCCCGCCCCAAACCTGTAAAACTAACTCTCATCCCACTGCCCTTTGCTAACGCCCTTTTCCGCCATAGCTGACCTGCACCCAGATGAATAAACAGCCACGTTTCTCACACAAAGCCTGTCTGGGTAGTCTCTTCATGAACAAGCACATGACCCGAGGTTTGTCAGCAGTAGTTGAATTGGAACCAGGTTCTCATGTTCACAGGGTGCGATGACGGCCTCCTGATTACAAGATCCAAAGTGTGACTGGCACTTCCATTAAAATGTACATATATTTGCCTGCAATGTATGTATGAGCATTTTCATGCATCAAATTTTGCCAGGAGTCTCTCATATCTTTTATTATAGTCACAAAATTCTGTGCTCTTCAGTATAAATATTTGTCTTTTTATAGTTGAACTCTGGGGATGCAGGTGATTTTCCACACAGCCAGCAGCTAAAATATTCCAAATGTGGTTTTCACAGTGAGTTGAGATTTACTCAGGGTGGCTGGCAAAATAGGAGGCAAATATTAGGGAGGGTTAGAAATGTATAGTCTCAAACCTTTTGGAAGGCCAAAAGGTTTTAATGGAATGGGCTAAAGGCAACCAGTTCTTTACCTTAAGATTTTAAGTTGTAGGGTGAAAGACAGGGACAAGCAAGCTTCCCCAGTGGCCTGTTTTCCCACATCCCTTTGTCTCTTTTCCACCTGTTCACTCATGTAAACCCTATGCTGAGCAGCCCTCTCAGCAGGAGGTCGAAGGGGAATGACACGTGAAGGGCATTTTCTCTGGGCCCAAAAACAAAAGTTTTTATCATTCAAACCCACTCTTTCAACCATGTTAATTATCCGAAAGTGTGTTAACTTAAAGCTTCTATTATTTAATCTATACCAAATAAGTATAAGAATGTACAAGGAGTCATGGCCGAATTTGCTAAAACCGCTCTCTAAAAGCAGTTAACAAACATCCCCACCCATTCAAAATCACTGTACTGGTTGTGAGTGCATTCATTCATCTGTGCCTAAGTCGGGGTCTGCAAAACAAACATCCACAGGTGGTGTGGCTGTTTTACTGTTTGAATCGTGTTGCATGGCATGAACATATACCTCTCCCAGTTGCACTCCCACCTGAGAGGCAGCCGAGCTTACAATACTGCTGGGAGCAAATCTCGGAGGAGAAGAAAACATCTGGCAGGATGTGACATTCTGAAGTGCGATGACTTTTTGGGGATTAAAGCTTCTGAAGGTGGCAGTTTGTGTCTCCATCTCCATGGGGTCCAGAATTTGCTGCACAGCAGGAGGTGACAAGGAGTCGCTGGATTCTTGAGTAACGTTAACACTGAACAAGTGCCTGCTTTAAGCTGTGAATGTCACACACCCCCGGGAATTTTTTTTAAGGTGGAGCCTTGCTCTGTTGCCCAGGCTGAAGTGCAGTGGTATGGTCTCAACTTACTGCAACCTCCACCACCTGGGTTCAAATGATTCTACTACCTCAACGCACTGAGTAGCTGGGACTACAGGGACATACCACCACATCAGCTAATTTTTGTATTTTTAGAAGAGATGGGGTTTCACCATGTTGACCAGGCTGGTCTTGAACTCCTGACCTGGTGATCCACCCACCTCAGACACCCAAATTGCTGGGAATACAGGTGTGAGCCACGATGACAGACCTTTTTTTTTTTTTTTTTTTTTTTTTTTTTTTTTTTTTTTTTAAGATAGAGTCTTGCTATGTCACCCAGGCTGGAGTGCAGTGGCATGATCTCAGGTCAATGCTGCAACCTTTTCCTCTTGTGTTCAAGCTATTATCTTGCCTCAGCCTCCTGAGTAGCTGGGACTACATGTGCCACTATTACTGGCTAATTTTTGTTTTTATAGGGCTGGTCTCCAATTCCTGACCTCAGGTAAACCACCTACCTCAACCTCCCAAGGTGCTGGGATTACAGGCATGAGCCAGCATGTCTGGCCCTTCCCTGCATCTCAATGTCCACAAATATTATACATCACCTGCTTAACTATCTAGGATTTTCAACTAACTGTACAATGTCTAGATGAAGGTGCCTTCAAATATTCATAATAGGTTAGAAGGTGGACTAGGATGCTTTATCAATTAATTGGTTGATTCCAAAAATGTAAATATTTGAATCTGAATTAGAGCTGGAGAACTTAGCAAGGTAATGTCAATTCCACATGAGCCTTTGAAGATCAATTGTGCCATCTGCCTCATAGGAAATATTGGCATGTGACATTTCCTTACTAACATGGATTTTAATTTCATTTAGCTACTGTTCTTTTGATTCATGACTTGTAAACCATTTTGTCTTTTGAAAAACCATACTAGCCAGTTGCGGTGGCTGACACCTGTAATCCCAGCACTTTGGGAGGCCAAGGCAGGTGGATCACGAAGTCTGGAGCTCGACACCAGCCCAACCAACATGGTGAAATCCTGTCTCTACTACAAATACAAAAATTAGCTGGATGTGGTGGTGGTTGCCTGTAATCCCAGCTACTCAGGGGGTTGAGGCAGGAGAATCACTTGAACCCAGGGGGCAGAGGATGCAGTGAGCCAAGATTGTGCCACTGCACTCCAGCAGCCTGGGTGACAGAGCAAGACTCTGTCTCAAAAAAAAAAAAAAAAAAAAAAAGAAAAGAAAAAAGAGAATAACCCATACTATTGGTGAGGTGCAGGTGCTCACACTTGTAATTCCAGCCCTCTGGGAGGCTGGCAGGAGGATTACTTGAGACCAGGAATTCGACACCAGCCTGGGAAACATGGCAGAACCCCTGTCTCTACAAGAAAAACAAAACTGAGCCAGATGCAGTGACACACATCTGTACTTCCAGCTACTCAGGAGCTTGAGGCGGGAGGATTGCTTGAGCCTGGGAGTTCAAGGTTGCAGTGAGCGACGATTGCACCACTGCACTCCAGCCTGGGCAGCAGAGCGAGACCCTGTCTCAAAAACGGAAAACACCCAAACCTTTCCAAAAGCATAGAACTGGCTTTCCTGTTACATACCTCCACTGCTGTACATATTGCTCAGTTGTGACAACACATTCCTCATGTTCCATTTTGGATTCCCTGAGGTGTGGCTTAGGGTGTGGCCATGGACTCAGGAAGCCCCTGAAGGAGGGACAGCTGCTGTAGCTGCATTGCTTGTCCACACCGGGTTTCCAGCCAGACAGGTGAGCATCTGCAGCGACACCCTCCCATCCACACCTGCCATCGTTCCTGCCCTGACTCCAGGTGAGGGCAGAGGGCCTCAGAATTACGGATAAGTGGTCGTTTTTTTTTTTTTTTTTTTGAGATGGAGTTTTGCTCCTGTCACCCAGGCAGGAGTACAATGGTGTAACCTTGGCTTACTGAAACCTGCGCCTTTCAGGTTCAAGTGATTCTCCTGCCTCAGCCTCCCGAGTAGCTGGGATCACAGGAATATACCACCATGCCTGGCTAATTTGGTACGTTTTTCTTTTATTAGTAGAGACGGGATTTCTCCATGTTGGGTCAGGCTGTTGTTGAACATCTGATCGCAGGTGCTCCACCCACCTCAGCCTCCAAAAGTGCTGGGATTACAGGTGTGAGTCACCGCACCTGGCCTCAGGTAAGTTTTCTTTACCCAGTCATTTATTCACTCACTCGGCTAATTCATTCATAAATTTCATTGCTGTAACTTAGTAATCCCAAATAACCTAAACTTCAAGCTGCTATGCAATGCCCTCACCACACACCTTCACTGGTCGGCTAATTCTTCCCAGGGATTTCCCATCCCTGTAATGCCGTTAAAATGTCTAAACTAGGATGCCTGCTTATAAAACAGCAAGTCAGAGTAAAAACAAAACTGGGCCTAGATCCAACAAATCACATCTGTCACAAAAGTGGCTCAGCTGGGTGCAGTGGCTCATGCATGTAATCCTAGCAGTTTGGGAGGCTGATGTGTGGATCACTTGAGGTCAGGAGTTTGAAACCAGTCTGACCAACATGGTGAAGCCCCATCTCTATAAAAATACAAAAATCTTAGCTGGGCATGGTGACAGGTGCCTGTAATCTCAGCTATTCGGGAGGCTGAGGGAGGAGAATTGCTTGAAACTGGAGGGCAGAGGTTGCAGTGAGCTGAGGTCGTGTCACTGTACTCCAGTCTGGGCAAGAAGATGGAACTCTATCTCCAAACAAAGGACAACAACAAAACAAGCTAACAAAATGCTGCTGCAGGGTATGATTTGAGAAGTCATTTCTGAGACAAGGGATGAAATCTGGGAGCTGTCCAGCTCCTGAAAATATGCAGCAGGACACAGAAGAACTAAGATTCTCTACACAGCAGGACAATGTGCCTCTCACTATTGAGGAGACTGGAGGTGGACAATCAGACTTGGGGCTAAGAAGCCTCTGGGAGAAGGCACAGACCCCACTGCTGAGCCAGCCCGGGGGTTCACACCTCCCCAAATACCCACCCCCAATGCTGTCCAGAAGGCCATGGGCCACACCACTGTCGGGTGAGGTTGAGGAAACACTGCTTTCTAGCATCGTGTTCTAGCAACTAACATAAAAAATGGAAATAATGTTATCGAAATTAGGATTTTATGTTGTTTCAATTCAAACAGAAATTCAGTTGAGGAATAAATAGCCAGATGTAGTGGCTCACACCTGTAATTCCAGCTCTTTGGGAGGCTGAGGAGGGTGGATCACCTGAGGTCAGGAGTTCGAGACAAGCCTGGCCAACACGGGGAAACGCTGTCTCTACTAAAAATACAAAAATTATCTGGGCATGGTGGAGAGCGCCTGTAATCCCAGTTACTTGCAAGGCTGAGGTAGGAGAATTGATTGAACCCAGGAGGCAGTTGTTACAATGAGCCAAGATCACACCACTGTGCTCTAGGCTGGGCAACAGGGCAAGACTTCTCAAAAAAAAAAAAAAAAAAAAAAAAAGGAAAGAAAAAGATATATTATCTCACTAAAAGTAAAGGTAATCACATTTTGAACTTAGAAAAAAATTCTCAGACAGAATTTTTCTTTTTTAACTTAAAATTTTTCCAGATGCAGTACAGAGCATGGCATAATGACACCCACATACACAAAACAGATTTAACAGTTACTAATATGTTGCCATGTTTGCTTCATGTTTTTTATTATGAAATATTGTAATTTGCACATCTCACAAAATTTCACTCCTAAAGACTTCAGTATGCACCTATTAAAAAAATAAACATAAAAGTGGGGTGTGGTGGTGGGCAACTGTCATCCTAGCTACTCAGGAGGCTGAGGCACGAACATTGCTTGAGCCTGGGAGCTCGAGCCTGTGGTGAGCAGTAATTGCACCACTGGACTCCAGACTGGGCAACAGAATGAGACCCTGTGTCTAAAAAACAAAATATGTATGGTTTCCTACAAAATCAGGATAACATATGGTAGCTGACACACTCAAAAAAAAAAAAAAAAAAAAAAAAAAAAAAAAAAAACCCTGAATATCATCAAATACTCAGGAGGAGTTTTCTTTTTCTTTTTCTTTTTTTTTTTTTTTTTTTTTTTTTTTTTTGAGACCTAATCTTGCTCTGTCGCTAGGCTGTAGAGCAGTGGTGCAATCTCGGCTCACTGCAACCTCTGTCTCCTGGGTTTGAGTGATTCTTTTGCCTCAGCCTCCTGAATAACTGGGATTACAGGCATCTGCCACCATGCTCGGTAAAGTTTTGCATTTTTAGTACAGATGGGGTTTCATCCTGTTGGCCAGGATGGTCTCAATCTCCCGACGTTGTGATCCACCCACTTCGGCCTCCCAATGTGCTGGGATTACAGGTGTGAGCTACTCTGCCTGCCCAGAAGGAAGTCTTCAGAAACCAATTAACCTCAGAAGGTGGGAGAAATGCCAGGCCACGAGGACACCGCCATGGGAAATGATATTTACATGGCTAAGAATCTCAGTTTCCTGTGAGAAACTACAGAAAAAATATCCTCCTTGTATAAAGAGAGAAAATACTAATTTTTTTTCCATGAAATCATAAGGGTGTGGAGAGTGTAAACCCAAAATTATGCACGAGAGCTTCCCCTGAGCTCTGTGTTTGTGGAGAAATGTGTCCTAACTGCTGCCCTGCCTGCCATCTTGGTACTGGGAACCTGTGAGAATTTCTGAGCACCCAAACGGTGAGACAGGACACCGGCTCCCACAGCTGGGCCCTCCTGGGTTGTGAGGACCCTCTGGGGATGGCTCTGGTCAGTACAGTCCTTTCTTTCTCTGCTCTCCCAGCTGTGAGGTGCACATGCTCTTTCTGAAGCACTGAGACTCTCCCAGCTGAGGCCAGGAGCCAGACTCAGCCATGTCCTCTCCCTTACTCCAAACTTCCTCCACTCCTCAGTCTTCACCGCTCATCCCAACATGGCCACCTGTCTCCAGCAGACCACACCAGAGTCCTGTACACTGCAGCTGCTCCCACAGACTCATGCTCAACCCTCACTGTGGTCCTGGCTTTCAAGGCCATTGTGCCTGGGAGGAGATGGAGGTGTTGGCTGCTGTCAGGGCACCAGGGTCATTCTCATTTACTGCTGATGCAGTGACTCTCCCTGTGAGATCTGGCTGGGAACTTCTCTCCCATTCACTGCCAGAGACTCACATTCTGAGCCCAGACACAGCCACCTCAGCCCTCAGGCATCACTGCCTGCTGCAGCACCCTAGAATACCTGGGAGGCTTCAGTGTGAATTTCCCGGCCAGGATCCCTTCTGACACATGCATGGAGGCAAGTTCCTGATGTTCAGCTGGCTTTCTGCAGGGTCTGGGTCACCTTCCTTCCCAACTGCCAAGGGCAGATCTCCATCACGACCCCTTGGGTGTGGCTTCCGGGCAGCAATTTTGTCTTCCAGGGCTACATCAGACTTTCTGAAGGCTAACATTTGATAGGAACACCCTGCAGGGTGAGGGACTAAGAGAGATTTCAGGTGCAAACAAAACATCAGCAGACATTTAAGTTACCGCCTGTACAAAAAACAAATGTTCCCTTTACCCTCCTGTTGAAAACGTAAGCTCTGTGTGTTCTGTCATCACTTCAGGGAAACCAGAACCTGAATTACTCATTTCAGAAGTGCGGCCCCCAGCTGCACAGGGTGTACATGAGCAGAGTGGAAGGGTGTGCTGACCCATCTGTCCCTTGACCCCAACACCATGCAGTGAGAAACACAGGGGATGACTTGGCTGCTGTCCTTCCCTGTCACAGTGGCTGAGCCTGCCTGACGCCTGAGCTCCACGGAGCCCTCTGACAGTAGGAACACCATCCCTGAACGGCCATAAGGAACAGAGGCACTGAGACCACTTGTCACACCAATGCCTCATTTTACCAAAAACCAAATGTACACTACATTTTACAAAACAGTCGCTTTCTTAGCCCCATAAAAGAATGGGAATATTTGGGGAGCTACAGAAACAGGTCCCCCTCCAAATGCTCATGGCTACCTAGGCCTCCCCAGATCCTTGGTCCAGTGCAGGGCAGGGGCAGCAGAGCCTGCTCAGGGGTTTGTGGAGCCCGTTCAGAACCTTCACTGCCTACTCAGGGCCAGAGGGAAAACCGGGGGTGGCAGTCTCAGCTGGACTCACAGCCACTCTCTGCCTGGGTGGGGTCCAGCCTCAGGAGGAGCAGTGTGATTACCCATAGTGGTTGTGGTCAGCCTCCCCCAGTGTCACTGTCAGTGACAGGCTGGGCTTCCGTTATTGCTCCTCTTCCTTCAGGCAGTAATGTGGGGGTCGGGCTTTGAAGAAGTCTGAGATATACCCAACTTGGCAGAGTGGAGGAAGGTGAGACTGGGCAGGGGCTGGGCAGGCACCAGGAACATGGGCATGAGCAGGAGGAGGAGAAACAGGGTCCCAGGTGGGCAATGAGAGGAAAAGTGCCTGTGGAGGGAAGAGAGCCCTCTTAGTAGAGGAGCAGTGGAGAGCACTGTCGTGCTGAAGGGCCCAGAGAAGGACTGCTGGGTGCAGGCAGGAGATCTAGGGGAGGAACTGGGAGGAGACGGTGTCCAGGGATGAACTGGGGTTAGGGGAAGGTGTCCCAGGGGAGGATCTGGGGGGCAGGAGGGGTCCAGGGAAAGACTGGAATTTGGTGTAGAGGTCCCAGGGGAGAAACTGGGGGAAGGAGGGGTCCCAGGGAATGACCACATTTGGAGGAACGGGTCCCAAGGGAGGACTCTATGGGGCAAGAGTACACAGGGAAATACCAGGGTTGGGCAGTGAGTGGCCTCTGAACAGCACAGGGGGTGAGTCAGGGTCAGTAGCTCACAGTGATACCAGCCACCAGCACACCCTGCAGGAGGCCAGCAAGGATGTTGCTCCAGTGGTGTTTGTGATCAGACAGGTGGGTGTAGCCCACATAGAGGGCAAAGGCCACCAGGAAGAACCTCGCCCACTTCTATCAGAGCCATGCCAGCATGTAGAGCTGGAATGGGAGAGGGAGACTCAGCCTGTGCCCTGCTAGACCCTCCCACACCCACTGCAGAGATGGTAGCTCCGAGGCTGTGGGCAAAAACTGGCCAACCCAGGGCCTCCTGTTTTCACAAACAAGTCAGTGAGCACCCCCATCACCACCACAACCCATCTTACAGCTGGAAAAACAGAGGTCCAGGGAAGGGAGTGATTTGATGGGTGAGCCCCAGAAAAACGGACTCACCACCAGGAACACCACGCAGTACATAGCAAAGGAGGTGTGTCCTGAGTAGAAAGACAACCTGGGGAAGGAGAGGCAGCAGGTCAGAGGGCAGATGGCTCATTCGGCATCTTCCAACCTCCCCTTGCCCCCACTCCTCCCACAGAAGGGAGGGTTCAACACCGGAGCTGCCAATGTTACAGGCCACCAAATCCCAGGAGCAGAGGCTGCTCCCTCTGTCCTTTCCAGTTATCTGATGATGGAATCAGAGTCTCCAATTGGGGCTGTGGCATGAGATGCCTCACCCATGAAGACTCTGAGGCCTGAACCCAACACCCAGGGCAGACGGTAGTGTCCAGCAAGCAGGCAACACCGGTTTTATTTTCACGGCATTTCTTTTCAGGATTTTCTCCCATCAATGGAACTGAGGGAATATTTCTTTTCATATAAATTTGAGATCTCGTGAAGGACATTAATGAAACACAGAACATAGGAAGCAACAAAAAACTGGTAAAAAAGTCACAATTAAATTTTTTGGAACTAATCAAAAGCTTGCGGGAACCAGAGGATCACTTGATTAATATAATTCAGTTGAGGCAGGGTGCAGTGGCTCATGCCTGTAATCCCTGCACTTTGGGGAGCCGAGGGAGGTGGATAATGAGGTCAAGAGATTGAGATCAGCCTAACCAACATAGTGAAATCCCATCTCTACTAAAAATACAAAAATTAGCCAGGTGTGGTGTCACATGCCTATAATCCCAGCTACTCGGGAGGCTGAGACAAGAGAATCACTTGAAAACCTAGGAGGTGGAGGTTGGTGTGAGCCAAGATTATGCCACTGTCTGGGTGACAGAATGAGACTCCATCTCAAAACAAAACAAAAAAAGATAATTCTTTTGGAAAACCAATAGCTTTGTAGTGGTTTAACTCATCCTGGTCCCTCTCCCATGGCCTAGCTGTGGTGGCCTGAGGGTAACAGACCACAGGCCCAGCACAATTTCTGAGAAGGGGCCTTATTTGCAACTGTGGACTAGGGTATGGCTCGAGGGCTGATCTTGATCTCACCTGACTGGACATTCTCCCAGTGCTGAGGTGCTACCTGGAGGACATTTGTAGGAAATGTTTACAACAAATTTCTTCCTCTCTGCGGCCTGGGGACACGAGAGCAGATGAGGCAAAAATAGATGAGGCAAAAATAGCGTAGGAGGAAAGGCCAGGGAATAAAACGCTCTGGGGAATGAAGGCTTGGAACCTACAAGACCAGAGCAGTGCAGGAGCTTGGAAGAGGCCTCCAAGGGCCCCATGCTCACATTAGGCTGGCCTTCCAGCTCTGCACAAGCAGGAAGTGAAAGTGAAGGCAGAGAAAACCTGTTTCACTGTGGAAGGGCTGACCCCACAGGCACACAGACCCCTTCTACTGACTCCGGAGGGTGTTGTGAGTTTTTTGTTTTTGTTTTTGTTTTTTTCTTTTGGTTCCAGATGTTTAAAGAAATCTCTGTCCTATCACAAACTGACCACCAGGCTAAAAGAACAGAAGAAAATGGCTACCCATAACAAAAGATAGAGACTTCACAATCAGAAAAGTCATTAAACAAATAACCACTGCAACAAAGAGGAAGAACACACCCCAAGGAGTAGGGAAACTCCTATTTCCAGAGTGGCCACATTATAATATTCTAAACACACAGTTTAAAACAAAATAAAACAGGTCGGGTGTGGTGGCTTATGCCTGTGATCCCAGCACTTAGGGAGGCTGAGGCAGGCGGCTTGCCTGAGGCCAGGAGCTCTAGACCAGCCTGGCCAACATGGTGAAATCCTGTCTCTACTAAAACTATAAAACTTGTCTAGGTGTGATGGTGCATGCCTGTGACCCCAGCACTCAGAAGAAAAAAAAAAAAAAAAAAAAAAAAAAAAAAAAAAAAAAAAAATTACAAGAAGTGTTTAAACCCAGGAGGCGGAGGTCACAGTGAGCAAAGATCACACCACTGCACTCCAGCCTGGGTGACAGAGTGAGACTCTGTCTCAAAAAAAAAAAAAAAAAAAAAAAAAAAAAAAAAAGATAAAGAAAATAGATCAGTTAAGATTATTCAGTTGGGCCAGGCACAGTGGCTTACATCTGTAATCTCAGCACTTTGGGAGGCTAAGGTGGGTGGGTCATCTGAGATCAGGAGTTTGAGACCAGCCTGGCCAACATGACAAAACCCCATCTCTATTAAAAATAAAAAAAAAAATAAAAAAAAGCAGGATGTGGTGGTACATGCCCATAGTCCCAGCTCCTCGGGAGGCTGAGGCAGGTGAATTACTTGAACCCAGGACGTAGAGGCTGCATTGGGCCAAAATCATGCCACTGTACACTGCACTCCAGCCTGAGAAACAGAGTGAGATTCTGTCTCAAAAAATAAAATAAATAAAAATAATAAAAATGAAAATAAAGAAAAATTAGCCAGGTGCCGTGGAACACACCTGTAATTCCTGTAGTCCCAGCTGCTTGGAAGGCAGAGATGGTTTGAGCCCAGAAGTTCAAGTCCTGGGCAAGATAGCAAGACTCTCATCACTAAAAGAGAGGAAAAAAAAAAAAAAAAAAAAAAAAGACAGTGACAAGGAACTGAAAAAGGAAGACATAACCCAGGCAACCCTAAAGAAACTAACAGAGGGCCTTTCTTATCATTAATTACACTGACTATAAATAGATTAAACACTCCAACTGAAAGTCAGCGATTTGTTAAATGTCTTAATTCAATAAAAAGATTAACATATGCTGGAAATTAAAATAAAATAAAGTAAAATAAAATAAAAAGTCAGAGATCTGGCTGGGCATGGTGGCATACACCTGTAATCACAGCAGTTTGGGAGGCCACAGAGGGTGGATCCCTTGAGCTGAGGAGTTCAAGACCAGCCTGGGAAACATGGCAAAACCCTGTTTCTACAAAAAACATAAATAAACAGCAGCTGAATGTGGTGACCAGTCCTAGCCACTTGAGAGGCTGAGGCTGGAAGATGGCTTGGCCTGAGAGTGCAAAGCTTCAGTGAGCTGAGATCACTGTCTTCTGTCTGGGCAACAAAGTGAGCCTCTGTCTCAAAAAAATCAGATATTGGAAAACACATAAAAAATACAGCCAAGCCGGGCTCGGTGGCTCACGCCTGTAATCCAGCACTTTGAAAGACCGAGGCAGGTGGATCACGAGGTCAAGAGATCGAGACCATCCTGGTCAACATGGTGAAAACCCCTTCTCTACTAAAAATACAAAAAATTAGCTGGACGTGGTTGCACATGACTGTAATCCCAGCTACTCAGGAGGCTGAAGCAGGAGAATCGCCTGAACCAAGGAGGTGGAGGTAGCGGTGACCCAAGATTCTGCCATTGCACTACAGCCTGGGTAACAAAGCAAAACTCCATGTAAAAAAAAACAAAAACAAAAACAAAAAAAACACGGCTCAATTTTATGCTAGGTATAAGATACTTACTTTATTTAGAGCAGAGACATAAATAGGTTTAAAGTACAAGATTGGAAAAAATATATATATATTCCGTGCCAACAGTAACAAAAAGAGAGCCACAATAGCTATACTAATATTAGGCAAAATGGACATCAAGACAAAAATTGTTGAGACAAAACTCATATGTATTATTTTATGATGATGAACGGGTAGTCTATCAAAAATATATAGAAATTATAAAGGTAAATGTAGTAAACCACAGAACTGCAAAATACATAAAGCAAAAATGGACAGAACATTACAACATGAACTTCCAAAACACAAGATTGCACTGTGTTCAAACAGTAAAAACATACAAAAATAATTTTTGTTTTTATTCGATTCACTTATCTTCTTTTTTCTTTTTATTTGTCTTTTTCCTGTAGCTTTGAGCAAAACAGAAATAACTTTTTTTTTGAGACAGAGTCTCTTGTCTCCCGGGCTGGAGCACAGTCAGCTCACTGCAACCTCCACCTCCCAGGTTCAAGCAATTCTCACACCTCAGCCTCCTGAGTAGCTGAGATTACAGGCATCCATCACCAGGCCAGGCTAATTTTTTGTGTTTTTAGTAGAGGTGGGATTTCTCCATGTTGATCAGGTTGGTCTTGAACTCGCCTCAAGTGATCTCATCACCTTAGCCTCCCAAAATGCTGGGATTACAAGTGTGATCCACTACGTCTGACCAAATTTTTTTTTTTTTTCTTTTTAAGTCAGAGTCTCACACTCTCACTCAGGCTGAAGTGCAATGGTACCATCTTGGCTCACTGCAGTCTCTACCTCCCAGGTTCGGTTCAATCAATTCTCTGCCTCGGCTTCCTGAGCATCTGGTATTATAGGCATACACCACTACACCTGGCTAATTTTTGTATTTTAAGTAGAGATGGGTTTTCACCATGTTGGCCAGGCTGGTCTAGAACTCCTGACCTCAGCTGATCTGCCCACCTCAGCCTCCCAAAGTGCTGGGATTACAGGTGTGAGCCATCTTGCACAACCCTCCAAATTTTTTTTAATTAGAAAAGGAATCTGGGCACCATGGCTCATGCCTCTAATCCCAGCACTTAAGAGGCCGAGGTGGGCAGATCACCTGAGATTAGTAGTTCGAGACCAGCCTGGCCAACATGGAGAAACCCCGTCTCTAATAAAAAATACAAAATCAGCCAGGGGTGTTGGTGGGTACCTGTAGTCCCAGCTACTCAGGATGCAGAGGCAGGAGAATTGCTTGAACCCACAAGGCAGGAGTTACGGTAAGCAAAGATCACAGCATTGCACTCCAGTCTGGGCAACAAGAGTGAAACTCCATCTAAAATAAAGAAAATTAGAAAAAGAGAAGGCAGAAATAAAAGAAAACATAGGGTATGATTCTGTTTATGTGAAACATTGAGAACATGCAAATCTACAGATAGAAAATAGGATAGTGGTTGTTGCCAGGGGCTGGGGGAGGAATGACAGCTAACGGGTACAAGGGATCTTTGTTTCCTTTCTTTTCCTTTTCTCTGAGACAGGTTCTCACTCTGAGACCCTGCCTGGGGTAGGCACAATCTTGGCTCACTGAAATCTCTACCTCCCTAGTTCAAGTGATGCTCCCACCACAGCCTCCCCAGTAGCTGGAACTGCAGGTGCCCACCACCAGGCTTGGCTATTTTTTTTTTTTTTTCTTTGAGATGAAGTTTCACTCTCATTGCCCAGGCTGGACCACAATGACACAATCTCAGCTCACCATAACCTCCACCATCCGGGTTCAAGAGAGTCTCCTGCCTCAGCCTCCCGAGTGGCTGGGATTACAAGCGTGTGCCACCATGCCTGGCTTATTTGGTATTTTTAGTAGAGAAGATTTCTCCATGTTGGCCAGGCTGGTCTCGAACTCCCAACCTCAGGTGATCTGCCTGCCTCAGCCTCCCAAAGTGCGGGGATTTTAGGCGTGAGCCACCTAACCCAGCCTAATTTTTTGATTTGTCATAGAGATGGGGTTTTGCCATGTTACGCATGCTGTGGGTTTCCTTCTGATGAGATTAATATATTCTGGAATTAGGTAGAGGAGATGGTTGTACAGCATTGTGAATGTACTAAAAATGAACTGTACACATTAAAATTGATGAAATGGTGACTTTTATCTTATACAAATTTTATTTTGTTTTGTTTTGGTTTTTTGTTTTGTTTTGTTTTGTTTTGCTTTTTTTTTTTTCGGTCTGGCATTACCCTAGGCTTGTCAGTCAATATTTTGATTTTTTAAAAGGACAACGATGAGTTGACACATTTAAAGACCTATCAGTAGAGATGGTAAGAAGACAGCAGAGAGCAGGGCAAGGGTGAGACTCAGGGGAGACAGAGCACGCTCCCACTGGCCTCCTGCTGTCTGCGGGGTGCTGGGAGCCCTGAGGCCTCCCTGCTGCCTGACCACCTGCATGCTGGATCCTCACTATCTGGCTTCTGCAACATCTTCAGCTCCCACTGCCCCCCCAGCAAGCTCCCACAAGCTCCCACTGTGAATGATGCTTGTCCACACTCAGCTGGCCTTGGTGGCATCAGCAGCATTTCCCATGCACACCGTCTCCAGCTCCATGTAGACCGAGCAGTTGACCCAGCTCTACGTGTGGTCACAGACGGCCAGGAAGTTGGGGCACAGGTGACCGATTGTGTACTTGGCCAAGTCCATCAGAAACTGGCTCACAGCCACCCTGAACAGGAAGGTCACCAACACCTTGTACATGACAGCCACGTAGTTGTTGAAGTCAGAGTGGGAATAGAGCTGGTCTGTGTGCACCAGGTAGGTTTCTCCTGCTGAGATTTGTGCGTCAGGCAGCCACAGTGACCAGTGGGCGTCGTGGTCAGCCCGTAGGCCCTCACTGGGTCTCAGTCCTCCCTACAGGCCTCCCCAAGGCTGCTGCAGAGCTGGGAACTCTAAAGGTGCCCTAGCCAGGCTCGGTGGCTCATGCCTGCCATCCTAGCACTTTGGAAGGCTGAGGCAGGCAGATTACCTGAGGTTGGGCATTCAAGATCAGCCTCACCAACGCTGTGAAAACCGTCTCTACTAAAAATACAAAATTAGCCGAGTGTGATGGTGCATGCCTGTAGTCCCAGCTACTGGGGAGACTGAGGCAAGAGAATCACTTGAACCCAGGAGATGGAGGTTACAGTGAGCAGAGATCCTGCCATCACACTACGGCCTGAGCAACAAGAGTGAATCTCCATCTCAAAAAACAAAAGTGAGTTCCTATTACCCCCAGTACCACTCGGGGCAAGGCTGTGTCCCCCAGCCCACCACAGACCTCCAGGCCACCCCTATCAGGAACCCAGGGTTAGGCTGTACTCCAACCTGTCACCCTCCCTTTCCCTCTGAACCCCTCCTGCCTTACAAGGATGACAGTGGTCATGATGGTGACCCCAGCCATGAGCCCATGGGTGATGGTGTCTGCCTGGTAGGGGTACTGGATGAAGTCATACCCGCAGCAAAATCCTCACTTATACGGGGCATTTACCAATGACAGGACAGCAAAGGGCAGGGAGGCTGGAGGGGGAGAAGAGCCTGGGAGCTGTGAGGTTCTCCAACCAGCTGGGTTGTGGGGCCGCCACAACTGCCCTGCCTCGAGGCCTCTCACTGCTACTGCCACCGACAGCAAAGAAGAGCTCTTCCCACAGAACGTGAGAGGCTAAAGTGACACCCCTTTCCCATCATCCTCAGATGAGCACAAACTCCCCAGGCCTTCTCCTCCTCACACCCTTCCTCTGCTCCTTGAACAAACTGGGCAAATGCTCACCTCAGGGCCTTTGCACAGGCACTTCTCTGCCCAAAATATCTTATTTTTATTTTTAAAAGTAGAGACACAAGTCTCATGTTGACCAGGTTGGTCACAAACTCCCAGGCTGGATTGACCCCCCAGCCTCAGCCTCCCAAAGTGCCGAGATTACAGGTGTGAGACAAGGTGCCAGGCATCAAAGTGACTCTCACTTCCACTCAGTTTCATCTCCCCTCCCGGCTGCCCACACGGGTGTCCCTCTCACAAGAGGAAAAGTCTGTTTAGCCGGATGTGGCGGCCCATGCATGTAATCTAGCTACTTGGGAGGCTGAGGAAGGAGAATTGCTTAAAAGCAGAAGATGGAATTTGCAGTGAGCCGGGATCGTGCCATTGCACTCCAGTCTGGTGACAGAGCGAGACTCTGTCTCAGTTTATAAAAAGCAAATAAATAAACAATTAAAAATAAAAGGGAAGTTCTGCTCTTTTTCCTTCTTGTCCCATGTCACCTATGGGACACTGGACTTAGTCTCCCCAGCTCAGCCTGCCCACACCAGGAGGGGCCTATTGTATTCAGAGCAGAGACCCTAGAGGCTGCTCAGAGCCTGGCCAGGGCAGATGTTTAATAAACATCTGTTAAAACAGGCAGGACTTATTTCAACCTAAGAGCTGCACAGAGAAGTCAGGAAAGCACCAAAGCAGGGGCATAGCAGAGGTGACTTCATGCTCACCCCTGCCTGTCGCTGACCCTTATGCCAGGGCACATGCCAGCTAGGCAGTGACTCACGGATCAAAGGCACATTCTCCTGAATTCCACAGTTGCAGAAGGTGTCACATGGCACTGGGTCTCCTGGGGCCCTACTGAGCCCAGGGTGGCCAAGGAAGCAGGAGTCAGCTACAGAGAGCAGGGGCGGGGGGCGCTCCCTGTTCCACGTGGCAGGTGTAGAGCAAAAGCGTGGGGTGTCTACCCCAGAGAGAAAATAAGGCAGGGGCGTCCTTTGGCCCAGCAGGGCAAAGACAAAAAATTGTGACTCTTCTGAATTCTGAGAGTCTGAGGAGGGGCAGTGAGCCTCACATTCCTCCTGCATGCCAGCTGCAAGGGTCTTGGAACATGGCACACCTTCGATGCTGGCTGAGTCTGGGAAAACAAAGCAGTGAAGACAGCAGAGGTCTGCCTCACAGGGCAGAAAAGGCAGAGGGAATGCAGAACAGAACCGGCAGTGCAGGGGCCCAGAGCCAGGACAGTGCTTGGAGAGGTGAGCGCTGGGGCAGAGGGTGCTGTCATGTAAGAGCCCATCTTCTGCTGGGGCGCAGGGGTGGCTAGCGCCGCTGTTGAGGGCAGAGATCAAGGAGGAGACTCCTGCAATTGCTGCACTGTGGAAGATTAGGATCACAGGACTGCAGCTGCTCCCCGCAGCTCTCAGCAGGCAGAGGCTCACACCGGTTGGCCTCCATTTCTGACCGCCCTGCCCCAGTAACTCCAGCTAGAGACAGACATCCCCATGACAACCGACCCCAGGCTTCCCTCTGCCTGAAAAGCTCGCCCTGGGGTCCCCGGAACAGGCACCTTCTCTTCATTTGACCCCCGGGAACCTTTCTGCCCTCACAATGCCCCCAAAGCCCCATCTGGAACCTGTGGACTGCACTGTGAGGGGCCAGAGCTTCCAGATGGAGGTGCCATCGGCCTGGCCGCCACCCCCAGCACACAGCAGCCACACCTAACCCCACCGCCGCAGCACCTCTTGGCTGTGTGGTCTCCAGCAGGCGACTCCATGACGCTGCACCTCCCTCACAGGCCGTTTAAGGGTACCCTTTCGGTTATCTGCATGCTGCTGAGTGCCTGGCAGCCAGAAAGTGCCACACACATGTTTAAGTAACTGACAGCACAGCTGCTCAGGACATGGCACCCAGGGCTGGCAGACACCCCACAGGGACCTGGTGCTGTCCCCTGGATCCCCGTAACAACGGTCTACTTCAGAGGTCAGAGGGCTTGGTCAGGGAACCAGGAAAGGGCTCTGGGTAGGAACACACCCCCGCTCCCCACAGTGACTGAAGTGCGGAGCCATTGTCCCTTCAGCCACTAGAGCAAACACGCGGCTTTTGTTCCCAGGACCCTGGTGGCGGGGACCTCGGGGAGCCACTTCCCCTATCCGGCCGGAAAACCTGCAGGACAGGTTTGGGTCTCCTGAGGCCCAGAAGTCTGGGACCCAGCTTTTCTCTCCAAGTGTCTCTCCCGCCCTAGGCCCAGGGGTTCATATCCCATCCACACGCTGGGTGCCAAGGCCAGGTCAGCCCCTCCGTGAGCACCTAGAGCGCCCACCCAGGGGCGGAGGTGCGAACGTCCTGGGAGATCCGCGGCCGCTCCCACCCCCGAGGCCCGCCATCTGCGTGAATCACTGCCCAGGCCAGGTGCAGCGAGAGAGAGGTGCGCGCGGCTCCTGCAAGGCCACTTCCTGCTGCCGGCGGTAGAGGCAGCCCCAGCGTCCTGGGTGCTTCCAGACCCTCCAGCCCCCTGGGCCCCAGAAGCGGGGAACCCGGGACCCCGGGACCCCAAGGAATGGCAGGTGAGCGCAGCGCAGCGCCTGGAGAGAGGTGCGGCCTCCAAGGTCCGCGGAGGGACCAGGGCAAGCAGCCTCCAGGTCGCTGCAAACTTGCTTGGAGCCGGGGCAGTGTCTGTCCTGGGAGGGTCCCCACACCTGGGGCCTCGCGGCTCTTACTGACCAGCAAGACAGCACGTCCAGCAGCACGAAGACCCACCTCAGCTGCATGCCTGCGGTCCCCGACACTGCACTCTGAGCATCCTGGCCTGGCCGCGGGTCACGTGGCCGTGGAGCCCGCCTGGCGCAGAGTGGGGAAGTGGCGTGGGAGAGGAGAGGAGATGTGGGGAGGGGAGGGATGTAGAGGGTGAGGAGGAGGAAGGGGGTGCTCAGGTTGACAGGATTTGAGGGGATTTGGGGTTCCTCTGGATGAAAGGATTTGGGATCTTTGATTCTTGGAAAGTTTAAGGGGATTTGGAGTTTCTCCGCATGAAATAATTAGGGATGTTTGAGGCTGAGGAAATTCTGGGTGTCAGGTAAAGGAGATTTGGGTTTCTCATTAAGGGGCTTTAGGGTCTTTGACATTGAGATCATTCAGTCATTGAAGCTGAAGGGATTGGGTTTTTCAGTCTGAGTATTTAGGTTATCTGAGTTTGGATAAATTTGGTCTCTCTGTGGGTGAGATATTTAGGGTTCCTCAGGCTGACGGGTTTGGGGTGCTTTAGGGTGAGGCAAATTATGCCTCCTCAGGCTCCGAATATTTGGGGATCTAATCATTAGGAGATTTGGTATTCCTCTGGGTAAAGGGATTTGGGGTCTCTGAAGCTGAGGTACTTTGGGAGTTTTATGCTGAGGGGATTTAAAGTCCCTCAAGGTGTTGCAGTGAGCCTGGATTGTGCCACCACACTCCAGCCCGGCAACAGGGCGAGACTCCATCTAAAAAGAAAAATGTCCCTCAAGGTGACAGGATTTGGTGTCTCTGGAGGCTGAGAGGATTTGGAACTTTTCAGGGTGATAGGATTGGGGGTCTTCCAGGCTAAAATATGAAGGTCTCGGGTGGAGGGTTTACACGGTTTCACGCTGCAAGACAAAGGCTCCCCCGTGCTCTTCACAGTCTCTCGCGCTCTCCTGCTGCAGTGACCACTGTGGCTAGGCGTCCTCTCGGCACCCCTCAGGGTGTGAGACGTGGTGGAGGGCGAAGCGCCAGCCCGTAGCCCTCCATTGACACAAGCTGCCAATCAGTGCTGAGATCAAGGTGATCCCTCCAATCGGCAGTCAAGAGGTGCTAAAGGGGCGGGGAGTAGGGCAGAGCTTTGCCTGTCAGTCACGGGCACAACCGGGTTCCGGGCTCAGGAGGTGGAGGAGAGGCCTGGCTTTTATGTGTAGGACTGGAATTGTCCAGCGCGCAGACGAAGCTTTGCGGTTTTCGTCACTCCGTTTTCCCCAGCCCAGGTGTATGTGACTGAGCTGTATCCTGGCTGCTAGGCTAATCCCTGGCAGCAAGGCTAAGCCCCTGCTGCATGGCTTTTTTTTTGTACTACGCGTTTTCAGGCTTGCTTTGTGGTGATACCAGAGAGCGATGGACCCTCACCAGGTCCTGGACGTTGGGGAATCCTACTGTGATCACTGTCGCCTGCCTGCATTTCTTTCCTTAGTTGTTCTCCGCTGCAGGGCTCCCTTGGGCAGAGGCTGAATAGGTCGCTCCCTTTCTGGACTGGCCCTCCGGTGGGAGGCATGCCTCATTCCTCCACGTGTCTCATTCCTCTCAGTGCTCTGAGAGTGGTGTCTCCATCCCCATTAAAGTGCTGGCTGCCAGATCTCCCCCTAGGTATCCCTAACTTTGTGCCACAGTCCTGGAAACACTGGGAATTCCTGTGGCTTGAGAATGGGCTATCGCTGTGCTGGGGAGTCCACTGTTCTCCTAGGTCATGGGGAAGATACTCAGGTGGTGTAGTGCACTCAGGCTGGGCTGCAGAGGCTCCAGGGTGCACCTGCTCTTGTACAATGACTTGGCGAGGGCCCTGGGAGGGGCCAGTGGGCAGGAGGACTTGCAGAACAGAAGCACCCAAGTCTCACAAGGAAGCTGCCCCTGCTCTCTCCTGGCTCACAGGTCAGCTGCGGCCAGAGCCTCCTGCAATGAGATAAGGGAGCATTGGGGAATTGGCATCTGTATTAGTTCATTCTCGCACTGCTATAAAGAAACACCCGAGACTGGGTAATATTTAATGAACATAGATGTAATTGGCTCATTGTTCCGCAGGCTGTACAGGAAGCATGATGCTGGCACCTGCTTGGCTTCCTGGGAATCTTACCCTCATGGTGGAAGGAGAAAGGGGAATCAGCACTCAAGTGGTGAGAGGAGGAAGACCAGAGAAAGATGCTGGGGGCAGGACTGCACACTTTTAACCATATCCCGCTACACATTACCAAAGAGGGTTGCTGCTAAACCGCTCAGAGCAGGTTTGCTCCATGATCCAATCACCCCCACCAGACCCCGCTTCCAACACTGGGGTTTATATTTCAACCTAAGATTTGGACAAGGACACAGATCCAAACCATATAATTCCATTATATGGAATGCTACTGCATAATGCGTTATCTATTATCATTAACTCAGATCAAAGACTGAAATTTAAGACCTAAAAGTACAGAACTCCAAGAAAAAAAAATTAATAAACTGTTTATAGCATTGGAATGAGCAATGACTTCTTGGATATGCCACCAAAGGCACAAGTAATCAAAGCAAAATTAGGTGGGAGCACATCAAACTTAAAAACTTCTGTGTAGCAAAGGAGACCATCCACAGAGTGACAAGTCAACCTACGAAATGGGAGAAAATATTTGCCAGTCATATAACTGAGTTAATATCCAGAAACGTATAAAACAAGTCACATAACTCAACAATAAAAAATAACTTGATTAAAAAATCAGGTGGGGGCCGGGCGCGGTGGCTCAAACCTGTAATCCCAGCACTTTGGGAGGCCGAGGCGGGTGGATCACGAGGTCGAGAGATCGAGACCATCCTGGTCAACAGGGTGAAACCCCGTCTCTACTAAAAACACAAAAAATTAGCTGGGCATGGTGGCACGTGCCTGTAATCCCAGCTACTCAGGAGGCTGAGGCAGGAGAATTGCCTGAACCCAGGAGGCGGAGGTTGCGGTGAGCCGAGATCGCGCCATCGCACTCCAGCCTGGGTAACAAGAGCGAAACTCCGTCTCAAAAAAAAAAAAAAAAAAAAAAAAAAAAAAAAAAAAAAATCAGGTGGGGTGCAGTGGTTCATGCCTGTAATCCCAACACTTTGCAAGGCCAAGTGGGGAGGATTGCCTGAGGCCAGGAGTTTGAGATAAGTCTGGGCAACATATTGGGGCCCGTCTTTATCATTTTCTAAAAAAAATTAGTTGGATGTAGTGGTCCATGCCGTCAGTGCCAGCTACATGGAAGGCTGAGCTGGGAGGTTCAACTGAGCGCAGGAGTTCAAGACTAGCCTGGGGAACATAGGGAGTTCCTGTCTCAAAAAAAAAAAAAAAAAAAAAAAAAAAAAAAAAAAAAGAAAAGAAAAGAAAAAAATTAGCTGGATGTGGCAGCACTTGCCTGGATTCCTAGCTACTTGGGAGGCTGAGGTGGGAGGATTGCTTGAGCCCAGAGTTTGAGCCTGCAACAAGGCATGGTTGCAGTTTTCCAGTATGTCACAGAAATGGGGATCATACGTTATGTGATCTTTTCAGACTGGTGGCTGCTTCTGCTTCTCCTTCTTCTCCTTCTCCTTCTCCTTCCTTCTCCTTCTCCTCTTTCCTTCTCCTTTTCCTTCTCCTTCTCCTTCCTTCTCTTTTTCCTTCTCCTTCTCCTTCTCCTTTCTTCATCTTCTGAGATGGAAAAAGAAAAGAAGCAGCAGCACTATATTGCTCAGGCTGGAGTGAAATGTTGTGATCTCGGCTTACTGCCACCTTTGCCTTCAGAGTTTGGTGATACTCCTGCCTCAGCCTCCTGAGTAACTGAGATTACAGGCACCTGCCACCATGCCCAGCTAATTTTTGTACTTTTTAGTAGAGACGGGGTTTCACCATGTTGGTCAGGCTTGTCTCCAACTTCTGACCTCAGGAGATTCACCCACGCCGGCCTCAAAGTGCTGAATTAAAGGCGTGAGCCACCACATCCCACCTAGACTGGCTTCTTTTACTTAGTAATATGTATATCAGATTCATCTGTTTTTTCATGGCTTTGTAGGTCACTCCTTTTTCTTGATGAAAAGCATTTCATTGCATGGATGTACTTTTTTTTTTTTCTTTTCTTTTTTCTTTTTCTTTTTTTTCTTTTTTTTTTTTTTAATTGCATTTTAGGTTTTGGGATACATGTGAAGAACAGCCAAGATTTTTCCATAGATACACACATGGCAGTGTGATTTACTGCCTTCTTCCCCATCACCTATATCTGGCATTTCTCTCCATGTTATCTCTCCCCAACTCCCCAACCCCTGCTGTTCCTGCGCTATTTCTCCCCAACTGACACCAGGGTGTGATGCTCCCCTCCCTGTGTCCATGTGTTCTCATTGTTCAACACCTGCCTGTGAGTGAGAACATAGGATGTTAGATTTTCCCTTCTTTTGTCAGTTTGCTGAGAAGGATGGTTTCCAGGTTCATCCGTGTCCCTACAAAGGACACGAACTCATCGTTTTTGATGGCTGCATAATATTTCATGGTGTATATATGCCACATTTCCCCTTTCCAGTATATCATCGATGGACATTTGGATTCATTCCAGGTCTTTGCTATTGTAAACTGTGCTGCAGTGAACATTCGTGTGCAGGTATCCTTATAGTAGAACGATTTATAATACTTTGGATATATACTCCGTAATGGGTAGCTGGGTCAAGTGGAATTTCTCTATCTAGGTCCTTGAGGAATTGCCACACTATCTTCCACAATGGCTGAACAATTTACAGTCCCATCCACATTGTAAAAATGTTCCTATCTCTCCACATCCTCTCCAGCATCTGTTGTCTCCAGATTTTTTTAATGATTGCCATTCTAACTGGCATGAGATGGTATCTCAACATAGTTTTGATTTGCATTTCTCTAATGACCAGTGATGATGAGCATTTTTTCATGTTTGTTGGTCTCCTGTGTGTCTTCTTTCATAAAGTGTCTGTTCATATCCTACACCCACTTTTGAATGAGCTTGTTTTTTTTTTTTTTTTTTTTTTTGTAAATCTGTTTCAGTTCTTTGTAAATTCTGGATATCAGCCCTTTGTCAGATGGATAGACTGCAAAATTTTTTTCCCATTCTGTTGGTTGCTGCTTCACTCTAATGACTGTTTATTTTGCTGTGCAGAAGCTGTGGAGTTTGATTAGGTCCCATTTGCCTGTTTTGATTTTTGTTGCCAATGCTTTTGGTGTTTTGATCATGAAGTCCTTGTGTACACCTATGTCCTGAATGGTTTTGCCTACATCTTCTTCTTAGGGTTTTTATGGTGTTAGGTCTTATGCCTAATTCTTTAACCCATCTGGAGTTAATTTTAGTGTAATATGTCAGGAAGTGGTCCAGTTTCTGCTTTCTGCACATGGCTAGCCAGTTTATTAAACAGGGAATCCTTTCCCCATTGCTTGTGTTTTTCAGGTTTGTCAAAGATCAGATGGTTGTAGATAAGTTGTGTTACCTTTGAGGTCTTTTTTTCTGTTCCATTGGTGTATATCTCCGTTTTGGTGCCAGTACCATGCTGTTTTAATTACTGTAGTTTGTAGTTTAGTTTGAAGTCTGGTAGTGTGATGCTTCTCACATTGTTCTTTTTGATTAGAGTCGACTTGTCTATGTGGGCTCTTTTTTGGTTCCATATGAAGTTTAAGGTGGATTTTCCAGTTCTGTGAAGAAGGTCACTGGTAGCTTCATGGGGATAGTGTTGAATCTGTAAATTACTTTGGGCAGTATAGCCATTTTCATGATATTGATTCTTCCTAACTATGAACATGGAATATTTCTCCATCTGTTTGTGTCTTCTCTTATTTTGTTGAGCAGTGGTTTGTAGTTCTCCTTGAAGAGGTCCTTGTTAGTTATATTTCTAGGTACTTTATTATCTTTTTAGCAATTGTGAATGGCAGTTTGTTCTTGATTTGGCTCTCTTTAAGTCTGTTAGTGCTGTATAGGAATGCTTGTAATTTTTGCACGTTGATTTTGCATCCTTTAGACATTGCTGAAGTTGCTTATTAGTTTCAGGATATTTTGGGCTGAGATGATGGGGTCTTCTAGAAATTCAATCATGTCATCTGCAAATAGAGACAATTAGACTTCCTCCTTTCCTATTTGAATACCCTTTATTTCTTTTTCTTTCCTGATTGCTCTGGCTAGAACTTCCAGTACTATATTGAATAGGAGTGGTGGGAGAGGGCATCCCTGTCTAGTGCCGGATTTTGAAGGGAATGCTTCAAGTTTTTGCCCATTCAGTATATTGGCAGTTGGTTTGTCATAAATAACTTTCATTGTTTTGAGATATGTTCTGTCAATATCTAGTTTATTGAGAGTTTTTGGCATAAAGGGCTGTTGAATTTTGTCAAAGGCCTTCTCTGCATAAATTGAGATAATCATGTGGTTTTTGTCTTTTGCTTCTGTTTATGTGGTAAATTATGTTTATAGGATTGCATATGTTGAACCAGCCTTGCATCCCTGGGATGAATCCTACTTGATCATGCCGAATAAGCTTTTCAATGTGCTCTTGCAATCAACTTGCCAGTATTTTATTGAAGAATTTTGCATCTCTGTTCATCATGGATATTGGCCTGAAGTTTTCTTTTCTTGCTGAGTCTCTGACGAGTTTTTGTATCAGGATGATATTGGTCTCATAAAATGATTTGGAAATTATTCCCTCATTTTGGATTATTTGGAATAGTTTCAGAAGGAATGGTACCAGTTCCTCTTTGTATGTCTGGTAGAATTTCGGCTGTGAACCTATCTGGACCTGGGCTTTTTTGGGGTGGTAGGCTCCTAATTGCTGCCTCAACTTCAGACATTGCTTTTGGTCTATTCAGGGTTTCGACTTCTTCCTGGTTTAGGCTTGGAAGGATGCGAGTGTCCAGGAATTTATCCATTTCTTCCATGTTTAGTAGTTTATGTGCATAGAGTTGTTTGTAATAATCTCTGATGATTCTTTGAATTTCTGTGTAATCTGGGGGTGATATCCCCTTTATCATTTTTTATTGTATCTATTGGATTATTCTCTCTTTTCTTTTTAATAGAGACAGGGTTTCACCATGTTGGTCAGGCTGGTCTTGAACTCCTTATCTCAGGTGATCCACCTGCCTTGGCCTCCCATAGTGTTGGGATTACAGGTGTGAGCCCCCGTGCCTGGCTTCCTTACCAATCTTGTTTCCTTTATTTCATGTTGTTGCACTGACTGCATCCTGCAACTCTCCGTGGCACATCAGAGGTGAGAGTATGTTGTTGTACCTGTGGTGGCTTAGAGAGTGCATCCAGCCTTTCACCATTAAGGGTAGTGCTGAGTATGATTTTCCCTAGATGCTCTTTGTCAGGTTGAGACGTTCCCTTCTGTTCTGAGTTCACTGGGTATTTTTCATTATGAAAGGGTGTTGGATTTTGTTGATTTCGACATGTTGAGATTTTCCCATATTTTGGTTTTCTTATTTTATTGATGTGGTATATTATAGTAACAGAGTTTTGGTTTTGAATTAATCTTGCATCCCTGTGATAAATCTTACTGGTTCATGGCATATGATCATCTTTATACATTGCTGGATCCAGTTTGCCAGTATTTTATTGAGGGTTTTTGTATGCACATGAGCAATGTTTTGGGTTCCTGCGGCAGTTCACGCAACAATTTGGGAGGCTGAGGCAGGCAGATCACTTGAGGTCAACAGTTCAAGACCAGCCTGGGACAACTTGGTAAAACCCCATCTGTAGACCAGGTGCAGTGGCTCACGCCTGGAATCCCAGCACTTTGGGAGGCTGAGGTGGGTGGATCACGAGATTAAGAGATCAAGACTATCCCGGTCAACATGGTGAAACCCCTTCTCTACTAAAAATACAAAAATTAGCTGAGCATGGTGGCACATGACTGTAATCCCAGCTACTTAGGAGGCTGAGGCTGGAGGATTGTCTGAACCCAGGAAGCAGAGGTTGCATTGAGCCGAGATCGCACCATTGCACTCCAGCCTGGGTAACAAGAGTGAAACTCCATCTCGAAAAAAAAGAAAAGAAAAGAAAAAGAAAAAAAAATAAATAAAACAACAACTAAATAAACTCCATCTATACTGAAAATACAGAAATTACCCAGGCATGATGGTGCATACTTGTAGTCCTAACTACTTGGGAGGCTGAGGCAGGAGAATCACTTGAACCTGGGACGCAGAGGTTGAAGTGAGCTGAGATTGTGACACTGCACTCCAGCCTGCGTGACAGAGCAAGGCTCTGCCTCAGAGAGAGAGAAAGAAGAGAGAGAGAGAGAGAGAGAGAGAGAGAGAGAGAGAGAGAGAGAGAGATTGAGAGATTGAATGAACATTGTAATAATGATAACTTAAGGTTTTGTTTGCCTTTTTATTTTAAAAAATTGAAGTAATTTATAAAACAAAAAATACACCTACTTTAAAGTTTGTAATTCATTGATTTTTAGTGTATCCATGGTCACACAGGTTTTGACTCTAATAGAAAACATCCTGTCATCCTCATTAGCTGTCACTCTCCCACTGTCCCTTTTCCTGGCTCCTGGCCCCCATGAGCCTCTTTCTGTCTGTGGAATTGTCTGTTCTGAACCTTATGTATCAGTGGACCCTTGGCTGTGGCCATTGGTGTCTGGCTTCCCCACCAGTGCTTGCTGTTCTTGAGCTTCATCAGGTTGCAGCAGGGGTCAGGACAGAGGTTTGTTTCTGGGCGGTTTTCAGTGTCACGCAATGCATGTCCTGCCTGTGGTGAAACAGCTTTCACCCTGCAAGCGATCCTGGGTGGCAGGTGGCACTTGTGGCAGCCCCACACATGTGCTGCACCCAGTGCTCTCCGGCCTTCAGAGGCAGAGACAAAGCCTCATCCCTGCTCACTGAGCAGACTCTGACCAGTGCTTGTTCTTGGCTGCCACCCTGTGATGTCCAGCAGCAGGACTTGGACAGGCCGAGCTAACCCTGCTTCTCTTCCTCTGCAGGCCTCCTCACTGGGAAGGCAGAGCCCTCGCGTGGTCTTCTGACTTGCACACAGCCTGTGCCCTGAAGAGCCTGGCTTGCAGACGACAGTAGGTAGCTTCTTCTGTCCTCCCCACCACCCAGGTCTGCCAAGGCCTTTGTGGCTGTGAGAAACAGAATGCCCACCGGGCCTGGCTGAGTTGTGACCAGCACATTGGCTTCCAGAGTCCAGGGTGTTCCAGATCCCATCTGCCCAGATGGATCCATGGGGAGCATGATCAGAACTCCAGCTTCCTGTTCTCTAGCAGAGGCAGGGAGCCCAAGCAACCCAAGACCATCCTCAGATCCCGGACCCCCAGCAGAGGACCCCAGCACAGGCCTGCACCAAGCTGACGGCCACCTCATCTTGCTGGGGTGCTGGGGTTTGGTGTTTGCTGAGGGATGCAGGCTGGAGAAGGTGGAGCAGGGGAGACAGGCAGACCCTGGTTCCCTGCACCTTCCTGCACTGATGCTGCTTGCCCAAGGGGCATCGAGATCCCAGGCCACCTGTTGGCCACCTGCGCTGGGCCCACAGGGCAGAATGTGGGTGTGCAAGTGTCTCGGTGACTGCTCCTTCTTCCTCTTGCTGTGCTCCCATGTGCCAACTGTAGGGCTTCATGTCTTCACGGTGTAAAACTCGTCCACATCTCGGTCTCCAAAGAAGGAATTACTATCCCTATTTTTCCTACATGGCTCCTCCACGGATATCCTGGTCACTGAGGGTCCAGGCGCACCCAGGCAGCTCCAGGTTATTCCCCCACTCTAGCAAGGTGCTGGCCACCAGGAGTCTTCCACATTCTGCAGCTGCCTGGTCTGTGCATGGTGTGCCCCTGCGTGTCCAGCCATGTAGGCTCTGTGGCTGCCCCCCTAGAGGCTTTCTGACCTGGACCCCAGGCCCTCAGGCCCCCAGCCTTAGGCTATACTTCTCCCTGTCTGAATTGATTGAACCCTGGCTATCTCTTCTTGTTTGTTTTAAAGCCTGACTAATTGGAGACTAAACGTGGAGAGAAATGGTGACACACCCCAGTTCTTTCCAGGAAACCCTGGGTCTGATGCCAGCTGCCATCTGTTGGGCATTGTGTATCGCATGACGGCTTCATGTGGCCATGCAGGTGGAGTGTGAGAGGCTGGCATTGTCCAGATCCCACCGGCACTGCCCCTGTGTGGTTCTTGATGCTGTGCTAACTCATTTTCAGTTGAGGGTTTGGCATCACCCATTTCAGGAGCCGTGCTGAAATGGGTGATGCCAAATAAGTCAGCTCTAATGAATCCTGCTGCCCCCTCCACCACCCCAATGAGATGGGTGTCTGTCTCTAGTTTGCACTCTCCAAATCCTCAGACTTTCCTGTTCAGGAAGATAAGCAGTCCCTCAGAAAGACCTCCCCGTCCCCCCACCCCCCAAAAAAACCTTGAAGTTAGTGTGTGCAGTTCACCAGCTGTTGTGTGGTGCTTGAGTTGTGGAGTGTCCCGGCAGAGACCAAGGTGGGAGGCTGGTCCTGTGGTGCAGAGGGCCTCACCCCTAGGGCTTCCCCTGCCCCAGGCACCCCCAGTCTCTGCAGGGTGGTTGGGACAGGCATGCAAGGTGCTCACCTGCTCTGCTGTATTCTCCCCAGTGGTGTCCATGGGCTCTGGAGACCATCATTTCAACCTCATGGATATCCTGTCACAGAACTACAGTGTTGACGGGGAGTGCGAGGAGGTTTTGAGGTGCTCAGACAAGCCCAAGGAGGAGCTGGAGAAGGACTTCATTTCCCAGGTACTTGGGGGAGGTGATCCCGTCCCCGTGTTGGGTGGAGCCCTCTGGGGTCAGCCTCACAGTTTCTGTGCAGTTGGATTTATGTTGACAAGTGTTAAATTGTGCATCTTTCTACAAAATGCCAAGCACCATCCTAGGAGCTGAATTCAGTGGTGACTGGGTCTTTCATGGGGCTCTCCGAGCAGCACAGTGGCTGGACATTAAGTCAGCTGCTCTCAAACTCTCTGGTCTCAGAATCCAATCTGTACTCTTAAAAATTATTGAGTGTTCCAAGACAGTGTAGACTGAGGGAAAAAATTATTGAGAGTTTTGGCCAGGTACGGTTGCTCACACCTCTAATCTCAGCATTTTGTGGGGCTGAGGCGGGCAGATCAGCTGAGGTCAGGAATTTGAGACCAACCTGGCCAACATGGTAAAACCCCACCGCTACTAAAAATGCAAAAATTAGCTGGGCATGTCACACGTGCCTATAGTCCCAGCTCTTCAGGGGGCTGAGGCAGGAGAATCACTTGAACCTAAGAGGTGGAGGTTGCAGTGAGCTGAGATGGCACCATTACCCTGGAGACTGGGTTGACAGAATGAGACCCTGTCTCAAAAAAAAAAAAAAAAAAAAAAAAAAAAAAAAAAAAAAAAAAAAAAAAAAAGAGAGACTTTTAAGGAGCTTTGTTAATGGGTTTTATCTATTGCTTTTTTACTACATTAAAAGTTAAAATTGACATGTAGGAATATTATTTCCTAACTCATTTAAAATGCCGTGAATAGGCTGGGTGTGGTGGCTCATGCCTGTAATTCCAGCACTTTGGGAGGACAGGGTGGGAGAATCACGAGGTCAGGAGTTCGAGACCAGCGTGACCAACATGGCAAAACCCTGTCTCTACTAAAAATGAAAAAAAAAAAAAAAAAAAAAAAGACTGTGAATCATGGTGGTGCATTACTGTAATCCCAGCTAGTTGGGAGGCGGAGGCAGGAGAATTGTTTTAATCTAGGAGGCGGAGGTTGCAGTGAGCCATGATTGCACCATTGCACTCCAGCCTGGGTAACAGAGCAGGACTCCATCTCAAAAAATAAAAATAGGTCTGGGTGCTGTGGCTCAATCCTGTAATCCCAGCACTTTGGGAGGCTGTTGCGGGTGGATCACAAGGTCAAGAGTTAGAAACCATCTGGGCCAACATGGTGAAACCCAGTGTCTACTAAAAATACAAAAATTAGCTTGACATGGTGGCATGCACCTTTAGTCCCAGCTGCTTGGCAGGCTGAGGCAGGAGAATTGCTGGAACCAAAGAGGCAGAGGTTGCAGTGAGCCAAGATTGTGCCACTGCACTCCAGCTTGGTACCTGGTGACAGAGTGGTCTCAAAAAAAAAAAAAAAAAAAATTAAAATTAAATAAATAAATAAAATAGCTTGAACAAGTAAGTTACATGTTAATATAAATACTTTTTTAAAAACCTCTGTGTTCCAAAAGAAAAAACAATTAGTGCAAAGAATGAATTTTTAGTTTTCCAAATCTCTTTGAATATAGAAGCATATATGAAAATCCAGATGCTGGGAAGATGGTCGCCTAAGAACAGCTCAGGACTTCAGCTCCCAGTGAAAGGGCACAGGGCGAGTGGACGCCGCATTTCCAGATGATCTCTTATTGCCCATAGACCAGGAGATACCCAGGCAGAGGGGTTGCCAGCGTCGCAGTCCCAGCGGGTGCTGCTGTTTTGGCCCCCTCGGGGCTGATTCCTCCCGCGGGGCTGCTGTGACCACTCCCTGTTGCTGCGGTTCTCTGTACAAAAGCCACAGGTCTGGGAGCCCTCTTAGCTGGCGAGCAGAGCCCTGAGATGGCAGAGTTACCCATTCATCTGAAATAGCGAGTCAGGCGAGGAGATTCCTAGGGAAAAAATCCGCCAGGAGCCGGCGCTGCAGTTTGAGTGGACTCCGTGAGTTGCAGCACGGGAGATCCCGGCGCCGGAATGCGGGGTCGTTCAACTTAAAAGAAAAGACTCTGAGTCAGGGAGCCAGGTAATCAGGCTCGGTTGGTCCCACCCCTCCACTCCCAACAACAAGGAAAACAAAAACAGTAATTGGAAACCCTCTGGGTTGAGCCCTTCAAACCAAGCACAGCTGAACCAGGACGGTTCGGCTCCATGGGGGAGGGGCTTCCGATATTACTGAGACTCTCCACCGCTACAGAGGCAGGCTGCCGTTGCCGAGGCAACCCGCCATTGCCAAGGCAACCTGCCACAACAGAGAGAGTCTGCCATAACAGAGGCGGGGCCACCATTGCAGAGACAGTTCTAACTACGCCCATATAAAAAGGACTACAGGGAAGAGCTCAGGGCAGCTGGGCAGAGCCCACAGCAGCTCAGCAAAGCCACTGCCAGGCAGGCAGTGGATAGGCGTGCTGCTAGCTGGGCGGGTGAGACCTGAAAGAAAAATAAAAAAGGGCAGTAGTGCAACGGAAACTCATAAAGCTCCAACTCCCTGGGACAGAGACAAACAACAGGTGGATAAACCCACAAAAATGGGAAGAAACCATCGCAAAAAGGATGAAAACTCCCGAAACCAGAACACCTCTCCTCCTAAAAGGGATCACAACTCCTCACCAGCAAGGGAACCAGACCGGATGGAGAAGGAGGGTGATGAAATGATAGAATCGGACTTCAGAAGGTGGGTAGTAAGAAACTACAGTGAGCTAAAAGAGCATGTTCTAACCGAACGCAAAGAAAATAGGAACCTTGAAAAAAGATTGGACGAAATGCTGACGAGAATGGACAGCATAGAGAGGAGTATAAGTGAATTGATGGAGCTGAAAAACGGAACACAAGAACTTCGTGAAGCATGCACAGCCAAATTGACAAAGCAGAAGAAAGGATATCAGAGGTCGAAGATCAACTCAATGAAATAAAAAGAGAAGGCAAGAACAGAGAAAAAAGCGCAAAAAGGAATGAAAAAATCTTCAAGAAATGTGGGACTATGTGAAAAGACCTAATCTACGTCTGATAGGTGTACCTGAATGTGATGAAGAGAATGAATCCAAGCTGGAAAATACTCTTCAGGATATTATCCAGGAAAACTTCCCCAACCTAGCAAGGCAGACCAATATTCAAATCCAGGAAATACAGAGAACACCACAAAGATATTTCTCAAGAAGAGCAACTCCAAGGCACAGAATCGCCAGATTCACCAGGGTTGAAATGAAAGAGAAAATGCTAAGGGCAGCCAGAGAGAAAGGTCGGGTTACCCACAAAGGGAAGCCCATTAGACTCACAGCAGATCTCTCAGCAGAAACCCTACAAGCAAGAAGAGATTGGGGGTCAATATTCAACATCCTTAAAGAAAAGAACTTTCAACCCAGAATCTCGTATCCAGCCAAACTAAGCTTCGTAAGTGAAGGAAAAATAAAATCCTTTGTGAACAGGTAAGCACTCAGAGACTTCATCACCACCAAACCTGCTCTACAAGAACTCCTGAAAGAGGCTCTACACATATAAAGGAACAACCAGTACCAGCCACTCCAAAAACACACCAAACGGTAAAAGAGCATCAACACATTCAAGAATCCGCATCAACTAACCAACAAAACAGCCAGCTAGCATCAAAATGACAGCATCAAATTCACACATAACAATACTATCCCTAAATGTCAATGGACTAAATGCCCCAATCAAAAGACACAGACTGGCAAATTGGATAAAAAGCCAAAACCCATCTTGTGCTGTATTCAGGAAACCCATCTTACATACAAGGATACACAAAGGCTCAAAATAAAGGGATGGAGGAAGATCTACCAAGCAAATGGAGAGCAAAAAAAAGCAGGAGTTGCAATTCTCATCTCTGGTAAAATAGACTTTAAAGCAACAAAGATCAAAAGAGACAAAGAAGAACATTACATAATGGTAAAAGGATCACTGCAACAAGAAGAGCTAACGATCCTAAATATATATGCACCCAATACAGGAGCACCCAGATACATAAGGCAAGTTCTTAATGACTTACAAACAGATTTAAACTCCCACAAAATAATAGTGGGAGACTTTAACACCCCATTGTCAATATTAGACAGATCAACCAGGCAGAAAATCAACAAGGATATCCAGGACCTGAATACAGACCTGGAACATGCAAACCTAATAGACATTTACAGAACTCTCCACCCCAAATCCACAGAATATACATTCTTCTCAGCACCACATCACACCTACTCTAAAATTGACCACATAATTGGCAATAAATCACTCCTCAGCAAATGCAAAAGAAGAGAAATCATAACAAACGGTCCCTCAGACCACAGTGCAATGGAGTTAGAACTCAGAATGCAGAAACTAATTCAGAACCGCACAGCTTCATGGAAACTGAACAACTTGCTCTTGAATGTTGACTGGATAAACAATGAAATGAAGGCAGAAATAAAGATGTTCTTCAAAACCAATGAGAACGAAGGCACAACATACCAGAATCTCTGGGACACATTTAAAGCAGTCTCTAGAGGAAAATATATAGCAATGAGTGCCCACATGAGAAGAAAGGAGAGATCTAAAATTGACACCCTATCATCAAAATTGAAAGAGCTAGAGGAGCAAGATCAAAAAAACTCAAAACCTAGCAGAAGACAGGAAATAACTAAGATCAGAGCAGAACTGAAGGAAATAGAGACACAAAAACTCTTCAAAAACTCAATAAATCCAGGAGCTGGTTTTTTGAAAAGATCAACAAAATAGACAGACCACTAGCCAGATTAATAAAAAAGAAAAGAGAGAATAACCAAATTGATGCAATAAGAAACGATAAGGGGGAGATCACCACAGATTCCACAGAAATCCAAACCATCTTCAGAGATTATTACAAACAACTCTATGCACATAAACTAGTAAACCTGGAAGAAATGGATAAATTCCTGGACACCTGCATCCTCCCAAGCCTAAACCTGGAAGAAACCGAAACCCTGAATAGACCAATAATATGATCTGAAGTCGAGGCAACAATAAAGAGCCTACCACCCAAAAAAAGCCCAGTTCCAGATGGGTTCACAGCTGAATTCTACCAGACATACAAGGAGGAGCTGATACCATTCCTTCTGAAACTATTCCAGACAATCCAAAAAGAGGGAATCCTTCCCAAATTATTTTACAAGACAAACATCATCCTGATACCAAAACCCGGCAGAGACTCAACAAGAAAAGAAAATTTCAGGCCAATATCCATGATGATCATAGATGCAAAAATCTTCAATAAAATACTGGCAAACGGATTGCAACAGCATATCAAAAAGCTCATCCACCATGATCAGTAGGATTCATCCCGGGGATGCAAGGCTGGTTCAACATACGCAAGTCCATAAACGTAATTCACCACATAAACAGAACCAAAGACAAAAACCACATGATTATCTCAATTGATGCAGAGAAGGCTTTTGACAAAATTCAACAACGCTTTATGCTAAAAACGCTCAATAAACTAGGTATTGACGGAACGTATCTCCAAACAATAAAAGCTATTTACGACAAACCAACAGCCAATATCATACTGAATGGGCAAAAACGGAAGCATTCCCTTTGAAATCTGGCACTAGACAAGGATGTCCTCTCTCACCACTCCTATTCAATATAGTACTGGAAGTTCTAGCCAGAGTAATCAGGCAAGAAAAAGAAATAAAGGGTATCCAAATTGGAAAGGAGGAAATCAAATTGTCTCTATTTGAAGATGACATGATTGTATATCTGGAAGATCCCATCATCTCATCCCAAAATCTCCTGAAACTGATAAAAAACTTCAGCAAAGTCTCAGGATACAAAATCAACGTGCAAAAATCACAAGCATTCCTATACACCAGTAATAGACTTCAAGAGAGCCAAATTTAGAACGAACTGCCATTCACAATTGCTACAAAGAGAATAAAGTACCTAGGAATACAACTAACAAGGAACGTAAAGGACCTCTTCAAGGAGAACTACAAGCCATTGCTCAATGAAATAAGAGAGGATACAAACAGATGGAGAAACATTCCATGTTCATGGTTAGGAAGAATCAACATCGTGAAAATGGCCATACTGCCCAAAGTAACTTACAAATTCAACGCTATTCCCATGAAATTACCAATGACCTTCTTCACAGAACTGGAAAAAAAACACTTTAAAAAGAACTGGAAAAAAACACCTTAAAATTCATATGGAACCAAAAGACAGCCCACATAGCCAAGTCAATTCTAAGCAAAAAGAACAAAGCAGGAGGCATCACACTACCGGACTTCAAACTATACTACAAGGCTACAGTAATCAAAACAGCATGGTACTGGTACCAAAACAGAGATATAGACCATTGGAACAGAAAAGAGGCCTCGGAGGAAATACAACATACCCACAACCATCTGATCTTCGAGAAACGTGACAAAAACAAGCAATGGGGAAAGGACTCCCAGTTTAATAAATGGTGTTGGGAAAACTGGCTAGCCATGTGCAGAAAGAAGAAACAGGACCCCTTCCTGACACCTTACAACAAAATTAACTCTAGATGGATTAAAGACTTAAACATCAGACCTAATACCATAAAAACCTTAGAAGAAAGTCTACGCAAAACCATTCAGGACATAGGTGTAGGCAAGGACTTCAGGACCAAAACGCCAGAAGCAATGGCAACAAAAGCCGAAATAGACAAATGGGACCTAATCAAACTCCACAGCTTCTGCACGGCAAAAGAAACAGTCAGTAGAGTGAATCGGCAACCAACAGAATGGGAAAAAAATTTTGCAGCCTACCCGTCTGACAAGGGGCTGATATCCAGAATTTACAAAGAACTAAAGCAGATCTACAAGAAAAAAACAAACAAGCCCAATCAAAAATGGGCGAAGGATATGAACAGATACTTTACAAAAGAAGACATACAGGAGGCCAACAAACATGAAAAAATGCTCATTATCACTGGTCATCAGAGAAATGCAAATCAAAACCACATTGAGATACCATCTCACACCAGTTAGAATGGTGATCATTAAAAAATCTGGAAACAACAGATGCTGGAGAGGATGTGGAGAAATAGGAACACTTTTACACTGTTGGTGGGAATGTAAATTAATTCAACCATTGCGGAAGACAGTGTGGTGATTCCTCATGGACCTAAAAATAGAAATCCTATTTGACCCAGCAATCCCATTACTGGGTATCTATCCAAAGGATTATAAATCATTCTACTACAAGGACAGGTGCACACGAATGTTCATTGCAGCACTGTTTACAATAGCAAAGACCTGGAACCAACCCAAATGCCCAATGATGATAGACTGGATAGGGAAAATGTGGTACATATACACCATGGAATATTACACAGCCATCAAAAATGATGAGTTCACGTCCTTTGTAGGGACATGGATGAACCTGGAAACCATCATTCTCAGCAAACTGACACAAGAGCAGAAAATCAAACACTGTATATTCTCACTCATAGGCGGGTGTTGAACAATGAGAACACATGGACACAGGGAGGGGAGCACTACACACTGGGGTCCGTTGGGGGGAAATAGGGGAGGGGCAGGGGGGTGGGGAGGTGGGAAGAGATAGCAGGGGGAGAAATGATAGATACAGGTGAGGGGACGGAAGGCAGCAAAGCACACTGCCGTGTGTGTACCTATGCAACAATCTTGCATGTTCATCACATGTACTCCAAAACCTAAAATGCAATAAAAAAATAAAAATAAAAATAAAAAAAAAGAAAATCCAGCTTCGGTCTTTTTTTTTTTTTTTTTTTTTTACAGAGTCTTGCTCTGTCGCCCAGACTGGTGTGCACTATTATGATCTCAGCTCACTGCAACCTCCACCTTCCGGATTCAAGCAATTCTCCTGCCTCAGCCTCCTAAGTAGCTTGGATTACAAGTGCACACCACCATGCTCAGCTAATATTGTTTTGTATTTTTAGTAGAGACAGGGTTTCACCATGATGGCCAGGATGATTTCTATCTCCTGACCTCATGATCCACCCACCTCACCCTCCCAAAGTGCTGGGATTACAGTCATGAGCCACTGGCTCTGGCTAACCTATTTATTTGTTTGTTTGTTTATTTATTTATTTATTTATTTATTTATTTATTTATTTATTTATTTTGTAGAGGTCTTGCTATTTTGCTAGGTCTGGTCTCAAACTCTTGACCTCAAGCAATTTTTCTGTCTGGGCCTCCCAAAGTGCTGGGAGTATAGGTGTGAGGCACCATACATGACTCAAGTTCTTTCTTTCTTTCTTTTATGTTTTGAGACAGAGTAGGGACCTTTTGCCCAGGCTGGAGGGCAGTGGCACATTCTCAGCTCACTGCAATCTCCACTTCCCAGGTTCAAGTGATTGCCTTGCCTCAGCCTCCTGAGTAGCTGAGACTACAGGTACCCACAAGCGTGCCCAGCTAATTTTTGTGTTTTTAGTAGAGATGGAATTTCAACATGTTGGCCAGGCTGATCTTAAATGCCTGACCTCAAAGTGATCCTCCTGCCTCAGCCTCTTATGCTTGGAATACAGGGTGAGCCATGCCCATCCCACTTCTGTCTTTTAAGGGAGATGTTAGTCTGTTGTGATAAGGTGTTATGGTTGAAGTACACATATAGCCTCATACAGATCTATTGCTGATAAAGGAAGGCATATTTAACAGTTTTTCAGAAAATGGGGTGTTCTTCTTTGATGCCACAGCAAAACTCAGCAAATTATAGTTTTGTGGAGTGGAGTCTGAGACCATTACCAGTGAACTTCATGGTTGCAGAGGCAGAGAGGTCCATGAACAGGTCCCGCAGAGTGGCTTCTGGTGCTGCTCTCTGTCCTCACGTGGTGGACAGAGAACCCGAGGGAGCCATCTGGTGTTTTTTGTAAAAGGTTACTAATCCTACTGGATCAGGGCCCCACCCTCATGGCCTCACTGGACCTTAGTCACTTCTGTAAACACCTTGTCTCCAGATACAGTCGCATTGGGGGTTAGAGTTGACTGTAACCATTATTGTCACTGCTGACCTCCTTACAAGTTTTGTAAATGTTGGAAATTTGGCAAGTTCATGTTGTCAAACTCGTTTGTCAAAGTCTTGAGTTCTACAGTTGCAGCAGTTAGGTCAACTGTTTCCTCTGAAGTAGCAACCCCCCTTGCCTGCCTGTAAGGCTCCTGTCTGAGTGGCTGTAGTCGGCCAGCACTCTTGAGGTGAAAGGACAGGGAAGGCCCCCTTGCCTCACCACCCATTTCACACCTGCTTTCCTGAAGGAGCCACCTCGGGAATAGCCCCCTCGCCTCACCACCCATTCCATGCACGCTTCCTTGAAGGAGTCTCTCACCCTCCTAGGCAGCAGCCGCTCTGCTTCCCATGCCCTTACACAGAACATGGAGGTGTCTGCTCAGGATGCGACTTCACAGAATGTGCCCACCGTCCTCTGAAGTGAAACTGGGGAGTTTGCTTTTGGTCTGTGAGTTATGGGCAGTGGTGCCACACCTGGGTGTGGCTTCCACGGGCGATGGGCTGTGGCTGGCTGCTGGTGCAGCACTATTAGTGTGAGTGTCAGTGAGGCCCAGCACAGAGACCATGGCTTAGTGCTCTTCAAATAGGGCTTCACCCGGGGCACCTTTGGGACCACTGAGCCTTGGGACCACTGTGTCAGCCCTCACACGAGGGCTGCTTGCACTCTATGGTTAGGAGGTCTCAGACCCCATCTCAGAGCAGGAGAGTGAGGGTGGTGACTTGGCTCTCAACCTTCCGAACATGCCCCTGGACATGGTGATTGAGTGCCCTTCCTGGAACTGGCCCCCAGCAGAGGTGCGGAAACTGGGACTGCCTCTCAGCAGGGAGCATTCAGTGAGAGGAGCACAAAGGTCCCCAGAATAAGTCGAATGTGGCCACCTGTACTGCATACTCCTGGTGGTCATGGTCATACAGAATCTGTTCTGTCTGCCGGGTCCTGTGAGAACTAAAGGGAGACCCGTGGACGTTCCACCTGGGGAAGGGCTGGGAATGGGCCAGGAGGTTGTTTGTGTACTTGAAGCCCCAGGAGGTGTCTGGTCAGGACCTGGGGTGGAGGAGAGGCCAGTGCTGACATCCTGAGAGAATGAGAGGGAGGGTTCAGAAAGGTGGATGTTGAGAGTGAATTCCAGGGCTGGGTGGAGTCTGAGCAGGCAGCTGTAATCTCAGTGGTGAAGAGGCTCCGATGAGGGGGGTGTGGGGATTTAAAAGCAGCACTGGAGAGGGTGACGTCCCTTCCTTTTGGGGAGTTACATGCCCTGTTTCTACTTCCTGGCAGCCTGCATGGGCTCAGCATCAAGGAATGTGTTCATCACGGCACTCTTGTTCCCATTCGTGATGTCGATTTCTCTGGTTGCTCATTTTTGCCCCAGTGTGAATCGACAGCTTCTCCATTATATTTATGAAGCATCCATGTGTTTGCTTACTTTTCTTTTTCTTTTTCTTTTTTTTTTTTAATTTATAATTTTGAGACAGAATCTCGCTGTGTCACCCAGGATGGAGTGAAGTGGTGCGGTCTTGGCTTACTGCAACCTCAGCCTCCCAGGTTCAGGTGATTCTCCTGCCTCATCCTCTCGAATAGCTGGGACGATAGGTGGCATGTAGCTTATTTTTAGTGGAGACGGCGTTTTGCCTTGTTGCTCAGGCTGGTCTTGAACTCCTGGCCTCAAGTAATCTGCCTTCCTCGGCCTTCCAAAATGCTGGGATTACAGGTGTGAGCCCCTGTGTCTGGCCTGTATATGTAGTTTCCTGAGATATATATATATATAAATCAGGAATAAATGTCAGATTTTACCAAATGGCTTTCAGGTTATGCTTTTCCCATTTGATAAACTGATGTTGAGTTAAAATAGTACCATCCTTGTATTCCCGTCATTCACCCTGTGCGAGGAGGCACTGTAGGCAGGATGGTGCCCTCTTCTTCAGCCACTGACCCCTGTGTTACAATGCCTTTCTGAGGGATTGTGAAGGAGCTCTCGAATGAGGGGCTGAGCCTGAGGTCTGGCTGGGGAGTGCTGCGTGTCAGAAGCTGCTGTGGGTATGTTAGAGTAGCCCTGGTTGTGGCCAGCAAGGATCAAGTAAGGGAGAGGGTATGGGAGCCCCCTGAGTAGTCCCTCCTGATAGGGCCCTATTCCCCTCCCTAACTCAGAGCAGCGACATGCCCTTCGATGAGCTGCTTGCACTCTATGGCTATGAGGCCTCAGACTCCATCTCAGAGCAGGAGAGCGAGGGTGGTGACATGGCTCTCAACCTCCTGGACATGACTCTGGACATGGTGATTGAGTGCCCTTCCTGGAACTGGCCTTCAGCAGAGGTGAGGAGACCAGGGCTGCCTCTCAGCAGGGGGCATTCACTGAAGGAGCACAAAGGTCCCCAGAACAATTCTAATGCGGCCACCTGTACCACTCTGCCAAGGTCAGAATGGCTATGGACATGAGGCTGGACCCTAGCCTTAACCCCAGGTCATGTGTCCTTCTGGTGTGGGCAGGTGGAGAGGCAATCAGGGCTTATCCTGGAGAAGTGCACCTGTGAATGCAGAGGAACCATGACTTGGCCACCTCCCCAGGACTGAACTCTCTGACATTAGGTACCCATAGGTCACCATTAGAGGCCTGGGCGTTTGTTGCAGGGGAAGGCTGCATTGCAGAAGATTAACAGCAAATGCACGGCCGAGAAAGAGCCACATGCTCTGGGCAGTGTCCAGTGGTGGCTCTGACCATTTCCAGCGCTGGTGGCTGGGTGTGAGCTTCCCTGTGTTGTGCACCCTTGGGTACCTCCAGCTCTTTACCTGTGTAATATAAATAGCATCGCACATGTCCAGTTCCACCCCCACTTCCCTCCCCTCAACACCGTGCACCGTCAGCCACCTTCATTTTCTTTTCTGCAGAATGGGCATAGGCCCCACATGAGCCTCAGGGAGCCCCCAGCCTCTTCACTGTTGTTATTGTTAATGTTATCCTGAGACTGCTAAACTGTAAAATGTTCTTGACTTTTTCATGAAAAGGAACAAATAGTGAAGGATTTGCTTTCAGGGAAAGAAGAAGCGATGCAGCCATCTGCTGATGACCTCACCCCAACCATGACCTCCCAGGAGGCCTCTGACCTCTTCCCAAACCAGAGTGGATGTAGGTGACTCTTTTCCAATCCTCTCCCGTGCCCAGACCCCAGGCCAGGCAAGGGTGATGCTGATGAAGGGTCCTGGGGCTGGTGCAGTCCAAGAAGTCATCGCAGATGAGGGGGTCTGCCTGGTGGGATGCATTGGTAGTCCTGGGGGTGCCTTGTTCTGCCCCATCCTGGCCAGTGAGCAGGGATTCTCAGAGCGATTCAGTTTAAACAAGCAGATAATGTGTTGGTTTCCATAGGAGATCTAGAAACAGCATCCCCATAGCCATCCTCTCTCACAGGCCTGTGCACTGGCTTTCCTGGGAGCTGACGACTGGGGCCCAGCAGTACAGCAGCCATGTGGAAGGGAAGGAAAAGGAAGACCTCTTTCTTCAGAGTGCACCCCGGGTCCTGGGTTCTGTGCCCATCCATGTCCCAATGTCTGGCCAGGGAGGGTATCACAGCCTGGAGATCAGGTGGATGGAGAATGAGAGTGAAGGGTCTTTGCCTGGAGAATGGGCTGTGCAGGCTGCCAGCAGTGGAGACCCTGGAGGACCTGCCTCCATTTTCCAAAAGCTCCTTTCCTGGCTGATAAAGTCAAATTGCCTGGCTCTTTTTCCTCCTCTGACACTGAGTAGGACTCCCTTCCTGCCAACAAATGTAAGAAGGTAGGTGGCTGTGCTTCTTCCCAACCTTGTATCAACTGCAGTCACTACAGTGGTTTCCTGCTGAGCCCTGTCCCGGTTGTGTGCCGCTTCTCAGAGGAGGGACGTACTTCTCAACCCTGGGGTAGGCCAGGACCGGAGCCCCGGATCCTGCTGCCGGCCCAGTGTCTCCTCTCTGACACCCTATCTGAGCCTGCCAGGCTAGTGTAAGGGCACAGCATCTCCTCGCACACACAGGCCTCTGCGTCCCGTCCTCAGACCCCAGAACTGGCATCAGCAGGTAGATCAGACACATGGGTCTGGGGTTTGAATGGTGGCCCCTCTGCCCTAGAGTGCCACAGCATGTGGCAGCCAGCCTCCCTCCTGTGCCGGATGCTTCCTCAGTGTTCTGATTCCCAGGCCCTTGTTTGCAGGAGATTATGGTGGGACCTCAGTTCCAAGCTGACCTCAGCAGCCTGCACTTGAACTGGGCCTGTGAGAAGATTGCCTGGGGCCTGAGGCTGGGAACTCACTTCTGCAGGGGAGTGGTCCAGTTGGGTGGCAGATCTTTGGGCAGTCTGAGGGGTCCAGCCTGGTCAGGTGCCCGACTTTTGTGGCTTGCTGGGCAGCGGATCCTGTGGCTGCAGGAAGTGGAGGCTCTCTTGACTGCAGTGGGCCTGTCGATGCCTGGCCCTGCCCACTCTGCCCAGCCCTGTCTGTCTCTTGGGGTCTTCTCCTGTCAACCCATTCAGCCAAACCCTCAGCAGTCCATCCTGTCCTGCCCTTGATTCCAGCCATCTCCGCCAAGCCAGGGTCGCTGCCTTCACCAGCTCTCTGCCCCAAGGCACCTACTCAGGAGCCCTGGGTCAGATGGGTTCTCCAGAGAGACCTACTGGGTGTTGTGCTGCTTTCCCTGCCTGTCTCCCCACCTATGCAGGGCATGCCCTGTCCTAGACCGGAACTTCATCTTTTTTGCACTAGAGTTCAGAGCCAAGCCGCTCTGTCCCCTTCCAGGCATGGACTCACTTGCCCACTGACTTGGGTCTTATCTTTCCCCAGAACCCTCAGAGGTCCTGAGCTGGTGCTCCTAGCTCAAGAGCCTTCTCCAACGTGATTCCATGGCTGGGATGGACCCATGTGAGAGGAGGATGGAGGCAGGCAGGTTCAGCCAAGCTGGAACATTCAGAAAGCAGGGTCAAATGGGACATGGGACCCTCACCCAGAAAAGGCACTTGCAGTCACAGTCTGGGTAGAACCCTGGACTCGGCAGGGCCCTTTCCCAACCCTGACTCACCCCATGAGGGTGCCCTGTCCTCGGCAGCCAGCACCACTTCAGCTATGGGACGCCACTGGCTGCTCCCACTCTGTGTGACGTCTGTGCTGTTGGAGTCATCTGTGTGCTGGTGTCTCGCATATTACACTGTGGTGCTTGGTTTCAGTGCCACATTTGACCACACCTCCTGCCGTGGGCTGCTGTCATGGTTGGGTCCATTTGTGGGCCATGAATGCCCTTGTGCCTGGTTTGTGGATAGGGCACTCAGTTCTCAATGGGCAGCAGGGAGTCGCACAGTAGGCTTGTGTTGGGGTCACATGTGCTGACCGAATTTCTCACTCATGATTTGTGGGAGTTGCTCACATTCTCGGCATTTGAACCTGAACGTGAATTTGCCTGAGTTGACATAAACTCTTGTCACATCATGTCTTTCATTGACATTTCCCTGGAGAGTGTGCTTGCCATTTTGATATTCTCTTTGTGAGTGCCCAAAGCTTTCCCCATTTCTGAGTTGGGTGGTCTTTCTCATTTGTGGAGTGACACATGTGCTCTGGAAGCGAGTCCTCTGTGGGCTTTGCACACTGCTGCTGTCTGCTCCAGTTTGTGGCTTCCCATTGACTCTCTTGGTGGTGTCTTCAGTAAAGTCCAGCTTACCGATCTTCATTTTAAAAGTAATGTGTTTTTGTCTTGTTAAAGAGTCTTTGCTTACTTTCAGGCTCTTGAAGGTATTCTTCCATATTTCATTCTAGAAGCTTTATTGTTTTCCTTTCACATTTAAGACTGTGATCAAACTTAATTTAAATGTTGGTGTATGGTGGCCAGGGCTTTGGCTCACCCTGTAATCCCAGCACTTTGGGAGGCCGAGGTGGGTCGATCACCTGAGGTAGGGATTTGTGACCAGCCTGTCCAACATTGTGAAACCCTGTCTCTACTGCAAATAAAAAAAAAAAAAAATAGCCAGGTGTGATGGCACTTGCCTGTAGTCCCAGATACATGGGAGGCTGAGGCAGGAGAATCACTTGAAGTACAAGGTAGAGGTTGCAGTGAGCTGAGATTGCACCACTGCACTCCAGCCTGGGCCACAGAGACTCCATCTCAGAAAAATTAAAACAATGAATAAATAAATAAATAAATGAATTTTGGTGTATGGTGTTAGATGGTATGAAGTGTGGGTTGGGGAACTGTGTTTCCATACTGACATGCAGTTGCTCCAACACCACACATTGAAAAGATGGTGGCCAGGCATGGTGGCTCTGTTTCCAAAAGAAAAAAAATAGTCCATTTACTGAGTTGCAGTCATGCCTTTGTGATAAATCAAGTGTCTGTACAGTGTCTCCCTTCTCTCACCCTGAGGCATGCCACACTGTCACAATGGTTCCACATTACACGTAAGTCTGAGATGATGCAAGTCTGCCAGCTTCGTAAGTTTTCATTGTATGTATATAAGTGTGAGTAAAATTATTTTTTCGGCAACTGACAGGTTTTATTATTATTTATTTATTTTAGAGACAGAGTTTCGCTCTTGTTGCCCAGGGCAGAATGCAATGGCCCAATCTCAGCTCACCACAACCTGCACCTCCCGTGTTCAAGTGGTTCTCCTGCCTCAGCCTCGACCTCTCAAAGTGCTGGGATTACAGGTGTGAGCCACCACATCCAGCCCTGACAAGTTTTAATCTTAAAACTTAGGTAGATATACAACTTGTCAGTCACTGCAAAAATATTTGCTAGGATTTTGATTAGGTTTGCACTGAATCTTCAATTTGGCGATAATTAATATTCCACTCTGTGGATTTTTACCTCTCTCGTAACACTTTTAATCTTAGAAATGTTATGGTTTTCAGTATAGCATTTTTTCTTGAAATGGAGTCTCCCTTTGTCACCCAGGCTCCAGCAATGGCATGATCCCAACTCCCTGCAACCTCCACCCCACAGGTTCAAGCAGCTCTCCTGCCTCAGCTTCTGGAGTAGCTAGAATGGCAGGTGCCCGCCACAACACCCAGCTATTTTTTTGTATTTTTAGTAGAGACAGTGTTTCACCATGTTGGCCAGGCTGGTCTCCAACTCCTGACCTCAGGTGATTGACATGGCTTGGCCTTCCAAAGTGCTGGGATTACAGGTGTGAGCCACCGTGCCTGGCCCTGGTTTACATTTTCCTTCAGACTGGGAAGGTGTTCTGTCTTCTGGCTCACCCTACCTCGCAAGGAAAACCTTTAGTCCTCTCTTGGTTTTTTCTCTGCTAGCTTTGATGATATTTTGCTCCCACTGGTCTTGAGCAGTTTGACAAGGACGTTCTGTGGTGGACACTGACAGTGTGTAGCCTTTGAGGCCGGCCTCTTCTATATTCATTTCAGGCTCCTCCATACCTTATTGTGGCGCAACAGCTTATTTCTTTCTTTCTTTCTTTTTCCTGAGATGGAGTCTCCCTCTTGTTGCCCAGGCTGTAGTGCAGCGGTGCAATCTTGGCTCACCACAATGTCTGCCTCCTGGGTTCAAGTGATTCTCCTGCCTCAGCTCCCAAGTAGCTGGAACTACAGGCACACACCACCACACCTGGCTATTTTTTGTACTTTTAAGTGGAGGTGGGGTTTCTTCATGTTGGTCAGGCTGGTCTTGAACCACTGGGGTTACAGGCATGAGCCAGCACACCCCGCTCCTCCTTCTCTGTTGAAGTAGATTTTTACAGGATACAGAATTCTGACTGGACAATTTTTTTTCTTTTGGTGTGTTAAAGTTCTATTCATGCCTGCTCTCTATTGTTTCTGATGAGAAATTTTCTCATTCTTCTGTTTTTCTTAATATATGTAGGGGTAAACCCTGAAAGTTCTCTGGCAAGGATCGATAGCCTCAGCCTGTTCTCATATAAATACTGATTTAGAAGAGAATTAGAAAGGTAGACACATAGTTATTCCTTCATATAATCATATATAATCTTACAGTTACCTATAAAGATATATATTCAATATAACCTTTAATCTTATCAAGTTTTTTTTTTTTTTTTTTTTTTTTGGAGACGGAGTTTCACTCTTATTACCCAGGCTGGAGTGCCATGACGCAATCTCAGCTCACTGCAACCTCCACCTCCTGGGTTCAGGCAATTCTCCTGCCCCAGCCTCCTGAATAGCTGGGATTACAGGCATTCACCACCATGCCCAGCTGATTTTTTTGTATTTTTAGTGGAGACGTGGTTTCACCATGTTGACCGGGATGGTCTCGATCTCTTGACCTCGTGATCTACCTGCCTCAGCCTCCCAAAGTGCTGGGATTACAGCAAGTTTTTGTTTGAACACCTGTCTGCAGTCCTTTGGGGTATATGCTGAAAAATGAAATCAGTGAGTCATGGCAAATCTATTTGTAACTGTTTGAAGAAACAACAAATAATTTTACACATAGGATGGACCGTTTAATACGGTCAGAAGTGGCATTTATGGGTTCAAGTTAAGGCATATCTATGTCAACTCTTTTTTTCTGTTTTTTAGTGTAACTATTCTAGTGTGAAATTATTTGGATTTTTTTTTTAGACAAAGTACTTCACTGTCACCAAGGCTGGAGTGCAGTAGTACCCACGTCGACTAACTGCAAAATTCACTTCCTGGGTTGAAGTGATCTTCCTACCTCAGCCATCTGAGGAGCTGGCATTATAGTAACATGCCACTATGCCTGGCTAATTTTTGCATTTTCCATAGTCAGGTGTTCTTCATGTTGGTCAGGCTGGTCTCGAACTGCTAAGGTCAGGAGATTTCCTAGCCTCAGCCTCCCAAATTGTTGGGTTTGCAGGTGTAAACCAGTGCTCAACTCTCAGGCGAAACACACCTGCTAGAAGTTCAGCTGCAACTCTCAGGCGAAACACACCTGCTAGAAGACACGGGTTTCTAATTTGCTGAATCTAAGCATAGATGCAACTTCCTAAGTTCAATGAACACACAGCAGAGGAGTTTGTAAGATTCGTTTCTTCTGTTCCAGAGGCAGTATTATTGTTAATTCTTATATGTCCAGATTTGTCTACAAATATCTGTTTTTAGATTGTCCAAAAAAAGGGTTTTTGAAGTGCTGCATACACACATCAGTTTAAGCCTCTAATCTGAATGCACACATTGTCAACCATTCTGCTAGAAAGCTCTTTTTTTTTTTTTTTTTTTTTTTTTTTTTTTTTAGAGCCAGATATTTCTCATTAAAGTGTATACTACCATTAACTGTGGAATGTCCAAACACAGCTCCTAGAAAAAAACGTGTTTCTAACTCACTGAATCTAAACATAGATGCAACTTCCTTCGGTGAACCAGCATACAGCAGAGCAGTTTGAAAGATACGTTTCTTCTGTGTTTCAGACGCAGTCTTATGCTTATTCTCATATGCCAGGATTCGGCTGGAAATATCTGTTTTTGGATTCTCCAAAGAAAGGGTTTCTGAACTGCTGCATACACACATCATTATAAATCTGTAATACTGCGAGTAAAACACAGAAGAAACGTATCTTTCAAACTTCTCTGCTGTGTGTTCGTTCTCCTTAGAGGGTTGCATCTATATTTAGATTCAACGAATTAGAAACACGTTTCTTCTACGAGGTGCACTTGGACATTTCAGAGTGAATGGGAGTATATGCTGTGTGAAATACCTGGTTCTAAAACAAAAACTGAGCTATATAGCAGAATGGTTGTCAATATGTGCATTCACCTTACAGAGTTACACTGAGGTGTGTATGTAGAATTTCAGAAAACCTATCTTTGGAGAATCTAACAGATATTTCCAGCCAAACCCAAGCATATGAGAATTAGCAGTAGGACTGCATCTAAAACATAGAAGAAACATCTTTCAAACTGCTCTGCTGTGCGTTTGTTCACCTTAGGGAGTTGCATCTATCTTTAGATTTTGTGAATTAGAAACACATTTCTTCTAGAAGCTACGTTTGGACATTCCAGAGCGATTGGAAGTATATGCTGTAATGGGAAATATTAAGCTCTAAAACTAAAAGGGAGCTATCTAGCTGAATGGTTGGCAATATGTGCATTCATTTTACAGAGTTACACTGATGTGTGCACGCAGCAGTTTAGAAACCCTTTCATTTGGTAAAAACAGATATTTTCAGCCAAATCTTGGCATATGAGAATTAGTGGTAAGACTGCATCTGAAACAAAGAAGAAACATATCTTTCAAACTGCTCTGCCGTGTGTTCGTTCATCTTGGGGAGTTTCATCTATCTTTAGATTCAGTGAGTTAGAAACACGTTTCTTCTAGAAGCAGCATTTGTACATTCCAGAGTGAATGGGAGTATAAGCTGCAATCAGAAATATCTGGCTCTAAAACAAAAACCTAGCTATTTACCAGAATGGTTGTCAATGTGTGCATTCATTCACCTTACAGAGTTACACTAATTTTGTATATGAAACAGTTCAGAACCCCTTTCTTTAAAGAATCTAAAGACGGATATTTCCATCCAAATCCAGGAATATGAGTATTAGCAGTTAGACTGCCTGTAACAAAGAAAAGAAACGTATCTTTCAAACTGCTCTGTGTTGTGTTAATTCACCTTAGGGTGTGGCATCTATCATTAGATTCAGAGACTTAGAAACACGTTTATTCTGGGAGCTGCGTTTGGACATTTCAGAGTGAATGAGAGTATATGCTATAGTGAAAAACTTCTGGCTCTAAAACAAAAATGGAGCTATCTAGCTGAATGGTTGTCAATGTGTGCATTCATCTTAGAAAGTTACACTGAGGTGTATATGCAGCAGTTGAGAAACCCTTTCCTTGAAGAATCTAAATAGAGATGTTTCCAGCTACGCACCGGCACATGAGATTTGGCAGTAAGACTGCAACCAAAACACCATACAAACGTATCTTTCAAACTGCTCTGCTGTGTGTTCCTTCAACTTAGGGAGTTTCATCTATCTTTAGATTCAACGAGTTAGAAATACGTTTCTTCTGGGAGCTGCATTTTGACATTCCAGAGTGAATGTAAGTATATGCTGTAATGACAAATATCTGGCTCTAAAACAAACACGTAGCTATCTAGCAGAATGGTTGTCAATTTGTGCATTCACCATACAAGGTTACACAGATGTGTGTAGGCAGCAGCTCAGAAATGCTTTCTTTGGAAAATCCAAAAACAGATATTTTCAGCCACATCCAGGTATAGGAGAATTAGCAGTAAGTCTGTGTCTAAAACAGAGAAAAACGAAACTTTCAAACTGCTCTGCTGTGTGTTTGTTCTCCTTAGAGAGTTGCATGTATCTTTAGATTCAGCCAGTTAGAAACAGAATTCTTCTAGGAGCTGCATTTGGACATTCCAGAGTGAATGAGAGTTTATGCTGTAATTAGAAATATCTGGCTCTAAAACAAAAATGGAGCTATCTAGCAGAATGGTTGCCAATGTGTGCATTCACTTTACAGAGTTACACTGATGTTTGTATGTCACAGTTGAGAAACCCTTTCTTTGGAGAATTTAAAACATATTATTTCCAGCCAAATTGATTCATATGAGAGTCAGACTGCATATAAAACACAAAAGAAACATATCTTTCAAACTGCTCTGCTGTGTGTTCGTTCACCTTAGAAAGTTGCTTCTATCTTTAGATTCAGCGAGTTAGACACATGTTTCTTCTAGAAGCTGTGTTTGGACATTCCAGAGTGAATGGCAGTATATGCTGTAATGAGAAATATCTAGCTCTAAAAGAAAAATGGAGCTATCTGGCATAATTGTTGTCAACGTGTGCATTCACCTTACAGAATTCCACTGATGTGTGCATGCAGCAGTTCAGAATCCCTTTCTTTGCAGAATCTGAAATCACATATTTCCAGCCAAATTCAGGCATACTAGAATTAGCAGTAAGACTGCATCTAAAACAAAGAAGAAACCTATCTTTCAAACTTCCCTGCTGTGTGTTCGTTCATCTTAGTGAGTTGCATATATCATTCAATTCAGTGAGTTAGAAACACGTTTCTTCTTGGAGCTGTGTGATTGTAAATGTATGCATTCACCTTACAGAGTTACACTGATGAGTGTATGTAGCAGTTAGGAAACACTTTCTTTGGAAAATCTAAAAGCAGATATTTCCAGCCAAATCTCGGTGTATGAGAATTAGCAGTAAGACTACGTCTGAAATACAAAAGAAATGTATCTTTCAAACTGCTCTGTGTGTGTTCACTCACCTTAGGAAGTTACGTCTAGCTTTACATTCAGTGAGTTCGAAACACATTTCTTCTAGAAGCTTCGTTTGGACATTCCAGAGTGAATTGGAGTGTATGCTGTAATAAGAAATATCTGGCTCTGAAACAAAAACATAGCTATGTAGCAGAATGGTTATCAATTTGTGCATTCAGCTTACAGAGTTACACTCATGTGCATATGCAGCAGTTCAGAAACCATTTCTGTGAAGAATGTAAAAACAGATATTTCCAGCCAAACCCAGGCATTAGAGATTTAGTGGTAAGATGACGTCTAAAACACAGAAGAATGGTATCTTTCAAACTGCTCTGCTGTGCGTTTGTTCACCTTATTGAGTTGCATATATCTTTAGATTCAGCGGATTCGAAACACATTCCTTTTAGGAGCTGCGTTTGGACATTCCTGAGTGAATGGGTGATTATGCTGTAATAGAAAATATCAGACTCTAAAACTAAAATGGAGCTATCTAGCAGAATAGTTGTCAGTGTGTGCATTCATCTTACAGAGTTACACTGATGTCTGTATGCAGCCCTTCAGAAACCCTTTCTTTGGAGAACCTAAAAACAGATATTTATAGCCAAATACAGGCATATGAGAATTCGCAGTTAAACCGCATCTAAAACAGGGAAGAAACCTATCTTTCAGACTGCTCTGCTCTGTGCTCGTTCACTGTAGGGAGTTGCATCTATTTTCTGATTCTGATCGTTAGAAACACGTTTTTTCTAGGAGCTGCGTTTGAACATTCAATTGTGAATGGGAGTTTAGGTTCTAATGGGAAATATTTTTTCTCTAAAATTAAAACGGAGCATATAGCAGAATGGTTGTCAATGTGCGCATTTACTTTTCAGAGTTAGAATCATGTGTGCATTCAGCAGTTCAGCAAACCTTTTTTTGAAGAATCTAAAAACACGTATTTCCAGCCAAGTCCCAAAAAATGAAAATTAGCAGTAAGACTGTGTCTAAAACACAAAAGAAACTGATCTTTCAAACTTCTCTGCTGTGTTTTCGTTCAGCATATGGAGTTGCATGTATCTTTAGATTCAGTGAGTTAGAAACACGTTTCTTCTAGGATCTGCATTTGGACATTCCAGAGTAAATGGAAGTATATGCTGTAATGGGAAATATCTGACTCTAAAACAAAAACTGATCTATCTAGCAGAATGCTTCTCAATGTGTGCATTAAACTTGCAGAGTTACACTGATGTGTGCATGCAGCAGTTCAGAAACTCTTTCCTTGGAGAATGTAAAAACAGATATTTCCAGCCACAACCCGGCATATGAGAATTTGCAGTAAGACTGTGTCTAAAACACAGAAGAAAAGCTATGTGTTTTTTTTTTTATTTTTATTTTTTTTATTTACAAGGCTGCTTTAAAGTTGTACTAGGCAAACACTGATAAAGGAAGCAGGAAGATGTTTTGATACAATGTAACTGTGAGCCTGTCAGTAGTGGGTACCAATCTTTTTATGACATATTGTCATGCTGACGTGTGACACTTGCTGCACTCATATCCGATGCAAAACCATCCCAGAGCTGGCGAGAGGATGGAGCAGGGTGGAAACTGCTTTACACTATCATTTGCTTGGTGTTTGTTTTTGATGTACAACTTGCTTGTACAGTAAACTGTCTTCTGTACTATTTAACTGTTAAAAAAAAAAAAAAAAAAAAAAAAAAAAACACTTGAAAAGAAATCTTTCAAGTTGCTCTTCAGTGTGTTCTTTCACTTTAGGGAGTTGCATCTATATTTAGATTCAGCGAGTTAGAAAAGCTTTTCTTCTAGGAGCTGCATTTGGACATTCCAGAGTGAATGAGAGTATAGGCTGTAATGAGAAATATTTGGCTCTAAAACAAAAACGGTGCTATCTAGCAGAATGGTTGTCAATGTGTGCATTCACCTTACAGAGTTACACTGATATGTGTATGCAGCCGTTCAGAAATATTTTATTTAAAGGATTAAAAACAGATATTTTCAGCCAAATCCAGGCATATGAGAATTAGCAGTAAGACTGTGTCTAAAACACAGAATAAACATATCTTTCAAACCGTTCTGCTGTGTGTTCATTCACCTTAAGGAGTTGCATCTACTTTTAAATTCAGCGAGTTAGAAACACGTTGAAACATGTCTGAATTCTTGAAACATAAAATGTCTGAATTCTAGAATCATAGAATTTGTGAATACTAGTATCCTATAATTTATAAATTCTAGAATCCTAACAAGATCTGAATTCTAGAATTTTAGAATGTATGAATTCTAGAATCTTAAATATGTCTAAATTCTAGAATCCTGGAATGTATGAATTCTAGAATTTTTAAAAAGGTCTGAATTTTACAAAACTAGAAAGAATGAATTCTATAATGTTAAAAAGGTGTATATTCTAGAATTCTAGAATGTATGAATTTAAAAATTCTAGAATGTATGAATTCCAGAATGCTAAAATGTATGAATTCTAGAATCCTAAATCGGTCTGAATTTTAGAACCTTTGAATGTATGAATTCTAAAATCATAAAATATCTGATTTCTAGAATCTAAGGACGTCAAAATCTAGAATTGTTGACTCATGTCTGAATTCTAAAATTTTAGAATGTCTGAATACTAGAATCATAGAATATATGAGTTCTAAAATCTTAAACAGGTCTGAGGTCTACGGTTTTAGAGTATATGGACTCTAGAATCATAGAATGTCAGATTTATAGAACCTTAGAATGTATAAATTGTAGAATCCTGAAAAGGTCTGCATTCTAGAATTTTAAAATGTATGAATTCTAGAATCCTAAAATGCATGAATTCTAGAATCCCAGAATGTATGAATTCTAGAATCCTAAAAAAGTCAGAATTATACAATCTTAGAAAGAATGAATTCTAGAGTCCTAAAAAAGTGTGAATTCTAGAATTCTAGAATGTCTGAATTTTAGTATCCCAGAATGTATGAGTTCTAGAATCCTAAAAAGGTGTGAATTCTAGAATCCTAGAAGAAGGAATTCTAGAATTATAAAATGTATGAATTCTAGAAATTTAAATAGGCCTGAATTCTAGAATCTTTGAATGTATGAATTCTAGAATCATAAAATGTCTGAATTCTAGAATTTATAATGTATGAATTCTAGAACCAAAAAATGTTTGAATTCTAGAATCTCAGGATTCCTAAATTTTAGAATTGTAGAATCATAAAATGTCTGAATTCTAGAATCTTAAAATGTGTGATTTCTAGAATTGTAGAAAGTTAAAATTTTATAATCCTACAATGTCTGAATTGAGAATTTTAGAATGTCTGAATTCTAGGATCAAAGAGTGTACGAATTCTGGAATCTTCAAGAGGTCTGAATTCTACAATTTTAGAATGTCTGAATTCTAGAATCCTAGAATGTCTGAATTATAGAATGTTAAATAGGTCTGCATTCTAGATTCTTTGTAGAATGTCTGAATTCTACAATCATAGAATGTGTGAGTTGTTGAATTTTATAATGTATAAATTCTAGAATTATAAAAAGTTCTGAATTCCAGAATTCTGAAATGTATGAATCTTGGAAGTGTCTAAATAATAAAATCCTAGACTGTATGAATTCTAGAATCCAAAAAAGCTCTGAATTCTAGAATCCTGGAATGCATCAATTCTAGAATCATAAAATGTATCAATTATAGAATCCTAAAATATATCAATTGTAGAATCATAAAATGTCTGAATTCTAGGATGTGAGCTGTCCAAATTCTAGAAATGTAGAATAATAAAATATCTGAATTCTAGAATCTTAGCTGTGAGTTCTAGTATTGTAGAAAGTTAGAACTCTAGATTCTAATGCCTGAATTCTAGAATTTTAGAATATGTGAATTCTAGAATCATAAAATGTGTGAATTCTAGAACCTTAGACAAGTCTGAATTCTATGATTATAGAACATATGAACTCTATAATCATAGAATCTCTGAATTTTCACATGTTAGAAAGTATAAATTTTAGAATTGTAAAAAGTTTGAATTCTAGAATGCTAGAATGTATGAATTCTAGAATCTTAAAGTGCCTGAATGCTAGAATCATATAATGTCTGCTTTCTAAAACCCTAAAATATATGAATTCTAGAATCTTAACATGGTCTCAATCCTAGAATTTTAGGATGCATCAATTCTAGAATCATAAAATGTGTCAATTCTAGGATCTGAAAATATATAAATTGTAGAATCATAAAATGATTGAATTCTACAATCTGAGGATGTCCAACTTCTAGAATTGTAGAATAATAAAATGTCTGAATTCTAGAATCTTAGATGTGAGTTCTAGTATTGAAGAAAGAATTCTAGAATCCAATGATGTCTGAATTCTAGAATTTTAGAATGTCTGAATTCTAGAATCATACAATCTATGAATTCTAGAATCTTAAACAGGTCTGAGTTCCACAGTTTTAGAACTTATGAATCCTAGAATAACAGAATGACTGAATTCTCGCATGTTGACAATGTATAAATTTTAGAATCTTAGAAAGGTCTGAATTCTAGAATGCTAAAATGTATGAATTCTAGAATTATCAAATGTCTGAATGCTAGAGTCATAGCATGTCTGCATTCTAGATCCATAAAATGTATGAATTCTAGAATCTTAAAAAGGTTTGAATCCTAGAATCCTAGAATGTATGAATTCTAGAATGATAAAATGTCAGAATTCAAGAATCCTAAAATTTGTGAGTTCTGAAATTGTAGATATTCTGGAATCCAAAGATGTGTGAATTATACGGTTTTAGAATTTCTAAATTCTAGAATCATAAAATGTCTCAATTCTGGTATCTGAGAATATTCAAATTCTAGAATTGTAGAATCATAAATTGTCTCAATTTTGGACTGGTAAAATGTGTGAATTCTTGAATTGTAGAAAGTCTGAATTCTAGAATCCAAGCATGTCAGAATTCTAGAATTGTAGTATGTCTGAATTTTAGAACAATAAAATGTCTGAATTTTAGAATCCTGGAATGTATGAATACTAGAATCCTAGAGTGTATGCATTCTGAAATCTTAATTAGGTCTAAATTTTAGAATCCTAGAATGTATTAATTTCAGAATCCTAAAAAGGTCTGAGTTCTAGAATCCTGGAATGAATGATTTCTAGAATCCATAAATAGGTCTGAATTCTTGAACCCTAGAATTTATAAATTCTAGAATCATAAAATTTCTGAATTTTAGAATAATAGAATGTCTGAATTCTGGAATTTTAAAATGTATAAATTTTAGATTCTAAAAAAGGTGTCAATTCTAGAATCCTAGAATGTATCAATGTGGAATCATAAAACATCTGAATTCTAGATTATGAAAATATCCAAATTCTAGAATTGTAGAATCATAAAAAGTCTAAATTCTACAATATTAAAATGTGTGAGTTCTAGAATTTTAGAAACTTTGAAGTCCAGAGTCCAAGGATTTCTGAATTCTACAATTGTAGAAAGTCTGAATTGCAGCACCATAAAATGTATGTATTTTAAAATCATAGAATGTCTGAATTCTATAATCCTATAATGGGTTTATTCTGGAATCCTATAAGGAATAAATTCTAGAATCCTAAAAATGTCTGAATTCTGGAATCATAAATTGTCTCACTTCTAGAATCCTAAAATGTATGAATTTAATCATAAAATGTTTAAATTCTAGAATCTAAAGATATGCAAATTCTAGAATTGTAGAATTATAAAATATCTGAATTCTAGAATCCTGGAATGTGTGAGTTCCTGAATTGTAGAAAGGTAGTATTCTAGAATCCAATGACGTCTGAATTTTAGAATTCTAAAATGTCTGAATTTTAGAATAATAGAATGTGTGAATTCTAGAATCTTAAAGAGGTCTGAATTCTACTATTTAAGAATGTATGAACTCTAGAATCATAGAATGCCTGAACTCTCGAATCTCACAATGTATGAATTCTGGAATCCTAAAAAAGATATGAATTCTAGAATCCTAGAATGAATGAATTATAGAATCATAAAGTGTCTGAATAGAAGACTCACAGAATTCTGAAATCTAGAACCCTAAAATGTACGAATTCTAGAATCTTAAAAATGTCTGAATCCTAGAACTTTAGAATGTATGAACTCTAGAATGACAAAATGTCTGAATTCTTGTATCTGAAAATGTACAAATTCTAGAATTGTAGAATCATAAAATGTCTAAATGTGCAAATCCTAAAATGTGCAAATTGTAGAAAGTCTGAATTCTAGAATCCAAGCATGTCAGAATTCTGGAATTGTATTATGTCTGAATTCTAGAACCATAAAATGTCTGAAATTTAGAATCCTAAAATGAATGAATTCTAGAATGCTAGAGTGTATGGATTCTAGAATCTTAAAAAAGTCTGAATTCCAGAATCTTAGAATGTATGAATCCTAGAATCCTAAAAAAAGTCTGATTTCCAGAATCTTCAAATGTGTGAATTCTGGAGTCATAAAAAGTCTGAATTCTAGAAACCTGAAAAGGTCTGAATTCTAGAATCCCAGAATGTATGCATTCTAGAATCATAAAATGTCTGAATTTTAGAATCATAGAATGTCTGCATTCTAGAATTTTGAAATGTATAAATTTTAGAATCTAAAGAACGTCTCAATTCTAGAAACCTAGAATGTATCAATTATTCAATCATAAAATATCTGAATTCTAGAACAGGAAAATATCCAAATTCTAGAATTGTAGAATCATACAATGTATAAATTCTAGAATACTACAATGTGTGAGTCCTAGAATTTTAGAAAGTTTGAAGTCTAGAGTCCAAGTGTGTCTGAATTCTACAATTGTAGAATGTCTGAATTCCAGCAACATAAACTGTCTGTATTTTAGAATCATAGAATGTCTGAATTCTAGAATATTTAATGTATGAATTCTAGAATTTTCAAAAGGTTTAAATTCTAGAATCCTAAAATATATGGATTTCTAGAATCATAAAGTGTCTGAATGCTAGAATCAAAGAATGTCTTAATTTTAGAATCTTAAAATGTATGAATTCTAGAATCTTAGAAAGGTCTGAATTCTAGAATGTATGAATTTCTAGGATTCTAAAAGGTCTGATATCAAGTATCTGAAAAAGCCCAAACTCCAGAATTGCAGAATCATAAAATGTCTGAATTTCAGAATCCTAAAATGTGTGAATTCTAGAATTGTAGAAAACCTGAATTCCAGAATGCAAGCATGTCAGAATTCTAGAATTTTAGAATCCTAGAATGGATCAATTGTAGGAACATTAAATGTCTCAATTCTAGAATCCTAAAATGTATCAATTCAAGAATTGTAAAATGTTTCAATTCTAGAATTTAAGGATGTCACAATTCTAGAATTGTAGAATCATAAACTGTCTGAATTCTAGAAACCTAGAATGTACGAATTCTAGAATCATAAAATGTCTGAATTCCAGTATCTTAGGATGTTTAAATTCTAGGCCTGAAGAATCATAAAATGTCTGAATTTTAGAATTTTAAAATGTGTGAATTCTAGAATTGGAGGAAGTCTGAATTCTAGAATCCAAGCATATCTGAATTCTAGAATTGTAGTATGTCTGAATCCTAGAACCATAAAATGTCTGAATTCTAGAATCCTAGCATGTATAAATTTTAGAGTGTATGAATTCTAGAATCTTAAACTTGTCTAAATTCCAGAATCTTAGAATGTATGAGTTATAGAATCCTAAAAATGTCTGAATTCTAGAATTCTAGAATATATAAATTCTAGAACCTTAAAAAGGTCTGAATTCTAGAATCTTAGAATGTATGAATTCTAGAATACTAAAAAGGACTGAATTCTAGAATCCTAGAATGTATGAATACTAGAATCCTAAAATATATGAATTCTAGAATCTTAGAATATATGCATTCTAGTATCTTAAAAAGGTCTGAATTCTAGAAACCTAAAATGTATGAATTCTAGAATCTTAAAAAGATTTAAATTCCAGAATCTTAGAATGTATGAATTATAGAATCCTAAATGGATCTGAGTTATCTAATCCTAGAATGTATGAATTCTAGAATCATGAAAAGTTTAAATTCTAGATTCTGAGAACATCCAAATTCTAGAATTGTAGAATCATAAAATGTCTGAATTTGAGAATCCTATGACGTTTGAATTCAAGAATCATGAAATAGTATGAATTCTGGAATCCAAGAATGTATGAACCTTAGATATAAGGCGTATGTATGCAAGAATGATAAAATGTCTGAATTGTCAAATCCAAAACGTATGAATTCTAGTATCTTAAAAAGGTCTGATTCTATAATCCTAGAATGTATGAATTCTAGAATTATAAAATATTTAAATTGTAGATTCTGAGAATGTCGAAATTATAGAAGTGTAGAATCATAAAATGTATGAATGCCTGAATACTAGAATGTTTGTATTCTGGAATCAGAAAATAGTATGAATTCTAGAATTCTAGAATTTGTGAACTTTAGAATCATAAGGTGTATGAACACAAGAATGATAGAATTCTGAATTTAAGAATCCTAAAATGTATGAATTCTAGGATCCTAGATTGTATGCATTCTGGAATCCTATAAAAGGTCAGAAATTGAGAATAATAGAATGTATGAATTTCTACAATGATAAAATGTCTGATTTCTAGTACCTGAATATGTCCAAATTCTAGAATTGTGGAATCACAAAATGTTTGAATTTTAGAATCCTAAAATGTGTGAGAATTTTAGAATGTCTGAATTATACAAACATTAAATCTTTGAATTCTAGAATCCTAGAATGTTTGGATTCTGGATTCGTAAAATAGTATAAATTCTAGAATCCTAAAATGTATGAACTTTAGAATCATAAGGTGTATGAATGCAAGTATGATAGAATATCTGAATTGTGGAATCCTAAAATGTATGAATTTTAGAATCTTAAAAATGTCTCAATTCTATAATCCTACAATGTTTGAATTCAAGAACCATAAAATATCTGAATTCTAGAATTCAAACATATGATTCTACAATTCTAGAATTTGGACATCCTTAGATACTGGAAATCAGACATTTTATGAATCCAAGCATGTCTGAATCATAGAATTGTAATATGTCTGAATACTAGAACCATGAAAAGTATGAATTGTAGAATCCTAGAATGAATGAAATCTGGAATTTTAGAGTGTATGTATTCTAGAATCTTACAAAGGTCTAAATTCCTGCATCTTAGAATGTAAGCATTCTAGAATCCTCAAAATGTCTCAATTCTAGAATCCTAGAATGTATGAATTCTAGAATTATAATATCAATGAATTCCAGAATCCTAGAATATATGCATTTTAGAATCCTAAAAAAGGTCTGAATTCGAGAATCCTAGAATGTATGAATTTCTAGAATCATAAAAGATCTGATTTCTAGTCTCTGATGATGTCCACATTCTAGAATTGTAGAATCATAAAATGGTTGAATTTTAGAATCCTAAAATGTGTGAATTCTAGAATTGTAAAAAGTCTGAATTCTAGAATCCAACAATGTCTGAATTCTAGAATTATTAACTGTCTGAATTCTAGAATCCTAGAATGTTTGAATTTTGGAATCATAAAATAGTATGAATTCTAGAATCATAGAATGTATGAACTTTAGAATCATAAGGTCTAAAAATACAAGTATGATAGAATGTCTGAAATGTAGAATCGAAAATGTATGATTTCTAGAATTTTACAAAGGTCTGAATTCTATAATCCTATAATGTATGAATTCTAGATCATAAAATATTTAAATTGTAGAATCTGAGAATGTCCAAATTCTAGAATTGTCAAAAAATGTCTGAATTCTAGAAACCTAGAATGTATAAATTCTAGAATCATAAAATGTCTGAATTTTAGAATTTTTAAATGTGTGAGTTCTAGAATTGTAGAAATTCGGAATTCTAGAAACCAAGCATGTCTGAATTCCAGAATTGTAGTATGTCTGAATTCTGGAACCATAAAATGTCTGAATACTAGAGTCCTAAAATATTTGAGTTCTATAATTTTAGAGTGTAAGAATTGTAGAATCTTAAAATGCCTGAATTCTAGAATCCTAAAATGTATGAATTCTAGAATTCTCAATTCTACATTCTAAAATTCTCAATTCTAGGATTCAAGGTCTGAATTCTAGAATTCAAGGTCTGAATTCTAGAATTCTAGAATGTATGTATCATAGAAACCTAAAATATATGAATTCTAGGATCCTAGAATATATGCATTCTAGAATCCTAAAAGGGTCTGAAATCGAGAATCCTAGAATGCATGAATTTCTAGAATCATAAAATATCTGAGTTCTAGTATCTGAGGATGTCCAAATTCTAGAATTGTAGAATCATATAATGTTTGAATTTTAGAATCCTAATATGTGTGAATTCTAGAAGTGTAGAAAGCCTGAATTCTGGAATCCCACAATTAGTGAATTATAGAATTTTAGAATGTCTGAATTATAGAATCTTATAATGTCTGAATTGTAGAATCCTAAAATGTTTGAATTCTGGAATCATATAATAGTATGAATTCTAGAATCCTAGAATGTATGAACTTTAGAATCGTAAGGTGTTTGAATGTAAGGATGATAGAATGTCTGAATTGAAGAATCCAAAATATATGAATTCTTGAATCTTAAAAAGGTCTGAAATCTATAGTCCTTGATTGTATGAATTCTTGAATCACAAAATGTATAAATTCTAGAATCTGAGAATGTCCAAATTCTAGAATTGTAGAATCATAAAATGTCTGAATTTAAGAAACCTAAAATGTATGAAATCTAGAATCATAGAATATCTGAATTCTATTATCCTTAGGATGCTTAAATTATAAAATTGTCAAATCTTAAAATGTCTGAATTTTAGAATTTCAAAATGTGTGAATTCTCGTATAGTAGAAAGTATGAATTCTAGAATTCAAGCATGTCTGAATTCCATAATTGTACTATGTCTTTATTCTAGAAACATAAAATGTCTGAATTCTAAAATCTTAGAATATATGATTTCTAGAATTTTAGAGTGTATGAACTCTAGAATCTTTAAAAGGTCTAAATACCAGAATCCTAGAATGTATGAATTGAAGAATAATAAAAAGACTTGAATTCTAGAATCCTAAAATGTATGAATTCTAGAATCCTAAATAGGTCTGAATTCTACAATTCTAGAATGTATGAATTCTATATTTCTAAAACATATGAATTCTAGAATCCTAGAATACATGCATTCTAGAGTTCTTAAAAAGGTCTGAAATCAAGAATCCTAGAAGGTATGAATTTTTAGAAATATAAAATGTCATATTCCTAGTGTCTGTGGATGTCCAAATTCTAGAATTGCAGAATCATAAAATGTTTGAACTTTAGAATGGATAAATGTGTGATTTCTAGAATTGTAGAAAGTGTGAATTCTAGAATTACACAATGAATGAATTCTAGAATTTTAGAGTGTCTGAATTCTAGAATCATAAAATGTCTGAATTCTAGAATCCTAGAATGTTTGAATTCTGGAATCATAAAATAATATCAATACTATAATCCTGGACTGTATGAACTTTAGAATAATAAGGTGTGCAAATGCAAGAATGATAGAATGTCTGAATTGTAGAATCCAAAATGTATGAATTCTAGAATCTTAAAAGGTATGAATTATCTAATTCTAGAATATATGAATTATGGAATCATAAAAGGTTTAAATACTAAAATCTGAGAGTGTCCAAATTCTAGAATTTTAGAATCATAAAATGTCTGAATTCTAGAAACATTGAATGCATAAATTCTAGAATCATAAAATGTCTGAATTCTAATATCTTAGGATGTTTATATTCTAGAATTGAAGAATCATAAAATGCCTGAATTTTAGTATTTTAAAATGTGTGAATTCTCGAACTGTAGAAATTGTGAATTCAAGAATCCCAGCATGTCTGAATTCCAGAATTGTACTATGTCTCAATTCTAGAACCATAAAATATGTGAATTCTTGAATCTTAGAATGTATGAATTCTAGAATTTTAGATTGATTCAATTCCAGAATCTTAAAATATTCTAAATTGCAGAATCTTAGAATGCTTGCATTCTAGAATCCAAAAAAGGTCTGAATTCAATAATCGTTGAATGTATGAATTCTAGCATCCTAATATATATGAATTCTAGATTCCTAGAATATATGCATTCTAGAGTCCTAAAAAAGTTCTGAATTTGAGAATCTTTGAATGTATGAATTTCTAGAATCACAAAATATCTGCTTTCTAGTATCTGAGGGTGTCCAAATGCTAGAATTGTAGAATCATAAAATGTTTGAATTTTAGATTCCTAAAATGTGCGAATTATAGAATTGCAGGAAGTCAGACTTCTAGACTGCCACAATGTCTGAATTCTAGAATGGTAGAATGTCTGAATTCCAGAATCATAAAATGTCTAAATTCTGGAATAGTAAAACAGTATGAATTATAGCATCCTGGAATGTATGAATTTTAGAATCATAAGGTGTATGAATGCATTGTAGAATCTTGAAAAGGTCTAAATTCCTGAATCATAGAATGTATGAATTTCAGAATCTTAAAAATGTCTGAATTTTATAATCCTAGAATGTATGAATTCTAGAATCATAAAATATCTGAATTCGAGTTTCTTAGGATGGTTAAATTCTAGAATTGTAGAATCACAAAATGTCTGAATTTTAGAATTTTGAAATGTGTGAATTCCAGGATTGTAGAAAATCTGAATTCTAGAATTCCAGCAGGTCTGAATTACAGAATTGTAGTATGTCTGAATTCTAGAACCATAATATATCTGAATTTTTGAATGCTGGAATGTATGAATTCTAGAATTTTAAAGTGTATGAATTCTAGAATCTTAAAAAAGGTCTAATTCTAGAATCTGAGAATGTTCAAATTCTATAACTGTATAATCATAAAATGTCTGAATTCTAGAATTCTAGAATGTTTGAATTCTGGAATTATAAAATAGTATGAATTATAGAATTCTAGAATGCATGAACTTTAGAATCATAAGGTGTATGCATGCAGGAATGATAGGATGTCTGAATTGTAGATCCAAAATGTATGAATTCTATAATCAAAAAGGTCTGAATTCTAGATTCCAAAAATGTACGGATTCAAGAATAATAAAATGTTTGAATTCTAGTGTCTTAGGATGCTTAAATTCTAGAATTGTGGAATCATAAAATGTCTGAATTTCAAATTTAATATGTGTGAATTCTAATATTTTAGAAAATCTCAATTCTAGAATCCAAGCACATCTAAATTCCAGAATTGCAGTATGTCTGACTTCTAAAAACATAAAATGTCTAAATTCTAGAATCCTAGAGTGTATGAGTTCTAGAATTTCTGAGTGTATCAATTCTAGAGTCTTAAAAAGGTCTAATTTCTGTGTGTATCTAATAATCAATTCTAGAGTCTTAAAAAGGTCTAATTTCTGAGTGTATCAATTCTAGAGTCTTAAAAATGTCTAAATTCAAGTATGTTAAAATGTATGGATTCTAGAATCTTAAAATGCCTGAATTCTAGAATCCTAAAAAGTATGAATTGAATTCTAAAAAGTATGAGTTCTAGAATTAGAGAATATATAAATACTAGAAAATTAAAATATGTGAATTCTAGGATCCTGTCATATATGCATTCTAGAATCCTAAAAAAAATCTAAAATCGAGATTCTGAGAATGTATGAATTTCTAGAATCATAAAATGTCTGATTTCTAGTATCTGAGGATGTTTAAATTCTAGATTGGTGGAATAATAAAAGTTTGAATTTTAGAATCCTATAATGTGTGAATTCTAAAACTGTAGATATTCTGAATTCTAGAATGTCACAATGAATCAATTCCAGAATCTTAGAATGTCTGAATTTTAGCATCATAAAATATCTGAATTCTAGAATCTTATAATGTTTAAATTCTGGAATCATAAAATAGTATGAATTCAAAAATCCTAGAATGTATGAACTTTAGAATCACAAGGTGTATGAATGCAAGAATAAGAGAATGTCTGAACTTTAGAACCCTAAAATGAATTAAAACTAGAATCTTAAAAATGTCAGAATTCTATCATCCTAGAATGTATGAATTCAAGAACCAAAAAAAAAAAAAAAAAAAAAAAAAAAACTGAATTCTAGTATCCTAGGATGTTTAAATTCTAGAACTGTAGAATCCTAAAATGTCTGAATTTTACAATCTTGAAATATGTGTGTTTTAGAATTGTAGAAAGTCTGAATTCTAGAACCCAACAATGTCTAAATTATAAAATTTTACCATGTCCAAATTGTGGAAGCATAAAATGTCTGAATTCTAGAATCCTAAAATGTTGGAAGCCTGGAATCATAAAATAGTATGAATTAAAGAATTTTAGAATGTATGAATCTATAATCATAAGGTGTATGAATGCAAGGATGTGAGAATGTCTGAATTTTAGAATCCTAAAACGTATAAATTTTAGAACCTTAAAAAGGTCTAAATTCAAGGATCTTAGAACATAAGAATTTTAGAATCCTAAAAATGTCAGAATTCTACAATCCTAGAATGTATGAATTCTAGAATCCTAGAATATATGCATTCTAGAATACTAAAAAAGGTCCGAATTCAAGAAACCTAGAACGTATGAATTCTAGCTTCATAAAATGTCTGAATTCTAGTATCTCAAGATGTTTAAATTCTAGATTGGTAGTATCATAAAATGTCTGAATTTTATAAATTTAAAATGTGTGAATTCTAGATTTGTATAAAGTCTGAATTCTAGAATCCAAGCATGTCTGAAATCCTGAATTGTAATATGTCTGAATTCTAGCTCCATAAAATGTCTGAATACTAGAATCTTATAATTTATGAATTCTAGAATCCTAAAGAGGCCAGAATTTTAGAATCCTAAAATGTATGAAATATATAATCCTAAAAAGGTCCGAATTCTAGTATTCAAGAATATATAAATTCTAGAATCCTAAAATATATATATATATATGAATTATAGAATCCTAGAATACATGCATTCTAGAATCCTAAAAAGATCTGAATTCGAGAATCCCAGAATGTATGAATTTCCAGAATCATAAAATATCTGATTTCCAGTATGTGATGATGTCCAAATTCTAGAATTGAAGAATTATAAGATGTTTGAATTTTAGAGTCCTAAACAGTGTGAATTCAAGAATTCTAGTAAGCCTGAATTCTAGAAACCCACAATGTCTAAATTCTAGAATTTTAGAATGTCTGAATTCTAGAATCATAAGATGTCTGAAGTCTAGAATCCTAGAAAGTTTGAATTCTGGAATAATAAAATAGTATGAATTCTAGAATCCTAGATTGCATGAACTTTAGAATCATAAGGTGTATGAATGCAAGAATGATAGAATGTCTGAAGTTTAGAATCCTTAAATGTATGAATTCTAGAATCTGTAAAGGGTCTGAATACTAGAATCCAAGAATGTATGAATTCTAGAATCATAAAGCGTCAGAATTCTAGTATCTTTGGATGTTTAAAGTCTAGAATTGTAGAATCATAAAATTTCCGAATTTTAGAATTGTAGAATAATAAAATTTCTGAATTTAATCCTATAATGAATGAATTCTAGAATTTTAGAGTGTATGAATTCTAGAATCTTAAAAAGGTCTAAATTCCAGAATCATAGAATGTATGAATTCTAGAATCCTAAAAAGGTCTGAATTCTAGAATTCTAGAATGTATGAATTCTAGAATCATAAAATGTTTAAATTATAGGATCCAAGAATATCCAAATTCTAGAATTGTAGAATAATAAAATGTCTGAATTCTAGAATCCTAGGATGTTTGAAATCTGGAATGATAAAATAGTATGAATTCTAGAATCCTAGAATTTATAAAATTTAAAATCATAAGGTACATGACTTCAAGAATGATAGAATGCCTGAATTGTCAAATCCAAAATTTAAGAATTCTAGAATCTTAAAAGGTCTGAATTCTATAATCCTATAATGTATGAATTGTAGAATCATAAAACGTTTAAATTCTAAAATCTGAGACTGTCCAAATTCTAGAATTGTAGAATCATAAAATTTCTGAATTCAAGAATCCTAGAATGCTTGAATTCTGGAATCTTAAAATAGAGTGAATTCCAGAATCATAGAATGTATGAACTTTAGAATCATAAGGTTTATAAATGCAAGAATGATAGGATGTCAGAATTGTAGAATTCAAAAGCTATCAATTCTAGAATCTTAAAAAGGTCTGAATTCTATAAACCTAGAATGTATGAATTCTAGAGTCATAAAATGCTTAAATTCTAGAATCCAAGAAGGTCCAAATTCTAGAATTGTAGAATTATAAGATGTCTGAATTCTAGAAACCTATAATGTATAAATTCTAGAATCATAAAATGTCTGAATTCTGGTATCTTAGGATGTTTAAATTCTAGAATTGTCAAGTCATAAAATGTCTGAATTTTAGAATTTCAAAATGTGTGAATTCTAGAAAAATTGAAAGTCAGAATTCTAGGATCAAAGTATGTCTGAATTCCAGTATTGTACTATGTCGGTATTCTAGAACCAAAATATGCCTGATTTATAGAATCCCAGAATGAGTTCTGTTATTTTAGAGTGTATGAATTCTAGATTCTTAAAAGGTTCTAAATTCCAGAATCTTAGAATAATTATGTTCTAGAATCCTAAAATATCTGAATTCTAGTATTTTAGGATGTTTAAATTCTATATTAGTAGAGTCATAAAATTCTAAATTTTAGAATTTTAACATATGTGAATCCTAGAAATGTAGAAATTCTGAATTCTAAAATCCAAGTATGTCTGAATTCTAGAAATATATTATGTCTGAATTCTAGAATCATAAAAGGTTTGAGTTCTAGAATATAGAATGTATGAGTTACAGAGTTTTAGAGTATATCAATTCTAGAATATTTTAGAATTTATGAATTCTAGTATTCTAAAAAGGGATTAATTCTGAAATCCTAAAATGTATGAATTCTAGAATCCTAAAATGTATGAATTCCAGAATACTATATTATATGCATTCTAGAATTCTAAGAAAGGTTTGAAATTGAGAATCCTAGAATATATGAATTTCAAGAATCACAAAATGTCTGATTTCTAATATCCGAGGATGTCCAAATTCTAGAATTGCAGAATCATAAAATGTTTGAATGTTAGAATCCTAAAATATATGAATTCTAGAATTGCAGAAATTCTGAATTCCAGAATTTCATGGGGAATGAATTCTAGAATTTTAGAATGTCTGAATTCTAGAATCATAAAATATCTGAATTCTAGAATCCTAGAATGTTTGAATTCTGGAATCATAAAGTAGTATAAATTCTAGAATCCTAGAATGTATGAGCTTTATAATCATAATGTGTATGGATGCAATAATGATAGAGTGTCTGAATTTTAGAATATTAAAATGTATGAATTGTAGAATCTTTAAAAGGTCTGAATTCTAGAATCTAACAATGTATGAATTCTAGGATCATAAAATGTCTGAATTCTAGTATGTTAGGATATTTAAATTCTAGAATTGTAGAATCATAAAATGTCTGAATTTTAGAATTTTTAAATGTTTGAATTCTAGAATTGTAGAAAGTCTGAATTCCAGAATCCAAGAATGTCTGAACTCCAGAATTGTAGTATGTCTGAATTCTAGAATTATAAAATATCTGAATTCTTGAATGCTAGAATGTATGAATTCTAGAATTTTAGATTGTATGAATTGTATAATCTTAAAAAGTTCTAAATTCCAGACTCTTATAATGTATGAATTCTAGAATCCTAAGGAGGTCTGAATTCTACAATTCTAGTATGTATGAATTCTAGAAGTATAAAATGTTTAAATACTAGAATCTGAGAATGTCCAAATTCTATAACTGTAGAATCATAAAACGTCTGAATTTGAGAATTCTAGAATGTTTGAATTGTGGAATCATAATATATTATGAATTCTAGAATCCTAGAATGTATGAACTTTGGAACCAAAAGCTGTATGCATACAAGAATGATAGAATGTCTGAATTGTAGAATTCAAAAGTGTTTGAATTCTAGAATAAAAAATGTGTGAATTCCATAATCCAAGAATATATGAATTATAGAACCATAAAATGTGTGAATTCTAGTATCTTAGGATGTTTAAATTCTAGAATTGTGGAATGATAAAATGACTGAATTTCAGATTTTAAAGTGTATGAATTCTAGCATTGTAAATATTCTGAATTCTAGAATTCAAGCATGTCTCTATTCCAGAATGGCAGTGTGTCTGAATTCTAGAAACATAAAATGTCTGAATTCTAGAATCCTAGAATGTATGAGTTCTAGAATTTTGAAGTGTATCAATTCTAGAATCTTAAAAAGGTCTAAATTCCAGAATCTTAGAATGTATGAATTCTAGAATCTTAAAATGCCTGAATTCTAGAAACTTAAAAAGTATGAATTCTAGAATCCTACAAAGGTCTGAATTCTAGAATTTTAGAAGGTATGAATTCTAGAATCGTAAAATATATGAATTCTAGAATCCTAGAAAATATGCATTTTGGAATCCTAAAAGAGGTCCAAAATCGATAATCCTAGAATGGTGTGAATCTCTAGAATAAATAAATAATAATAATAATAATAATAATAATAATAATAATAATAATAATAAATAAAAATCTGATTTCTAGTATCCCAGGATGTTTAAATTCTAGAATTGTAGGATCATAAAATGTTTAAATTTTAGAATTCTAAAATGTGTGAATTCTAGAATTGCAGAAAGTCTGAATTCTAAAATCCCAAAATGAATGAATTCTAAAAATTTTAGAATGTCTGAATTCTAGAATCATAAAGTCTTTGAATACTAGAATCCTCTAATGTTTGATTTCTGCAATCATAAAATAGTAGGAATTCTGGAATTCTCAAATGTATGAAGTTTAGAATCATAAGGTGTATGAATGCAAGAATGATAGAATGTGTGAACTGTAGAATCCTAAATGTATGAATTGTACAATCTTAAAAGGTCTGAATTCTATAATCCTAGAATGTATGAATCCTAGAATCATAAATTGTTTAAATTCTAGAATCTGAGAATGTCCAAATTCTAGAATTGTAGAATCATTAAATGTCTGCATTCTAGAAATCTACAATGTATGAATTCTAGAATCATAAAATGTGTGAATTCTAGTATCTCAGTAGGTTTAAATTCTAGAATTGTGGAATCATAAAATGTCTGAAATTCATATTTTAAAATGTGTGAATTCTAGTATTTTAGAAATTCTGAATTCCAGAATCCAAGCATGTATAAATTACAGAATTGCAGTATGTCTGAATTCTAGAAACATAAAATGTCTGAATTCTAGAATCCTAGAATGTATGAGTTCTAGAATTTTGGAGTGTGTCATTCCTAGAATCTTAAAAAGGTCTAAATTTCAGAATATTAGAATTTATGAATCCTAGAATCTTAAAATGCCTGAATTCTAGAATCTTAAAAAGTATGAATTCTAGAATAGTAAAAAGGTCTGAGTTCTAGAATTCAAGCATCCTAAAATATATGAATTTCAGATTCCTATCATATATGCATTCTAGAATCCTAAAAAAAGGCTGAAATCGAGAATCCCAGAATGTATGAATTTCTAGAATCATAAAATGCCTGATTTCTAGTATCTGAGGATGTCTAAATTCTAGAATTGTAGAATCATAAAAGGTTTGAATTTCAGAGTCCTAAAATGTGTGAATTGAGAATTGTAGAAAGAATGAATTCTAGAATCCCACAATGAATACATTCTAGAATATTAGAATGTCTGAGATGTAGAATCATAAAATGTCTGAATTCTAGAATCCTATAATGTTTGAATTCTGGAATCATATAGTAATATGAATTTTAGAATCCTAGAATGCATGAACTTTAGAAATATAAGTTGTATGAATTCAAGAATGATAGAATGTCTGAATTTTAGAGTATGAAAATGTATAAAATCTAGAATTAAAAAGTTCAGAATTCTAGAGTTTATGTATTCTAGAATTCTAAAATATATGAATTCTAGAATCCTAGAATACATGCATTCTAGAATCCTAAAAAAGGTCTGAATTCAAGAATCATATTATCAAATTATATTATCAAATTCATATTATGTATGAATTTCTAGAATCATAAAATGTCTCATTTATAGTACCTCCTATTCTAAGAGGTTTAAATTCTAGAATGGTAGAATCATAAAATGTCTGAATTTTAGAAATTGAAAATGGGTGAATTCTAGAATTGTAGAAATTCTGAAATCTAGAATCCAAGCATGTCTGTATTCGAGAATTGCAGTATACTTGAAATCTAGAACCATAAAATGTCAGAATTCTAGAATCTTAGAATGTATGAATTATAGAATTTTAGTGTATCAGTTCTAGTATCTTTAAACGTTCTAAATTCAAGAATCTTAGAATGCTGAACACATTAGGAATTTTAGAATGTATGAACTCTAGAATCCTAAAAAGGTCTGAATTACAGAATTATAAAATGTATGAATTTTGGAATCATAGGTTGTATGAATTCTAGAATCCTAGAACATATGCGTTCCGGAATCCTAAAAACAGTCTGAAATCGAGAATCCTAGAATGCGTGAATTTCTAGAATCATAAAATGTCTGATTTCTAGTATCTGAGGATGTCCAAATTCTAGAATTGTAGAATCATAAAATCTTTGAGTTTTAGAATACTAAAATGTGTGAATTCTAGAATTGTACAAAGTCTGAATTCTAGAACCCCACAATGAATGAAATTCTAGAATCAATTCCAGAATTATAGAATGTCTGATTTTTAACATCATAAAATATCTGAATTCTAGGACGTTTGAATCCTGGAATCATAAAATAGTATGAATTCTAGAATCCTAGAATGTATAAATTTTAGAATCATATGGTTTATGAATGCAGGAATAATAGAATGTCTGAATTGAAGCATCTTAAAAAGGTCTGAATTTATAATCCTTGAATGTATGAATTCAAACATGTTAAAATGTTTAAATTCTAGAATCTGAGAATGTACAAATTCTAGAATTGGAGAATTATAAAATGTCTGAATTATAGAAACCTAGAATGTATGAATTCTAGAAATATAAAATGCCTGAATTCTAATATCTTATGATGTTAAATTCTAGAATTGTCCAATCATAAAATGTCTGAATTTCAAAATGTGGGAATTCTAGAATAGTAGAAAGTCTGAATTCAAGAATCCAAGAATATCTGAATTGCATAATTGTACTATATCTTTATTCTAGAACCATAAAAGGCCTGAAATTTAGAATTCTAGAATACATGACTTCTAGAATTTTAGAATTGTATAATGTATGAATTCTAGAATTATAAAAAGGCCTGAATTCTAGAATCTTAAAGTGTATAAATTCTAGAATCCTAAAATATATGAATTCTAGAATCCTGGAAAATATGCATTCTAGAATCCTAAAAAAAAGGTCTGAATCCGAGAATCCTACAATGTATGAATTTCTAGAATCATAAAAGCTCTGATTTCTAGTATCTGAGGATATCCAAATTCTAGAATTGTAGAATCATAAAATGTTTCAATTTTAGAGTTCTAAAATGTGTGAATCCTAGAATTGTAGAAAGTCTGAACACTAGAATCCCACAATGTCTAAATTCTGGAATTTTAGAATGTCTGAATTCTTGAATTGTAAAAAGTCTTAATTCAAGAATCCTAGAATGTTTGATTTCTGGAATCATATAATAGTATGAATTTTAGAATCCTAGAATGTATGAACTTTAGGAACAAAATGTGTATAAACGGAAAAATGACAGGACGTCAGAATTTAAGAATCTTATAATGTATGATTTCTAGGATCAAAAGTTCTGAATTGCAAAATCCAAGAGTGTATGAATTCTAGAATCATAAAATGTCTGAATTCTAGTATCTTAGAATGTTTAAATTCTAGAATTATAGAATCATAAATTATCTGAATTTGAGAATTTAAAATGTATGAATTCAAGAATTGAAAAAAATTCTTAATTCTAGAATCCATGCATGTCTAAATTCCAGAATTGTAGTACGTTTGAATTCTAGAACCATAAAATTTCTGAATTCTAGAATCATAGAATGTGTGAATTATAGAATTTTAGAGTGTATGAATTCTAGAATCTTAAAAAGATCTAAGTTCCAGCATCTTAGAATGTAAGAATTCTAGAATCCTAAAAAAAGTTTGAATTCTTATGTATGAATTCAAGATTCATAAAGTGTCTGAATTCTAGTATCTTAGATTGTTTAATTTCTAGAATTGTAGATTCATAAAAAGACTGAATTTTATAAATTTTAAATGTGTGAATTCTAGAATCGTAGAAAGTCTGTATTCTAGAATCCAAGCATGTCTTAATTCCAGAATTGTAGTATGGCTGAATTATAGAATCATAAAATATCTGAATTCTAGAATCCTAGAAAGTATGAGTTCTAGAATTTTAGACTGTATATATCTAGAATCTTAAAAAGGTCTAAATTAAAGAATCTGAGAGTGTATGAATTCTAGAATTTTTAAAAGGTCTGAATTCTATAATGCTAGAATTATGAATTCTATAATCATAAAATGTTTACGTTGTAGAATCTGAGAATGTCCATATTCTAGAATTGTAAATTCGTAAAATGTCTGAATTCTACAGTCTTATAATGTTTGAATTTTGGAATGATAAAATAGTATGAATTCTAGAATCCTAGATTGTATGAACTTTATAATCATAAGGAGTATGAATGCAAGAATGATAGAATGTCTGAATTTTAGAATTCAAAATTTATGAATTCTAGAATTTTTAAAGATCTGAATTGTATAATCCTAGAATGTATGAATTATAGAACCATAAATGTTTAAATTCTAGAATCTGAGAATGTCCAAATTTTAGATGTGTAGAATCATAAATTGTCTGAATTCTGGAAACAAAGAATGTATAAATTCTAGAATCATAAAATGTCTGAAGTCTAGTATCTTAGGATGTTTAAAATCTGCAGCTGTAGAATCATAAAATGTCTGAATTTCAGAATTTTAAAATGTGAGAATCCTAGAATTTTAGAAATTCTGAATTCAGGAATCCAAGTATGTCTGAATTCCAGAATTGTACTATGTCTGAATTCTAGAACGACAAGATGTCTGAAAATCTAGAATCCTAAAATATATGAATTCTAGAATTTTAGAGTGCATGGATTCTAGAATCTTAAGTCTAAATTCCAGATTCTGAGCATGTATGAATTCTAGAATTCTAAATACATCTGAATTATATAATCCTAGAACGTATGAATTCTAGAAACACAAACTATTTAAATTCTAGAATCTGAGAATGTCCAAATTCCAGAATTGTAAATTCATAAATGTCTGAATTCTAGAATCCTAGAGTGTATGAACTTTATAATCATAAAATATATGAACGCAAGAATGATAGAATGTCCGAATTATAGAATGCAAAGTGTATGAATTCTAGAATCTTAAAATTTTGAAATTGCATAATCCTAGAATGTATGAATTATAGAATCATACAAGGTTTAAATACTAGAATCTGAGAATGTCGAAATTCCTGAAATGTAGAATTATAAAATGTCGGAATTTTAGAGTTTTAAATGTAAATTCTAGGATTGTAGAAATACTGAATTCTAGAATACAAGCGTGTCTGAATCAGAGAATTGTAGTATGTCTCAATTCTAGAACCATGAAAAGTCTGAATTCTGGAATCCTAGAATGTATGAACTCTAGAATTTTAGTGTATGAATTCTGGAATCTTAAAAAGGTCTAAACTCCAGCATCTTAGAATGTAAGCATTCTAGAATCCTCGAAATGTCTGAAATTTAGAATCCAAGAAAGTATGAATTCTAGAATCATAATATATATGAATTATAGAATCCCAGAATATATGCAGTCTAGAATCCTAAAAATGGTCTGAATACGAGAATCTTACAATAATATGAATTTCTAGAATCATAAGTTGTCTGATTTCTAGTATCTGACAATGTCCAAATTTTTGAATTGTAGAATCATAAAATGTTTGAATTTTAGAGTCCTAAAATATGTGGATTCAAGAATTGTAGAAAATTTGAATTCTATAATTAAATGATGTTTAATTCTAAAATTTTGTAATGTCTGAATTCTAGAATCATAAATTGTATGAATTTTAGAATCCTAGAATATTTGAATTGTGGAATCATAAAATAGTATGAATTCTAAAATCCTGTAGTGGGTGAACTTTAGAATCATAAGGTGTATGAATGCAAGAATGATAGAAAGTCTGAATTTTAGAATCAAAAGTGTATAAATTCTAGAATCTTAAAAAGGTCTGAATTCTATAATCCTAGTATGTATGAATTCTAGAATCATAAAATGTTTAAATTCTAGAATCTGAGAATGTCCAAATTCTAGAATTGGAGAATCATAAAATGTTTGAATTCTAGAAACCTAGAATGTATGAATTGTAGAATCATAAAATGTCTGAATTCTAGTATCTTAGAATGTTTAAATTCTAGAATTGTTGAATCATAAAATGTCTGAATTTTAGACTATCAAAATGTGTGAATTCTAGAATAGGAGAAAGTCTGAATTCCAGAATCCAAGCTTGTCTGAATTCCAGAACTGTACTATGTCTTTATCCTTGAACCAGAAATTGTCTGATTTTTAGAATCCTATAACATATGAGCTCTAGAATTAAAGGGTGTATGAATTCTACAATCCTAAAATGTCCTGAATTCTAGAATCCTAAAGTGTATGCATTCTAGAATCCTAAAAAGTTCTGAATTCTATAATTCTAGAATGTATGAATTCTAGAATCCTAAAATATATAAATTCTAAAATCCTAGAATAAATGATTTCTAGAATCCTACAAAATGTCTGAATTTGAGAATCCTAAAATGTATGAATTCTAGAATCATAAAATGTTTAAATTCTAGAATCTGAGAATGTCCAAATTCTAGAATTGTAAAAGCATAAAATGTCTGAATTCTAGAAACATAGATTGTATGAATTGTAGAATCATAAAATGTCTGAATTCTAGTACCTTAAGATGGTAAATTTCTAGAATTCTCAAATCATATAATGTCTGAATTTTAGAATTTCAAAATGTGTGAATTCTAGAATAGTAGAAAGTCTGAATTCTAGAATCCAAGCATGTTTGAATTCCAAAATTATAGTATGTCTGTATTCTAGAACAATAAAATATCTGAATTCTAGAATCCTAGAATATTTGAGTTCCAGAATTTTAGAGTGTATGAATTCTAGAATCTCAGAACAGTCTAAATTCCAGAATTTAGAATGTATGAATTGTAGAATTCTAAAACAGACTTAATTCCAGTATCCTAAAGTGTATGAATTGTACAATTTTAAAAAGGTCTGAATTCTATAATTCAAGAATGTATGAATTCTAGAATCCTAGAAAATATACATTCTAGAATCCAGAAAAGAGGTCTCAATTTGAGAATCCTGATTGAATAAATTTCTAGAATAACAAAATTTCTGATTTCTAGTATTTGAGGATGTTCATATTCTAGAATTGTAGAACATAAAATGTTTGAATTTTAGAATCCTAAAATGTGTGAATTCCAGAATTGTATAAAGTCTGAATTCTAGAATTCCACTATGAATGAATTCGAGAATTTTAGAATGTCTGAATGCTAGGATCATAAAATCTATGTATTCTAGAATCCAAAAATGTTAGAATTCTGGAATCATAAAATAGTATGAATTCTAGAATACTGGAATGTATGAACTTTAGAATCATAAAGTGTATGAAAGCAAGAATAATAGAATGCATAAATTTTAGAATCCTAAATTGTATGAATTCTAGAATCTTAAAAAGGTCTGAATTCTATAATCTTAAAATGTGTGAATTCTGGAATCTTAAAATGTTTAAATTCTAGAATATGAGAATGTCCAAATTCTAGAATTGTAGAATTATAAAATGTGTGAATTCTAGAATCCTAGAATGTTTGATTCTGGAATCCTAAACTAGTATGAATTTTAGGATCCTGAAATGTATGAACTTTAGAATCCTAAGGTGTATGCATGCAAGAATGATTGAATGTCTGAATTTTAGAATCCTAAAATGTATGAATTCTATAATATTAAAAACGTCTGAATTCTGTAATCCTAGAATGTATGAATTCTAGAATCATAAAATGACTGCATTCTAGTATCTTATGATATTCAAATTCTAGAATTGTAGAATCATAAAATGTCTGAATTCTAGAAACCTAGAATGTATGAATTCTAGATTCATAAAATATCTGAATTCTAGTACCTTAGGATGTTTAAACTCTAGAATTGTAGAAACATAAAATGTCTGAATTTTATAAATTTTAAATATGTGAATTCTAGAATTGCAGAAAGCCTGCATTCTAGAACTCAAGCAGGTCTGAATTCCAGAATTGTAGTATGTCTGAATTCTAGGACCATAAAATGTCTGAATTATAGAATCCTAGAAAGTATGAGTTCTAAAATAGAATGTATGAATTCTAGACTCTTCAAAATGTCTAAATTCCAGATTCTGAGAATGTATGAATTCTAGAATCCTAAAGAGGTCTGAATTCTATAATGCTAGAATATGTGAACTCTAGAATCATAAAATGTTTATATTCTAGAATCTGAGAATGTCTAAATTTTAGAATTGTAGATTCTAGATCCAAAAAATATTAGAATTCTATAATCCTTGAATGCATAAATTCTAGAATCCTAATATATATTAATTCTGGAATCCTAGAATATATGCATTCTAGAATCCTAAAAAAGTTCTGTATTGGGGAATCTTTGATGTATGAATTTCTAGAATCATCAAATATCTTATTTCTAGTATCTGAGGATGTCCAAATTCTAGAATTGTAGAATCATAAAATGTTTGCATTTTAGAATCCTAAAATTTGTGAATTCTAGAATTTTAGAAAGTCTGAATTCTAGAATCCAAAATATCGGAATTCTAGAATTTTAGAATGTCTGAATTCTAGAATCATAAAGTAGTATGAATTCTAGAATCCTAGAATGTTTGAATTCTGGAATCATAAAATAGTATCAATTCTAGAATACAAGAATATATGAACTTTAGAGTCATAAGATGTATGAATGCAAGAATGATAGAATGTCTGAATTCTAGAATCCTAAAATTTATGAATTCTAGAATCTGAGGTCTAAGTTGTATAATCCTGGTATGTGTGAATTCTAGAATCATAAACTATCTGAATTCTGGAATATGGGGATGTCCATCTTATAAAATTATAGAACTATAAAATGTATAAATTCTAGAACCCTAAAATGTGTGAGTTCCAGAATTGTAGAAAGTCTTAATTTTAGAATCCAGTGATGTCTGAATTCTAGAATTTTAGAATAACTGAATTCTAGTATCAACAAATGTCGGAATTCTAGAGTCCTAAAATGTGTGAACTGTGGAATGCTATAATGCATAAATTCTAGAATAATAAAAAGTCTGAATTCCAGAATTCTAGAATGTACAAATTATAAAATCCTAGAGTGTATGATTTCTATATCTCTAAAAAGATCTGAATTCTATAATCATAAAATGTATTAATTCCAGAATCATAAAATATATGAATTCTAGAATCCTAAAAATGGTCTGAATACGAGAATCCTTGAATGTATGAATTTCTAGAATCATAAAATATCTATTTTCTAATATGTGAGGATGTCCAAATGCTAGAATTGTAGAATCATATAATGTTTGAATTTTAGAATCTTAAAATTTGTAAATTCTAGAATTGTAGAAAGACTGAATCCTAGAATCCAACAATGTCTGAATTTTAGAATTTTAGTATGTCTTACTTCTAGAATCATAAAATGTCAGAATTCTGGAATCCCAGAATGTTTGAATTCTAAAATCATAAAATAATATGAAATCTAGAATCCTAGATTGTATGAATTCTAGAATCATAAAATGTCTGAATCCTAGTATCTTAGGATGTTTAAATTCTAGAATTGCAGAATCACAAAATACCTGAATTTTAGAATTTTAAAATGTATTAATTTTAGAATTGCAGAAAGTCTGAATTCTAGAATTCAAGCATGTCTGAATTCCAGAATTGTAGTATGTTTTAATTCTAGAATCATAAAATGTCTATATTCGAGAATCCTAGAATGTATGTGTTCTAAAATTTTAGATGTTATGAGTTCTAGAATCCTAAATAGTCTCTATTGCAGAATCTTGGAATGTATGAATTCTAGAATCCTATATACATATGAATTCTAGAGTCCTAGAATATATGCATTATAGAGTCTTAAAGAAGATCTGAATTTGGGAATTTAGAATGTATGAATTTCTAGAAACATAAAATGTCTGATTTCTATTATATGAGGATGTCCAAATTGTAGAATTGTAGAGTAATAAAATCTTTGAATTTTAGAGTCATAAAATGTGTGAATTCTAAAACTGTAGAAAGTCAGAATTCTATAATACCAAAATGCTGAATTCTAGAATGTTAGAAAGTCTGAATTCTAGAATCATAAAAGGTCTGAATTCTGGAATCATAAAATAGTATGAATTCTAGAATACTAGAATGTATGAACTTTAGAATCATAAGGTGTATCAGTGCCAGAATTATACGATGACTGAATTGTAGAATCCAAAATGTATGAAATTTATATTAGAATGTATGAATTCTAGAATCATAAAATGTTTAAATTCTAGAATATGAGAATGTGGAAATTCTAGAATTGTAGAACTATAAAATGTCTGAATTCTAGAATCCTAGAATGTTTGATTCTGGAATCATAAAATAGTATGAATTCTAGGATCTTGGAATGTAGGAAATTTAGAATCATAATGTGTATGAATGAAAGAATGATAGAATATATGAATTTTAGTGTCTTAAAATGTATGAATTTTAGAATATTAAAACGATTTGAATTCTAGAAACTTGGAATATATGAATTCTACAATCATAAAATGTCTGAATTCTAGTATCTTAGAATGTCTAAATTCTAGAACTGTGAAATCATAAAATGTCTGAATTTTAGAATTTTAAAATGTGTGAATTCTAGAATAGTAGAAAGTTCGAATTCTAGAATCCAAGACTGTCTAAATTCCAGAATTATACTATGTCTGTATTCTAGAACCATAAAATATCTGAATTCCAGGGTCATAGAATACATGAGTTCTACAATTTTAGAGTGTATGGGTTCTAGAATTCCAGTATCTTAGAATGTATGTATTGTAGCATCCTAAAACAACCTGAATTCCATAATCCTAAGGCATATGAATACTACAATTTTTTAAAAAAATAGGAATTCTAGAATTATAGAATGTATGAATTATAGAATCCCAAAATATATTACTTCTAGAATCCTAGAAAATTATAGAAGTGTAGAACATAAAATATTTGAATTTAAACATCCTCAAATACTAGAAATCAGATATTTTGTGATTCTAGAAATTCATACATTCTAGGATTCTCGAATTAAGACCTTTTTCTGGATTCCAGAGTGCATATATTCTAGGATTCTAAGATACTGGAACCATAATATGTCTGAATTCTAGTGTCATAGAATGTTTAAATTCTAGAAATGTGGAATCATAAAATATCAGAATTTAGAATTTTAAAATGTGTAAATTTTAGAATCGTAGAAATTCTAAATTCTAGAATCCAAGTTTGTCTGAATTTCAGAATTGTAGTATATTTGAATTCTAGAACCACAAAATGTCTCAATTCTAGAAACCTAGAATGCATGAATTCTAGTATTTTACAGTGTATGTATTCTAGAATCTTAAAAAGGTCTAAATTCCAGAATCTTAGTATGTATGAATTCTAGAATCCTAAAATATATAAATTCTACAATACTAGAATATATGCATTCTAGAATCCCAAAAAAAGGTCTGAATTCTAGAAACCTAGAATGTATGAATTCATAAAGTATTTGAATTCTAGTATCTTAGGATGTTTAAATTCTAGAATGGTAGAATCATAAAATGCTTGAATTATATAAATTTTAAATGTGTGTTTCTAGAATTGTTGAAAGTCTGAATTCTAGAATCCAAGCATGTCTGAAATCCAGAATTGTAGTATGTCTGAATTCTAGAGCCATAAAATGTCTGAATTCTAGAATCCTAGACTGCATGAATTCTAGAGTCCTAAAAAGGCCTGAATTCTAGAATCCTAAAACGTATGATTTCTAGAATCCTAAAAAGGTCTGAAATCTATAATCCTAGAAGGTATGAATTTTAGAATCCTAAAATATCTGAATTATAGTATCCTAGAATACATGCATTCTAGAATCCTAAAATGGTCCGAATTTGAGAATCCTAGAATATATGAATTTCTAGAATCATAAAATGTCTGATTTCCAGTATCTCAGGATGTCCAAATTCTTGCATTTATATATATATATATATATATATATATATATATAAATTCTATTTATCTCACAAGAGTGAACTCACAGTCCTTTCTCACAAGGCAATCCATGACATCCTAAATTTAAAATGTTAAACAACTGTGAAACATTTTTACCATTCATAATATGCTCTAATTTAAATTTCCACTTAACCAGTGTGATTTTCATCTAAAGCAGTCCACACAAACTATTCTATTTAACATCATCAGCTTATTTTGTGCCAAATATAATAGTTTCTTTTTAAATTAGTTGTCATTGTTTGGGGGAAAAAAAATGCAATCTACCCATAAGGTAAAGGGCTAATATCCAGAATCTATGGAGAATAATTTTAAAAATTACAAGAAAAAAAAAAAAAAAGAACCCGTTCAAAAATTTGGCAAAGGATATGAACAGACACTTCTCAAAAGAACTCGTTTATGTACCAAACAAACATATGAAAAAATGCTCATCAACACTGGTCGTTAGAGTAATGCAATAAAAACCACATTGGGATACCTTCTCATGCCAGTTAGAATGGTGGTCATTAAAAAATGAGGAAGCAACAGACATTGGAGAGGATGTGGAGAAATAGGAACACTTTTACACTGTTAGTGTCTTTGTAAATTAGATTCAACCCTTGTGGAAGACAGTGTGGCAATTCCTCAGAGTTAGAAAAAGAAATATTATTTGACCAAGCAATGCCATTACTAGGTATATACTCAACAGATTATAAATAATTCTATTATAAATATGCATGCACACGTATGTTTATTGGGGCACTGTTAGCAAATCCCCATCATTAAGAACTAGATAAAGAAAATGTGGCACATATACATCATGGAATACTATACAGTCATAGAAAAGACCATTTCACTTGGTTAAATATAACCATTGTTTCTTAGTCTGTCTCCTACTTGAATTATTCCTGATGTATTTAATCTCAAATCTCCTGGTTACCTCTTTCTGTACGATGCATTTATGAATGGTACTTTCTGTACGATGCATTTATGAATGGTTCCAAACTTAAATCTCCAGTCTTCCTCTTTCTTTATTTTCTTCTTTCTTTTTCTTTCTTTCTTTCTTTCTTTCTTTCTTTCTTTCTTTCTTTCTTTCTTTCTTTCTTTCTTTCTTTCTTTCTCTCTCTCTTTCTTTCTCTTTCTTTCTTCCTTCCTTCCTTCCTTTCTTCCTTCCTTCCTTTCTTTTTCTTTCTTTCTTTTCTTTTCTTTCTTCCTTCCTTTCTTTTTCTTTCTTTTCTTTTCTTTCTTTCTTTCTCTTTCTTTCTTTCCTTCTTTTTCTTTCCTTTCTACTTTTCTGTTTCCTTTTCTTCTTCCTTCCTTTTTTCTTCCTTCCTTCCTTCCTTCTTCCCTCCCTTCCTCCCTTCCTTCCTTCCTTTCTTCCTTCCTTTTTCCTTTCTTTCTCGCTTCCTCTCTTGCCTTTCTTCCTCTTTCTTTCTTTCCTTCTTTCCTTCTTTCTTCTTTCTTCTTTGTTTCTTTTTATCTCTTTCTTCCTACTTTCTTACTTTCCTTTCTTCCTTTTTAGTAGTCTCACTCTATCACCTAGCTGGAGTGCAATGGCATGATCTAGGCTCACTGCAACCTCCGCCTACTGGATTCAAACAAGTCTCCTGTCTCAGCTTCCTCAATAGCTGGGACTACATGCCCTCATCACATTTAGATAATTTGTATGCTTTCAGTAGAGACAAGGTTTAATAAAGATTCACCTGGAATTACTAGAGACTTACCTGAAGCTGTAGTTCCAATGTGGAGGAGTTTTCTTCAATTCATGAATATTAGATATATTTTCATTGATTTCAGTGTTCTTCAATTTATTTCCACAGTATTTTAGAGTTATTAGATTATAACTTTGGCACATTTGTTAAATTAACTCCTAAGTATTTTATTCGTGTGTTCTCTTTTAAGAATGTTTTCTTAATCTCATTTTATTTTTGGTTCATCAACATGGTCTTGATCTCCTGACCTTGTGATCTGCCCACATTGGCTTCCAAAGTGCTGGGATTACAGGTGTGAGCCTGCCTGGCCCAAGCACCAGACTGTTTTCTCAAAAAAAAATTTCTCCTTTTATTTTCCAACAAGTAATGGGATGAGGGTCCAAATTTTTCATACATTTGTCAACATTGGTTATTTACTTCTGATTGCAGTCCATTCTACTCAATATAAATTAGTATTTCATTGCGATTTGATTTTTATCTTTTCTGAAAGCTAATTATCTTTTCTTATCCTTAGCTCTTTGATGTATCAATATTTTTCTCCCATAATGTCTTTTGTCTTTTAACTTCCTTCGTAATTTCTTTGAAGCACAGACGTTTAGTTTTGTTGAAGTTCAATTTTACCTGGACTTACTGTGTTTTTGTTACATATCAAAGAAATCATTGCCTAATCTAAAGTTACATACATCTACATGTTGTTCTAAAGATCTGATTTTATAGTGTTTAGCTTCTGAATGTATGTTTATAATATATTTTGAGATAACAGTGATGTAATTATGAGACAGGTGTCAACTTCTTGTGAATATTCAAGTATCTCAGCTCCATTTCTTGAGATTTTGACTGTTTCTTCCCCATTGAATTATCTTGGCACCATTGTTGAAAATCAATTGATGATTAGTGGGAAAGCTTCTTTCTGACCCCTCAATTCTATTCCATTGGTGTAACTATTGAGGCTTTGTCATAATTTTTAAAATGGGAAGTGTGAGTATTGTTTTAGTCATTCTGATTCCTATGAAATTCCATAATAATAATAGAACTGGCATGGTAGTTTTTGTAAATCCCACCTAGCTTTGCTAGAGACTTAATTGAAGCTCTAGATCAATGGTGGAGCGTTGTCATCCAATCTATGAATATTAGATTTTTTCATTTATTTCATGTTAGATGTGGGATTTTCATAGATGCCTTTTGTCAGGCTATTTTCTGCTATCCTTTCCTCTTTCCCTCCCTCCCTCCCTTTTCTGTTTTCTTCCTCCCAACCTCTCCCTCCCTCCCTTTCTGTCTTTATAGCTAATTCTCTTTCTTGGTCTTTCCTTTCTTCTTCCTTTTCCTTTTTTTTTTTTTTTTTTTTTTTTTTTTTTTTTTTTTTTTTTTTTTGTGTGTGTGTGTGTGTGTGTGTGTGTGTGTGTGTGTTTCTGAGATGAAGTTTCACTCTTGTTGCCCTTGCCAGAGTGCAATAGCATGATTTTGGCTCACCAAAACTTCACCTCCTGGATTCAAGCTATTCTCCTGCCTCAGCCTCCAGAGTAGCTGGGATTACAGGCAGGCACCCACCTCATCCAGCTAATATTGCCTTTTTGCAGAGACAGGGATTCTTAGGTTTGTCAGGCTGGTCTCAAACTCCGGACTACAGGTGATCAACACACCTGGGCCTCTCAAATGCTGAGATTACAGGCATGAGCCATGATGACTACCCTGAGGTATTTTCTTTCCATTTCCACTTTGCTGAGTGTTTTCTTAAATCATAAAAGTGTTTTTGGTTTTATAAAATACTTCTTCGTATCTGTTAAGATTATCATATGGTTGTTTTTCTTATTTCTATCAGTATTGCACAACTGATTCTTGAATGTTAAGCTAACCTTGGAACACTAAGTTAAATCCTAGTGGGTTATGACATATGTGCCTTGTAATATATTGCTGGATTTGATTTGCAAGTATTTCCTTGAGAATTTTGATTTCTATTACTAAGATATATTGGTCTGTAACATTCTTTCTTCTTAACAATCTCTTTCTAGATTTGTTATCAGAGTAATACTTGCCTCATGCAACACTCATATGTATCAAAAAGATTTGTTAACTGTTAATTGCAAAGTACTTCTCTTAATTACTAAATGTCTGTATACTGACTAGTCTAGCTGAGGAATATATGAAACACCTCTCACTATAATTGGTATTTTTCACCTCAGTTAATACCCATGAAATTTACTTCAGATGTATTTTGGGACAATGTTACTAAGGTATTTAAATCTATGACTGTTATGTTATTTTTATTTTTATTTTTTATATTTTGTATTTTGTCTGTCACATCTTCTGCTATTTGTTATTGTCCCTCTATATTGCTTGCATTTTTTTTTTGTAAAATTCTCTTTTGTCTAATAAAATGTCAGTGGCTTATCTTTTCTGATAGGTATTTGTTAATTTTCTCTAAAACTTTGTTTTTAATATTTCATTGTAGGGCCGGGCCTGGTGGCTCAAGCCTGTAATCCCAGCACTTTGGGAGGCCGAGGCGGGTGGATCACAAGGTCGAGAAATCGAGACCATCCTGGTCAACATGGTGAAACCCCGTCTCTACTAAAAATACAAAAAACTAGCTGGGCGTGGTGGTGCGTGCCTGTAATCCCAGCTACTTAGGTGGCTGAGGCAGGAGAATTGCCTGAGCCCGGGAGGTGGAGGTTGCGGTGAGCCGAGATTGCGCCATTGTACTGCAGCCTGGGCAACAAAAGGGAAACTCCATCTCAAAAAAAAAAAAAAAAAAAAAAAAAAAAAAAAATTCATTGTGATTATTCCCCAGGTATAATTTTCTCAAAGTAATGTTAGAGTATTTTAAATTTTAAAGCATAACTTTAAAGAGCTTACATCTAATATAATTATTCTCTAATCTAGATAAATAGTATCTGATCAGGCAGCTTTTTATTTACCCTAGATTTCTTTGTCTGTGGCTTTTTTTCTCTTTCTGTCTGTTTCTAAAAGTTTCTCCCCCCATCTCAATCTTTTTTTCTAGTTGTATTGATTTAGTTTTCTTACATTTTTATTATTGCCTTTGAAATCAAACTCCACATTTCAACCTTTTTGTTAGTTAACTATTGACATGCTTTTTTCTAAAAATGTAAAATCTATTACAAACCCCCTTGAAAAATATACAACATTTGCATATCTCTTCTTGAGATTTACAGCTTTGTAATTATTTTCTTGTAGTTTAGGAAAATAAGTGTAAAGGTATAAATCTCAAAATAAATTAAGCTTTTAAAAATGTATTGAAAAACATATTTTTTTTTTAAATATGTTGAAATATGTTGGAAAACATTTTTACTAAATGATAACTTGTATGGAATAATATTATGTGTAGCAATTATTTTCATACCTTTTTGTTGCCCATTTTATATTTTTTTTTTCTTCTGGTGTGTCCTGTAAATTTACATAAAAGCTTTCTACTCTAGGTCAATTTTTATTAACTTCTCTTTCATGTATGGTCAGCAGATAAAATGTAGAATTTCCAGTTACATTTTTATTTTAAATAGGCAACAAATAACATGTTAGTGTAATTATATTCTCAATATTGTATTGAATAGCCTATACTAAAAATAAATTATTTGTTATTTGTCGACAAATTTCAAATTAAAATATCACATTATATTATCGTATTTTGCCACTACATCTGGCAAGCTTACTTTCAGATCTACTTAGAACATCACTTATTCTGGCTATAATTTGTACTGAATCTCCTGTATAAAAACTAAACAAAGAAATTCATCTGAGATCCTTTAGTATGTGCTTTATTTTTCACTGGTGTATAATATTTTATTTAAACGATTCAGTTTTGTCCTCTACCCACCTGTTTTTGTCTTTAGATTTCAGTTTTTAATCTCAGAGAACACCTTAACCTACTTATTATGAAGACTCTTTGGATTCAACTTTTTATCCTTGCGTGTGACCCTTAAGAGCATTTTCTTTTGGGCTGTTCCTTAGGGTATGTAACATCCATCAATGTATTGGCAATGACATCTGAGAGGTGGTAAAACCATCTTAAGTTTTTAAAGGCCACATTATTCTTAGGAGGGCAGTTTTATGTTAACCTTTCCAGGTTATTAAGAACTTAATTTCAATATAGTATTTCATGCCAGTTTCTGCTTCTTAGTTATATCTTGTAGGTAATATGAAAAATCTGACCTCAGTCTTGAATGTCACACACAATAGAAGTTGAGATATAAATTTGTCCTCATGCCTTTGAATAAAAACCTCATTCTGTGTTAGATCCTACTACTTGTGTGCAATGGTTTTCTGTATTGACTCTCAGATTACAGCTAAATGTCTGAACAAGGCTTTCTTTCACCAATTATTTAGGTAGGGAGACCAGCCCCAATGGATATAGACATGATCTTTTGCCTGGAAATTATTCAGCTTTACTCCTCAATAGACTATTTCCATAAACTACCAAGTTTAACCTCCAAATAATATTACTGGTGTTCTAACCTTAGAGAGGTTTTCTATTTGATAATCAGTTTGATATTTTAGAAAATAATCATTCTTACTCTTGGAATCTTTGGATTTTATGAGTTGGTTTTGCAACTGTTTGCTTTGTCCCAGAGAATCTAAAATAACACTTGATTTCTATTAAATCATTTGTTATTTAACAAATAAAACCTGTGAATAAGGTATTATTACTATATTCCTTTTGAAGTTGAAAATAACATATTTTTTACTTATATTTTCTGAAAGAATTGTCAACTTTTTTTTCCTACAAGTGTATGGCAGGTATTTCCTTTCTTCATTCAGTTATAAGACTTTTCTTGACATAAAATTTTTATAAAAATTTATTTTATAAAGTCACTTTATTATAGGCAAATTATATCCTATCATTTTCTGTAATGATATCTTTCCATGTTCTGCTTTATGGGATTTTATTTGCATGGTACTTTGAAAGACTTTTTAAATTTTTGACTTCCTAGAGCTTCCAGTTCCAATGCAATACACCAGTTTTTACTCTTAACAACTGAAACACTGCAGACACAGAAAGAAACAAAGACTCTAAAAGATAGAAAGAGGAAGATATTTGTCAACAGACTCTAGGGCTTGAAGCATGATACTATGGTAAATTTACTGGTTTACTTATTGCCTTCCATGTATCTCAGGTGATGGATTGTAGTTGCTTTCATTCTGAATCTCCAATAGGCACAGATAAAAAAAGCTTCAAGTGAAACCTGTTTTTTCTCAGACAAAGGACCAAGACAGGATGACAGAAACACATACAACCACACAAGACCTCTTTAGGGGCAATAACGAAGCTACTTGAGTCAAACATCAACAAAAAACTCCAACTGCTGTTTCTGTGGGGCCATGTACAAAGACAAGCTTATCTCAGGTCAGTGATGCTCTGAGTCCTTGTAAAGGCAGAATAGGTAGCTAATCTTCTATCTATCACTTGGAGGAAACAGATGACAACATTCCTATTCTCTAAGCTGTGTTAGCAGAGTCTAGTTACAAGTTGACCAACCAAGTCCATCAAACAATAGTATTTAAAGAACCAGAGCTAAGTAGGGGTAATTACTCGTGATTTTGTCTGATCAACCCATTAACCTATTCTGTCTGTGGACTCCAGTGCAGAGTTAAGCATCTATCACTACTCAGCCTGCTAGACATTGAACAGAAGTGAATCTAACTAGTCAGCAATCTGCTATTTCCCCATACCATAGGTCAGCAGGACAACAAATTATCAACAGTATCATTTACAACTGCTCCAAAGATATAAAACGCTTTGATATATCTTGAAACAAAACAAGAGCAAAGACCTGAAACAAACCCAAATGCCCATCACTGATAACCCGGATTAAAAATTAAAAATGTGGCACCTATACACCATGGATACTATGCAACCGTAAAAAATGAGTTTACATTCTTTGCAAGAACATGAATGAACTGGGAACCGTAATTCTCCACAAACTAATAATATAATGGAAAAAAAAAAAAAAACACATTTTTTTTTTCACTAAAAAGTGGGAGTTGAACAACAGAACACATGGACACAGGCAATAAAATATCAGACACTGTGACTCTTTGGGGGTGATGTGGGTGGGTGGGAGAGAAAGAGCATTAGGAGAAATACCCAATGTGATGATGGGTTGATGGGTGGGGCAAACCACCATGGCACATATATACCTATGTAACAAACTTACACATTCTGCACAGGTGCCTACAGAACGTAAAGTACAACATAACAAAGTAAACAAACAAACAAAAGCAAGCATTTGTATGCCATGATGAAATATACAAAACACTGGTGAAAGAAATCAAAGTAGAAATAAAAGGAAATACAATACATAGATGGGAAAACTCAGTATGTTGTGTTAAGTTTTCAGCAGGAATTTTTGTAGACAAACAAACTTTGCCACTAGGCTAGCTCAGATAGTTGTGTTAAAAAGTATATAGTGGAAGCAAAATATCAATAACGTTTCAAAGACTTAATACACATCTAATGTAATCAAGACAGTGTGATATTGACATAGAAATAAATTCATATGAAAAAGAGAGCAAAAGGAAAATCCCAGAAACAGAGCCACAACAATGTAGATATGACCAAGTGATATGTCACAAAGCTGCAAAACACAAATCAATGCCGAGAAAATTGCCTTTCAACAAATGATGCTAGAGCAAATAAACATTCATAGGTTAAGAAAAAACAGTCTTACCATAAATCTCACCCTAGAGAAATTAACTCAAAATGGCTCATGGATATGAATGTAATGTAAAATTATGCTTTTAATAAGATATTTTAGAAAAAGTAATCATAAAGAAAATTCAAGCCTTTTAGGGGTAGCAAAGAGTTACCATATTTGATTTCAAAAGTATAAGCCATAAAAGTAATAATGATAAATTAGATCAAATTAAAAAAAAAAAAAACTGTTATGTGAAACACCTTTTGAAGAGACTACAATACCAATCTGTGGATTAAAGAAAACATTTGTGAACCATTGGATTCAATTACTGTAACTGGATAAAAACCAATTAGAAAATGATAAACAGCACAAGGACATTTTATCAAAGAGGATATAAACATGGGAAATAAATGAATAAGCCATTAAATATTATTAGCTGTATAAGTTCATCTACAATTTTAAAAGTAGTGACAACACAAAATGCTGGTGTAGATGTGGAAATAACAGGCCACTAATGCATTGCTGAGGGGCAGTTAAAATGGTAGTGTCACTGCAAAACTAGCATGCAGTTCTCACACAACCTTGCAACTAAGTGCGGTTATCCTAAAGAATAAAAACTTAGGGAAAAAACTGCACATGAACGTATATGAAAACTCAATCAAAAGCATTTCTTATGTTCTTTAACGGTGAATGGTCAAACAAGCTGTAATAAATTTATACGATGTGGTACTACTCAACAACCAAAAGCAACTACACTATTAACATGTGCAATAAAAAATCCTAGGGAATTAAAAGGAGTGGTAACTTGGGTTTGAGTGCTACAGCTTCTCGACTTGTCTCTAGAGCTCTGACAAAGGTACTGTGGTTCATATATTGTTATTAATTCACTGGCTCTGTGAAGAAATGAAGGCCTGACACTTCCTAGTCCACCATCTGCTTATCGTTCTCTCCAGTACATAATACTGAGAACATTCTTTCATTAAATCACTACCTATGCTTATTTAGAAAAAAAAAAAAATACTTGCAAGATTTCTAAGAAAAAACAAAATAGTCAGGAAAGAATTCTGCTGAAAGATAAAAAATGCATCCATTTTTAAAAACAGATTGGATGTTACCACTGAAATGCTATAAAAAATTATAGATGAGAAAGCAAATGAGATGAATACCACCTTTTCATGAGAAAATATTTTTGTATTTTTAAACTAAAACACAAACATTACTAATAAAACAATTATGACTAAGACAAATAAGATATATAATGGGCACATATTTCAAGTTAATTGAAATATTATATAAAATTATTAGAGTTAAGTTAGCCTTGAACTCTGTTTTCATCTGATTCTTGAGTTAAACTATTGAGATTAATGGATGTCTATATGCTTGAGTCACAGATTTATCTTTTAACCCTCAATTTAAGCATAAAATGTAATTTCTTTTTTTTTTTCTAAATTGCATTTTAGTTTGAGGGTACATGTGAAGGACATGCAAGATTATTGCATACATACACACATGGCAGTATAATTTGCTGCCTTCCTCCCCATCACCTATATCTGGCATTTATCCCTATGCTATCTCTCCGCAACTCCCCAACCCCTGTTGTCCCTCCCCTATTTCCCCCAACAGACCCCAGTGTGTGATGCTCCCCTCCCCGTGTACCTGTGTTCTCATTGCTCAACACCCACCTATGAGTGAGGACATGCAGTGTTTGATTTTCTGTTCTTGTGTCATTTTCTATGATAGAATTGACCTAAGCTTAAAAAAAAAATAAAAAAAATAAGTATGTTAAAGTTGTTAAGCAACTTTAATTACCTCCCTTCTAGAAAACTCCATTTATGACAGTACAGCTAAAACTAAAAAAAAAAAAAAAAAAAAAAAAAAAAAAAAAAAAAAAAAAAAAAAAAAATTAATAGAAAAAATACTTAAAATAATTCTAACAGATTATTGAAGCATCTCTAAAATCAGAAATTTAAATTATAGGAAATATTGTTGACTATAGGGGTTAAGTATCTAAAAACAACAGCAACTGTAGACAAAATAAATTGGCTTTTCATGTATATTGACAGTGAACAGGTACAACTGCTCAGAATTTTTTAACGTGCTAAATATTAATATTCAGCAAGATTTGGCAGGTAAAAAACAAACATAGCAGATATTTTTACCTTAATTTTTCTCTCATACTAGATACTAATATAAGAGACAGTAGTAGAGAATTTCACGGATATGTTCTCCTTCAGAACTTAGAATTTCAAATTACTGTCTGACAAAAATAATGAGAGAGAATAAGATTCTAACTCTGTAGAAACCCAGTATCTGGGAAATCTAGTGCTTCAATTTTGTATAAATTCAATTTATACAAAATTTTGTAATTTTTTTGGACTTCAGTGAGGTTATTGCATGTGACTTGCAGTTCAAACAAACTATGCTATAGCTCTTGGATGCTCTTAGACTTCAGTTTTATGACATACTGTGTATTTTCTTTACTTTTTCACAAGCTAACAACATAAAAACTTCAAAAATTTTATTATTATTGTATATACAAATAGAATATTTCAATTACTATAATAGGGGCCACTAAGATACAGTGGGTTTTATAAAATGACAGAAAAAATGGCAATTATATGTGTAAATCTTAAATATATTCTTTTAATCAAATATTTTAAAAATTAATTAATGAAATAATAAAGTATTGTAGGTCTATAACTTTAAAAAGTGCATGTAGCACAGAGGCCAAGAGAAAAATAAATGTTATTTTAATATTCTAATATTGCCCAAGGAGAAGTGTAATATCTTTTCAAGGTAGGATACATTAAGTTTTGGGTGTCCACTATAAATCTTTAAACAAAATCTTAAATAACATTTACAGGTAGCAAGCCAACAAATAATATAAAATAAATTTAAAATACTTGAGAAATTGAAAATGATACCTATAAGAACAAATGGAAGAAATAAAATTTAAAAATGGTACAAACAAAAAACTACATCAGTGAGTATAGCAACTGTAAGTAGCTTGCATAACCCAACTAAAAAGTAGACTTTATAAGTGGAATAAAAAAAAATTAAATCCAGTTATATATTGCCTACTGGAAACATACACTTGGAATAAAGACACAGATTACTAGGAAAGAGATGAAATAAATATATGCACTGCTATTCCTATCATAAGGCACCTTGAATAGCTATACTAATATCAAAAAAGGTAGAGAGAGGACAGGCATGGTAATTCATGCCTGTGATTTAAACACTTTGGGAGGCCAAAGCTGGTGGGTCACAAGGTCAGGAGATCGAGTTTGAGACTTCAGTCTCAAATAGATGGGAAAAAGTCTCATCTGAATTAATCGATTCAATGTCATAAAAAAGAGACAATGTGTCACATAAAGGGGTATGATATAAAGGGCACTCTTGTAAACAGAGACGAACACAATGAAGTATCTATTTCTACCTATGAGAAAAAAGCCTGTAAGAAAATATATAAATCACATGTAGATGATATAACTACTTATTTAGAGGTGTCATAGAATATAACTTTTCAAATAATATCAACTAGGATTAAAACGTTAAGAAATGAACAATGTCATTTTTGAAGACAATTGTCAAATACCTAGTAAACAGGTGAATTCAATTAAGAAAAGCAGAAATAAACAAGTAAAATAAGTTATAGCTACCAAACACCCATGAAAAGGCAAAAACAAATTAAAGAGAAAAGGAAGGAATGGAAGTAGAGATTACAAGTGGCAAGAAAAAAGTGGAAAAACTGGAGGAGGGTAGAGAAAGAATTTACAGCAGTAGGTGAGTATAAAAGAAAACATGAGAAAATAACTACAGGAATAAATAAGCGCAGTTTCTGGGTTTTCAGATAGAAAAAAAGTGCATCCAACATTATAAGAAACAACATGCACTCTCTCCCTATAAATCCATTAACTGAATATCTTATACACACAGATTTCATCTTTCTGCCTGCCCCACCCATCCCCTTCTCCTTGGGACTCACACGATGACTCTACAGTTCATATTTGGAAAATACTTATAAATATATCTACATTACAAAAGTCCTCAGCATTTAGAAGTGTTCCTGCATAGTCTAAAATTCAAGGAGGAAAATGAAAGTAAAGTCTAGGATCAACAGGCAATAGCCTTTATGCATGTTTTGGTGATTAAGCCAACTTAATTTTTGTACTCACATAGAGCGTGCCTCACTGCATCTGAATAATAAAGTGTATGGTAGATTTCTGCTACTTTCTTCAAGGGGACACCCCCTCCCCATCTCCCTCTCTCCAGGCCTCAACCTCTTCTCTCTGAATAAGAAGGCAGGGTAGAAAAGATAAATAAATAAAATACAAAAGCACTGGAATACGGGTTCAATCAGTTTTCTGAATGCCACTGATCAGACCATAATAAGACCGGAGGCCTGAAAATCTAACTCAATTTTTGGTTTCTAGCTTCCAAGTTCTCTATAAGCCTTGAAAGTGTAGCAGAGAATGTTTCCACTACTGGTCAGACCCCAGAACTGGCTCACGTCCTCCAGGTTTGCAAATCCAACCTCCACCTTAATGTTCCATCTGCCACCAAGTAATTTGCTTCCTTTGTTCAGCTCCTGTAACCTTTCTCCTTCTTACTTTTCCACATGTACTAAGAGAAAGGAAGTACTCCTCAAGGAGCTCAGGGAATGAGACTGTAGCCACTCCCCCAACCCACATCTCCTGGCTAAATAAAAAGTCACTTTCACAGTTCTGTTTCAGAGATTCGTTTCTTGCAGCTCCTGCTTCATTCCCACCTCATTGAAATCAGCCATTTCTTTTCTCTTAAATAAATAAATAAATAAACAAAATAAAAATAAAAATAAAAACACACAAACAAAAGAATTAATAGACAGAGTTTCTAGTGTGAAGAATGTTGGAAAGACACCTCTGGATTCAATAGATTTATATTAAGACTCTCAGCTGAGGCACGCAGAGAGCAAGGAATGTTAAAGTAGGTTGTTTACGGAAACTAGGGGCAAGGAGGCAAAACAATGAGGAAGTTAAACTTTAAAAGATAGAATAAAAAAAGGGAAAGTTGAATATAGAATTTTTGATATTTGATTTGAAGATTTCCTACCCCAATTTGTGTTTTTATGAATTAGAGAAACTTTAAGAAGCTTCTGAAAAGTTTGGTTGTTCAAGTTAGGATAATTAAAGTGAAGTCAAGTCTGTAAATTTATGATTATAAAAGGTTTATTTTCCCTCTTCTCTTTGACATTAAATTTTTACTATTTCTGTACAACATTAATACAGCAAATGAAATTCTAGGCAGCCTCTGTGGTTGTGTTTCCAAGAAAAAAATAAAAAGTCTTGGGATTTGGGGAAGAGCTAAACTTGGCTACAGCTGGAAGGCATACATAACACACATGCATGCATGTGTATTGGCACACCACATTATATATACTATACTCTCATTCCATTACATCTCTCTGCTTCCAGCACCTGGTTTAATCTCAGAACAAATTTTGAGCCAAGACTGAGCACTGTTGCAGTCCAGCCATATATGTGCATGCTTTGAGCATTGCTGGCAAACCTGTCTCGTGGCACCTCAGCCCACTTCAGACTTTGGGGAGAAAGAAACATGGGAGAAGCCAAGAGCATGCTGAAGGCAGCCCCATACTGGCATGCAGGCATCACTTGATGCAGATAACCTGGGTATCCTGAATAATAACAGAAAGCAAATAGGCTCCTGGACAGACATATGTACATCTTCACTGAAGCCCCACCTTCATCCAGTTATAGCCTGATGTCTCGGGGCTAGATTAATGGGCCAGAATAATAAATGATGGTTCTTTCTTTAGTACCTTCTATAGTCACCCAAGAACAAATGAGCATGCATTCTCTTTACTATTAGGCACGTAAGATCTCCAGACTTATCTACACAAGTGTACATGTCATAGTACCAGGGACTCTTCTCTGCTGAGAACTGAGGAAGTGTTGAAAGTACCAGCTGCAGAGAGAGCTACCTAGCACAGGCTCTGTTTTCTGTTGAGAGCTGGAAAGACAATGAGATGACCAGCTGCAGAGAGAAGCTACCCACTTGAAGGTCTCCTCTGTGATGAAAGCTGAGCAGATGTTGGGACCACCAACTATGGAAAGGATCTACCCACTTCAGGGTCTCTATTCAACTGACAGCTGAATACCTGATAAGTTACTGAGTTGGAAATATGAGCTACCCACTTCAGCGACTCCTCTCTGCTGGGCACTAAACATTCATCAGGACACCAGCCTGTGAAGCAGTACTACTCATTCTAGAACTCTCTCTCTTCTGAGAGCTGAATACTCATCAGGACACACTGCCTGTGTATCCTCTTAGTTCCGTCAGCAAGTAAAGCTTCTCTTTCCCTTTATCATTCTTCACTTCCCTATGTACCTCATTCTTCCTAAATACAGGACATAAATTTGAGATTATCTGAATGATGGGGCTGCAAAAACCATAACGCAAACAGGCCTGAAAACTGCCTTTTGCTCACCACATTGTGGGACACGGAAAGACAGAAGAGTAACAGGGAGGAGAGTTGTAGTCTTTAAGATTGCATAGACATAGAAAATCCCAAACTCAAGGCTGTGTTATCCCCTTTAGGGCTTTTTAGTTAAAACATCTTTAAACTTCTGGTTATCACTGCATTTTTCAGTATCAATTGTGGAAGCTGCTAGCCATACACACTATCAAGCTGCAAGTTCTCAGTCTTCTGGGACACCTGCTGGCACTAAGCTGCCTGTTTTATAGCTGTTATGCCTGGCTGTGTGTAGTGGCCAGAGCCCAAATTCACTCATTTACCTTTTGCCAGTGTTTGCTCTTCTTACTCTTGCCAGGTGTGGAATCCACACTGCTAAATGCAAGCTAAGTGCAACCTACCAGGTAGAGTGGATAGAAAAAGCTTGGCAAGCCCCAGCAAAACTCGGGCAAAGGCACCACTGGCTGCAGAAATGTATGTCTACCCAGTTAATTCCCAAGGTATCTTATGATAAAAGAAGCATAGCTGATGTTGTTTAAATGCTTTACCTCTTTTGAAAGTTGGAATACTGGTAAACAATTTCTTATATTTTGATACGTTTCTACTATTTTCTGAAAAGTATTATATTTGAAGACTTTTAAAAATTAAAATTGAGTGATTGGTTTTTCACTAAACCACCTCATCTCTTAGTTATAGTAAGTTCTATGTGAATATATTTCTGAAATATATGGCTTTGGGCTTCAGATTAGCATTACTCTAGTAGAATATGAAGCTTACCTATAGAGCAAGACATCTGAACCCTGGCTTTTGACACTTTGTTCTAAGAATTGTGAGAAGCTTTATTTTGCACTGTAGGATGTTGAGCAGCACTTCTGGTCTCCCCACTGGTGTCATAGTGACCTTTTCCCATGATTAAAACAAAATATGTTTGTATCTTGAGAGAGAAAGTAATTTTAAATTTACTCTTCTAGAAAGTTATAAAGAAGAAATATAAAACCCCTTGAAGTTAAAGGTTCATGGAAATTTTACAGGAGACCTAATTTTCTTCAAACTCTTTGCTCTTCTAGTTTTCTGACCTATTCCATCTCCAACTTAAAAGTTTGTTTTATCTTATTAGATGTCTATTTTATGAGTCAACTCTATCCTTTGCTCCCCAAAACTTAAATGTTTGCTACCTGTTTTGAAAAGTGTCTGATCGTATTATTTGCCCACTGTTGAATGGATTTGCTTGCTTTTTCTTGTATATCTCTTTTAGTTCTTTATAGATTCTGGATGTTAGCCTTTTGTCAGATGGGTAGATTGCAAATATTTTTTCCATTCTGTGTATTGTCAGTTCACTCTACTGATCATTCTTTGTCTGTATAGAAGTTCTGTATCATACAGGAATGAGCAAAGACTAGAAGAATTCCCTTTGAAATCTAGCACTAGACAAGGATGCCCTCTCAATCACTCCTATTCAATATAATGTTGGAAGTTCTAGCCAAAGCAATCAGGCAAGAAAATGAAATAAAAGGTATTCAATTAGGAAGGTGGAAGTTAAATTGTTTTTACTCCAGGTGACATGATTGCATATTTAGGAGAACCCACCGTCTCAACCCAAAAACTCCTTATGCTGATAAGTAATCTCAGCAGAGTCTTGGGATACAAAATCAGTGTGCAGAAATCACAAGCATTCCCATATGCAAATAACAGACAAACGGAGAGCCAATTAAGAGTGAACTCCCATTCACAATTGCTACAAAGAGAATAAAATAACTAAGAACACAGTTAACAAACGATGTAAAAAACCTGTTTAAAAAGAACTATAAATCACTGCTCAAGTAAATAAGGGAGGACACAAACAGATGGAGAAACACTCTATGATCATGGTTAGAAAGAATCCAAATTATGAAACTTGTCATACTGCTCAAAGTAATTTATAGGTTCAATACAATCTCTATTAAGCTACCAAAGACTACTCTTCACAGAACTAAGGAAAACAATAAACTTAAACTTCAAATAGAACCAAAAGAGATCCAGCATAGCCAAGACAATTCTAAGCAAAATAAACAAAGTTGGAGGCATCATGCTACCTAACTTCAAACGATACTGCAAGACTATCAAAAATAAAACCAGCATGATTTTGGTACCAAAACAGAGATGTAGACCAATGGAACAGATCAGAGCCCTTGGAGGCAATTCCACACATCTACAATCATCTAATCTTTGACAAAACTGATAAAAACAAGCAATGAGGAAAGAATTTGCTGTTTAATAAGTGATGTTGGAAAAACTGGCTAGACCTGTGCAGAAAGCAGAAACGGGATTCCTTCCTGAAATCTTACACTTATCAGTAAATTAAAAAAAATAATAATATTTATTAGCCACATAATAAACATAAAAATTTGAAAAAGTTTGTTCATATTCTTTGCCCAATTTTTGATTTTGTTTTGTTTTGTTTTGTTTTACTCATAAATCTGCTTTAGTTCTTTGTAGATTCTGCATATTAACCCTTTGTCAAATAGGTGGGTTGTTTTTTTCCCATTTTGTTGGTAACCAGTTCACTCTAATCATGTTCTGTTTTGTTTTTCACACCTATGCCCATGTCCTGAATGGTTTTGCCTAGGTTTCCTTCTAGGATTTTTATACTGTTAGTTCTTATGTTTAAATCTTTAATCCATGTGGAGTTAATTTTAGCACAAAGGTTTTCATTTCCTGAAGGGGTTCAGTTTGTGCTTTCTGTACATGGCTAGCCAGTTTTTTCCAAACTATTTTTTGAACAGGGAATATTTTCCCCATTGCCTGTTTTTGTCAGATTTATCAAAGATCAGATGATTGTAGATGTGCGGCATTTCTGTGGAGACTTCTGATTTTTTTTTTTTTTTTTCCTTTCGTCTGTATTTCTGTTTTGGTACCAGTACCATGCTGTTTTGATTTTTGTAGTCTTGTAGTATAGTTTGAAGTCTGGTAGCGTGATGCCTCCAGTTTTATTCCTTTTGCTTAGAATTTTCTTAACTATGCCAGTAGTCTTTTAGTTCCATATAAAGTGTAAAGTGTTTTTGTTGTTGTTGTTGTCATTGTTGTTGTTGTTTTCAATTGTCTGAAGACAGTCAATGGTCTTGTGGATAGATGATGTGGATAGCATTGAATCAGTAAATTACTTTGGGGAGTAAGGCCATTTTCACAATATTCTGTCTGCCTAACCAAAGCATGGAATGTTTTTCCATGTTTTTGTCCTTTCTTATTTCTTTGAGCAATGGTTTTTAGTTCCCCAGAAGAGGTCTTTTGCTTCCTTTATTAGTTGTATTCCTAGATATTTCATTCTTTTTGTGGTAATTGTGAATGTAGCTTAATCATAATTTGGCTCTCTATTATTCTGATATTGGTGTATAGGAACAGTTGTAATATCTGAAGCATTGACAGTAACTATAAAATCTATGACTCACTTTAACAAATTTTGTAAAGTAATTGCAAATCAGAGTTGGGATAAAAGGCTTCAAATAGTAAGTAGTAAATATCAGTTTTTACTTAATTGAATTTCATTTTTTTCTTTCTTTCTTTTTTTTTTATTTTTTTTATTTTTTTTTATTTTTGCTTTGATAGATTGTCACAATGTTTTTCAGGCTCAAGTAGAGTGGTGAAATTGTAGTGCTATCCAATCTTTTGTCTTTCAAATTCAAGTGACTCTTCATCTTTATTCTTCTGATTAGGTGAAATTATATGTCTGCACCTCCACATCTGGCTAATTATTTGCATTTTTTTTTTTAAAATTGAGTCTCACTCTTTAGTTCAGGCTAGAGTGCAGTGGTATAATCTCAGCTGACAGTAATCTTCACCTCCTGGTTTCAAGCAATTCTCCTGCCTCAGCTTCCCAAGTAGCTATGACTACATGTATATGTCACCACATCTGACTTTTGTATGTGTGTATGTGGTGAGAAGAGGTTACACTGAGCTGCTCAGGATGGTCTAGATATCCTGATCTTGTAATCTACCCACTTTGTCCTCTAAACTGCAGGAATTATAGGTGTAAGCCACTTCTCTCAGCCAATTATTTGTATTTTTAGTAAACACAGGGTTTCACCATATTTGCCAAGATGGTCTTTAACTTCTGGCCTATGGTGATACACTCATTGGCCTGCTAAAATTTGGAATAACAGGAATGAGCCATGTCACTTGATTGAACTTATAAATAAGAAAATTATTGTGCAAATCTTTATTTTATATCAAATATCTTGACATTTATTTAATGCCTCATGTCTCAAAAATATATAATTTTAATGGATTCTACTTCTATGAAAATAAATTTATTTCCATTTAAATGTAATTAAAAATCAATTTATTTAAAATAGCATTTTCACATATAAAATTCTCGGCTTCTAAAATTTACTTAAATATCTAATCTGGGAAACTCACAACACATTGATTATACTGAGGCTTTTTCTTTTGTAAGTAAATTCAAATGTCTCAAACTGTAAGGAAATATTTCATTTTGTCAAATAAACTTAAAAAGTATACTTTAAGTTTACTTGATATCTATTAACATGCCTATTTTCTTTGAATGTGTTTATCTGACCCATGGTTTCTACTAATATTAAGGGATGACAGTTTTTAGCTTACTAAAATTTAATCATCTTATTTTTTTCTGCATTCAAATTGGCCTGCAATACATGAAAAGTGAAGAACTACCACCTGAGCAGGCTGTTTGAGTCTGTAGTTCTGAAGCTTAGCTGCTACATTCAATCCTGGTTTTGAACTACTTATAGCATTAACTATTGGCTGTGTAAGAAATCTCAGATTGTAGAGTGACTGAAACATACTACATAGACACAGCAATAACTACTGAGTATTAACATTATAAATCTGTATTTGCTAATTAATAATGGTTTAATTGAAATTTTATATAGTCAACAAGTTTAACATTTTGAAAAAGTCAGGTACATAATTAAAATCATTTTAGATAGAGGGCATTAATTAAGAGAATAAATAGTTATGTCTTTTAAATGTTCCTGTTTTTTGGTTCTACTAACTTTCCATAGTAAGTTTTATTTAATTAAATGTGGAATAAAGCCACAACTTTAGAGTAACAAGGCCAAATTTAATGAAAAAAAAATTTTATGTTCAAAATGTATTTATTGAATATATATTTAAACCCCAAACATTCAAGTTGTTTGTAATTTTATTTTAATTCTAAGGGTATTCTTTTGAAGATCAGAAAGTAGAAAGATAACATTTGAGTGACTTTTTAAAATCTCTCTCTCTCTCTCTCTCTCTCTCTCTCTCTCTCTCTCTCTCTCTCTTTCTCTCTTCTTCTTCTTCTACATTTTTTTTTTCTTTTAAGACAGAGTCTCACTCTGTCACCCAGGCTGGAGTTTACTGGTGTAATCCAAGCTCAATCTCAATGCAATCTGTACCTTCCAGGTTCAAGTGGTTCCCTTGCCTCAGTCTTCCTAGTAGTTGGGTTTACAGGCACCCATCAAAACACTCGGTGAGGTTTGGTATTTTTAGAGTCAGAGTTTCATCATGTTGGCCAGTTGATGTTGAATTAATAACCTTAGGTGATGTACCTGCATCAGTGCCCCAAAGTCCTGGGATTACAGACATTTCACTGCACTTGGGCTTGAGTACATTTTATTAAGTTGGACTCAAATACTTATTTAACTCCAAGAAAGTGGATAGCTATGTTCAGATCTTTCAAAAAACTGAAACTCAGATGTGATGATGTGGAAGAAAAAATAAGAAATTTGTAACAAAAAATTTATTTCAAATGAAAACCAATAATTAGAAATAAAATTAACAATAGGATTCAGTATAAATCTTTAATTAGTAAATGTGAAATTATCTTTGCTCATGTCTTTCTCGCTGTGAGGGTATTTTTCATCATGTAGTAGGAGTTTCTATCTAAACTCATATCTTAGAAAGTTAGATCTGTATTTGTCCTGTATGTTTTGTCGAGAGAGAAGAGTATACTGTGAAATTTGTTTTGCTAAAGTTAATTTATTTAGCGATTGTATTTTAAATATAAAAGAGAATATGTTCTAAAATTATAAAGCTTCGACTAATTTTATATTTCTGGTCCAGAGAACAATTCTGCATATGTACTTTGATATACATCTACTAAATTTTTACACAAATGAAAATATACAATATACAGTATTGTTAACCTTGATTTGCGTTAGTAACCTGTCTGTACAGAAAGGTCTGTTTAATACAATTATTTTCTGTAATTACATAATTTGCAGTTGAACATCATACAATTTATTTAAGCTGCTCCTAATATGGATTAATGCTTAATTTTCCTTCAATTTACACAGGTGGAGAGGGATTTATAGTTTTTAAAGTGATTGCAAATACACAATTCTATTGACCTTATTTCACAGTAAAACTGTGAATATAGGTCGAACAGTTATTTTTGTTTACAGTGAAAGGAAGTGTATTTCTGTGAAGGCTATCGTTGTATGTGTCAGAACAATGATTTAAACTTATATGGTCAATTAAAATTAAAAATAATTGCAAAGTTTTATTTAAATAAAATTCTGACCACAGTAAATTGAATACACTTATTTCAAGTAGAATTTTTTTTTTGAAAAATAAACTTATAATGATTAAATTTGTCTGTTTCACTTATGAAAATTTTATATTATACCGTCATGTATGACTCTATCCAAGAAAAGTGTCACATGTAAAACACTGGAAAAAATATGGGCTTAAGAAGTCTGTAGCTAAGGATATGTATAATTGTTCATGTTAACATGAAAATTTAAAGTATTATTTCAAAGTAACTTTTAACAAATGAGTTGTTGTTAACTTTAATCTGTCAGTTTAATGGAGAGAACGGTGGACAGAATTATTATTTTCATGACACAAGTATTATTTCTTCTTTTTTTCTCAGCTTGTGTAGGTCTCTTGAGTAAAATCATCTACTCCCTGTTAGATCTTACCCACCAGAAAAATGTGTGAGACTGAAAAATGCTGGTGCTGTTCATCATATGAATTCTGTGGTCCAGCAGCTGTACATTTTTTTTTTTTCATGCTAGTCTCATCATAGTGAATAAGTCTCATAAGATCTGATGGTTTATCGGAAGGCCCCACTTTGCTTTTTCCTAATTTTCTCTTGATGACATCATGTAAAAAGTGTCTTTCACCGACTGACATGATTTTGAGACATACTAGCTATGTGAAATTATTAGTCTAAATAAACCTCTTCCTCTTCCCAGCCTCAGGTATGTCTATATCAGCAGCATGAAACAGACTGATACGACAAATAGCTGAAAAACACACACCCTTGTTCACCACATTGTGTATAAGCCTAGAAGAGAGAATAGAAAAGATAAAGCCTTCCTGGAAGATTAGACCTAAAAGTTTTCCAATTCAGAGCTTTTCACCACTTTTGGGTGTCTGCAGTCTGGAACCTTTAATGTTGTTGATGCCTCTGCATTCCCTAGTGCCTACAGTTGAAGCACCTTTTGGTTTGCCTGACACAGCCACACAGTTTCAGAAAGCTGGCACCCTTGTAAGCACCTAAAACTTCTTATTCGGCCACATTCTGTGTGCCCTGCAATGCATAGTGGCCGAACACAACAGTCACTCCCACATGTACCTCTTTCTTCTCTAAGCCTGATTCAGCTGTAGAAAAATTAGCTCCAGGACTACAGGGAAAGCTAAGCATGTCTGTAAGCTCAAAGGGAGTGAAATAGACCAGAAAGCCTCCTTAAAAGTTGGACAAAAATAACATTGATTATAGAGACTTATGACTGATGAAGTAACCACCTAAGTATTCTGGGACAGAGATGACACGAATCACCCACAGCCAGTGGATTATTAAATCATACCTATGTAACAAAGTTTTTAATAAAATCCATCTTTACAGGCTAGAGAGAGCTACTGAATCACAGAATATGTAGAGTTTTCTTGAAAATACTGTGCACATAAAGGCTAAAACTAGTCATTTAAAATGTCAAATATCAGGTAAATATTTTATTTTGTCTTCTTTTGAAAACAGTTTCTATTTAATTATTGTCCTGAATTTTAACTTCTTAATTAAAACATACTTCAAGTTAATCTAAAAACTGCATGTGATAAACATTTTCACTTAGATATTTCTACCAAAATTATTTTATGACTCATGAATATTGCACAGAAAACTTTATTATCAAGAGAAAATGGTTTCTATAAGCTAACTGAGTAAGAAACAGGCATTTTAAAGTGAAAGAAAAATCTACTGACATCTCAGCATAAATCTTTAGCAGATGTTTTGTCTTGGGTAATGATATTCAATGAATTGTTTGTTAGAAATATTTATCCTGAAAGATATTTTTTTTTTCATTCAGAATTTTCTATCTCAACTATTTGTTCCTTAATAAAAACAAATGCAACATCTCATGTTGTCCTGTGTGTATATTTGTGAAATGGAAATAGCATCTGTCTCATACTCTTTAAGACTCTCCATTCTGTGGGGGGGGGGAGTTATTTCAATATTTTTTTTGTAATTCAAAATAAAAAAAAAAAAACACTTTTTCTATTTTATGAGTCATAGATTTAAAGAATTAGAGCTACAGCCGGGTGCGGTGGCTCAAGCCTGTAATCCCAGCACTTTCGGTGGCTGAGGTGGGTGGATCACGAAATCGAGAGATCGAGACCATCCTGGTCAACATGGTGAAACCCCGTATCTACTAAAAATCCAAAAAAAAATTATCTGGGCATGGTGGCTCGTGCCTGTAATCCCAGCTACTCAGGAGGCTGAGGCAGGAGAATTGCCTGAACCCAGGAGGCGGAGGTTGCGGTGAGCCGAGATCGCGCCATTGCACTCCAGCCTGGGCCACAAGAGTGAAACTCCGCCTCAAAAAAAAAAAAAAAAAAATTAGAGCTACAATAATTCTAGTGCTTACCAGTTTATACTTAAATGTGTGTATTTGAACATAAAACAATGCCATTTGAGCAAAAAATAAAACTTTTGTAATTGTTGTATGTTTATTTTTGTAATGGAGATTTTCTCTTTTTGCCAAGGTTAGCATGCAATGGCACAATTTTAACTCACTTAATCTCTGCCTCTCGGGTTCAAGTGATTCTCTTGCCTCAGCCTCTGGAGTAGCTGAGATTACAAGTGTCCCAAACAATTCCCAGCTAATTTAAAAAAAAAAAATTTAGTAGATATGGGGTTTCACTATGTTGGCCAGGATGGTATAGAACTTCTGACCTCAGGCAATCTAGCTGTCTCAGCCTCCCACAGTGCTGAGAGACATGAGACACCAAGTCAGCTATTTATTTTAAAGTTACAGTGCTTAAAATTGTCTTGATAATAAGTATTCTGGATCTTTTTAGTACTCCACTCAAGCATTAGTTATGGGTGAAGTTTTATTGGGCCATGAAAACAAAGTAGAGCATCTTGTATCTAATGGTGAACTCTGCTCAGCCTAGTCTGGTGTCATGAGCAGACTGACTGATATAATACGTTTCTGAAACTCAATGAAAGTATTCACAAAGTTTTTGATGGTGTCCACTAATTTAGCACTTCATTTGTCCTGTCCTGTTTTAAATGCTTCACAAAGTTTTCAAAATTAAGACCACAGCAAAAGACACTGCCAACCACAATGAGCAGCACAAGCTTACTATCCAGAACACTCTGTATTTCATTCATTATCTCTCTATTCAATGTGTTGTTATCTGCTGGTCTTGTTGGTAGCAAGATCTGAGTGAAGCCATCTTTCTTCCTCAACATGGTATCTCTGAATCTGCTGACACTTTCTATTAGCCTCATGCTGAAACAAACCCTCTTGTCAAAAGGCTGGTGTTTCCATCATCCATAGCTGTTCATTTTTTCACAACTCATGGTTGAAACATGTTTTTATGTTTGTTGTTCCATTGGCTGTTAACCAATCCATGAATGGCACTGCATCCACTGCTCTACTGAGCACTGAGCACAAATAAGTCTCTCCCCGTTTGTATGCAGTGGCAGGATAGAAGTTGCGTGAAAAAAAAAAAAAAAAAAATATATATATATATATATATATATATATATATATATATATATATATATATATATGCAATATGTGTCTTTGGATCTCCACATTTAATACCTAGTGGGACAGTTGAGGCTTCAATCCATGGTGCTTCTATGCAAAACTAAAAGCAACTGAATTCATGGCTTCCGTTTTTACGTATAGTGCAGAAAATTTTCTAGTGGTCTGATAATATACTTTGTCATTGTAATAATAACAAAATTTAACATTCTAAAGTTAGAAAACCTGTATTTATTTACTTACTTTGTTATTATTTTTTAAATTATACTTTAAATTCTAGGATACATGAACAGAATATTCAGGTTTATTACGTAGGTATGTGTGTGCCATAATGATTTGCTGCATCCATCACCCGTTCATCTACATTAGGCATTTCACCTAATGCTATTCCTGTCCAATACTCACATGCATGCTACGCCTTCCCTAGGCCTTACCCCTCAATAGGACCAAGTGTGTGACGTTTTTCCCCCTGTGTCTATGTGTTCTCATTTTTAAAAACACTTATGAGTGAGATGATGCAGTGTTGTTGTTTTTTTTTGTTTTTTTTTTTTTGGTTTTTTTTTTTTAAGAAAAAGATTTAACTTTCTGCTCTTGTGTTTGACTCTGATTTTTTATGTTTGAAGATTGTTGGTCTTCTTAAATTCGTAGATTTACATACTATATCCAGTTGTGAAAAATTTTATTCATTAATATTATTAGATATTCTTTCTGTCTTTTGTTTTCCTGAATATATGAGACACCAATATTGCATATATTTATCAGTTAAAACTTAGGCTTTTTAACATTTTTAATCTGTTTTGTTTAATGTTCTTATACTGGGTTTTTTTTTTTTTTTTTTTTTTTTGATTGAATCTATGTCTGCTCAATTTTTTGTTAACCTTCTTTACTGAATCTTTTATTTTCATAATTATACTTTTTTCTATATTTATTATATTTTCCTTTTATAATTTGTGTCTCTGAAACTCTCATGTTGTTCTTTTATTTTTCTTTTGGACATACTTACAAATATTTTCTTAAAATCTTTGTCTAAAAAGTGTGGGCCATTTTTAGTTTCTGTTTTTACTTCATATTGACTATACTTTTGTTGTTGTTGTTGTTTTGTTTCGTTTTTTAGAAATCTTTATCTGGAATGTTATAATGTACTAACTGGCAGTTAGGCTTTATTTCTTCAAGGTGTGTTCTTGTTTATTGAAGGCTTAGCTTGAATTCTGACGGCATATTGTCTGGATTAAACATAGAAAAGTTTAGTTTTTGAAATAGAATATGTATTAACAGTCTTATTTATCACTTTCTAGGACAAGCACAATTAGTAGTGTACCAAAAGTCTTCTTTACTCCTTCCACAATCAGAAGTTAGGCCTTCCCATTGGGAATGTTGATTGCTGTTTTGGAAACTTCAGCTGTGCCTGAGAGGTTATATGACACCACCGTCTTTTCTATAATTTTTAAATGGCCTTTCTTGATTCAGTGATTGCATGGTTGTTACAAACTATTTTTTTTTAGGGTCCAGGTTGAGACAGCTTTTAGTTGGTAAAATATTTTTCCTGAGACTTTGAGGCTGCCTGCCTTGCAGTTTTGCATTTATTAATATTTCTGAAGCACTCATATTTTTAATGTTAGAGTTTATTTATAGTTAAAAGAATAATTAAATAGTTTGTGAAGAGGCTATTTTGATTCCTGAATGTTAGATTTATATTAGTTCTTACAGCAGACAGTTGTTTGGTATGTTTTTGAGTTAGTTTATGAATTGTATATAAAATGCATAAGGCAAAATTATTTATTATAACATGCAGTTTAATTTGTTATATAAAATGACATAATAAATTACTAACAAGGTTACCTTTAAGTAACTATTTAAAGGAACCACTAAAAGCATAATTATGTGAGTATGAAGCCAAATTAACAAGTATAAACATCCCTGGGATATGCCTGCTTAACTTATTAAAATAACAGCAAAGTCACAGTCACTAGAGCAGAGTAAAAAAGACAAAAATATGGATTATGAGCTTATAAAACTAACAGACAGTCTGTGTAATTGTATACAGTTTTATATATATCAATAGGCTTTATTTTACATTTTACTCTAAGCCTGGCTCAAAACTGGAATTGGGATTGGAAAGGTCGTAACTATATCAGATGGAGAGAGGCTAGAAAAGCTTCCAAAAATACTAAAATTTGCAGTGGAAGTCATCTTTGAGAAACTAACAGTGTTCAATCAGCTCTTCAGAAAATTGTGAAGACAAGCATACATATGACTGATACAGTTTGAGCATACTTCTTAACTCAATGTATATTTCTTAGAAATCACAGAAACTTCAGAAGTTTTTGAAAAATTTAGTTTATTCAAGTTTGGATAAGTGTTACTACTATAAAGTCAGTTCAGGTAATCTATGATTAAATAAACCATACAGTATTTTTTCCTCTTTTTCAGTTTTTTTTATGACTTTTTAATATAATAGTTGAATAGTAACATAATAAAATGCAAACTAAGGAGCTTTAGATTGACGGGTATTAAATAATTAATCAATAACATTTGCAAAACAGTAATCTTCACAGAGTTGGAAGGCATGCATAATATAAATACACACTTGTTCATTAGAACACACTATGAATTTACATTATAAAGTATAACATTTTAATGGCAAATATTAAAATTTGTCATATGACATAAAAGTTGAAAAGATATTTCAATACTCAAGCCAATATAAGTGAAGTTTTCAAGTAATGTATCTGTAATTAAAGAACTAAGTTTTCTTAGAAGTTGTTGAATATAATTAATGTCCAAGTACCTCCACATTTCAAGAAAAATATTGGATAACAGAATGTTCAGTGGGCATCTTTGATTAGCTATAATGGGCTTTCAAGCTCCTGGAAAAGGTAACACAATTGTAAAAATGGAGTTTTGTTTGTTTGTTTTTGTTTTTGTTTTTTTAAGTTTTAAGTTGTGATCCTTAACCAATTATTATTATTTTATGCATATTTGTTAATAATTCTTTGTAGGACTGTATTATGTCTTTGAAACATATTCTAGAATTTTGCTTGTTTTATCTACTTTATTTTTAAAAGGCTTTTATTTCTGAAAAGGTTACAGTAACTTCAAACTATAAGACTCACTTTAAGAGTTTTAATAAAGTAATTACAAATCAGGGAGGGGATAAACTGCCATGAAAAATCAATGAACAGTATTGTTTAGCATATGCAAAACTAAACAATATTGCTTATTGATTTTTCATGGTGGTTTGGAATATATATGGACTCTTTGTATATATATATATATATATATATATATATATATACACACACACACATTTATACATATATATGTATAAATATGTGTAACACTTGGAATATATATTGAAAACTAAACAATTCCATATATGTCAGTTTTACTTGATTTACATTTTATTTTATTCTGTTTTATTGTTATTATTATTTTATTATTATAATTCCTTTTTAGGTTTTGGAATACATGTAAAGAACATGCAGGATTGTGGCATAAGTACACACATGGCAGCATGATTTGCTGCCTTCCTTCCCTTCACCTATATCTGACATTTCTCCCCATGCTATCTCTCCAACTCCCCAATACTTCACCATCACTCCCCCATTTCCCCCCAACAGACCCCAGTGTGCAACACTCCCCTCCCTGTGTCCATGTGTTCTCATTGTTTAACACCCACCTATGAGTGAGAACATGCAGTGTTTGTTTGATTTTCTGTTCTTGTATCAGTTAGCTGAGAATGATGGTTTCCATGTTCATCCATGTCTGTACAAAGAACACCAACTCATCATTTTTGAAGGCTGCAAAATATTCCATGGTGGTATATGTGCCACATTTTCTCTGTCCAGTCTATCATCGATGGACATTTGGGTTGGATTCAGGTCTTTGCTACTGTAAACAGTGTTGCAATGAACATTCGTGTGTATGTATCCTTATAGTAGAATGATTTATAATCCTATGGATATATACCCAGTAGTAGGAGTGCTGGGTCAAATGGGATTTCCATTTCTAAGTCCTTGAGGAATCTCCGCACTGTCTTCCACAATGGTTGAGCTAATGTACACTCCCACCAACAGTGTAAAAGTGCTACTGTTTCTTCACATCATATCCAACATCTGCTGTATCCAAATTTTTCAATGATCACCATTCTAACTGGCATCAGATGGTATCTCAATGTAGTTTTGATTTGCATTTATCTAATGGTCAGTAATGATGAACATTTTTTCATATGTTTGTTGGCCTCATGTATGACTTCTTTTGTAAAGTGTCTGTTAATATCCTTTGCCCACTTTTAAATGGGATTTTGTTTTTTAAAAAAAATATTTTTATTTTATTTTTATTTTTTGTAAATCTGTTTTAGTTCTTTGTAAATTCTGGATATCAGCCCTTTGTCAGATGGGTAGACTGCAAAAGTTTTTTTCCATTCCCTTGGTTGTCGATTCACTCTAGTGACTGTGTTTTATTTTATTTTATTTTATTTTATTATTCTATTCTATTCTATTCTACTCTACTATTCTATTCTATTCTTTTTTTTTTTTTTTTTTTTTTTTCTGTGCAGAAGTTGATAAGTTTGATTAGGTGCCATTTGTCTATTTTGGCTTTTGTTGCCAATACTGTTGGTGTTTTTGGTCATGAAGACCCTGCCTACGCCTACATCCTGAATGGTTTTTGCCTCTAGGGTTTTTATGTTGTTAGGTCTTATATTTAAGTCTTCAATTCATCTGGAGTTAATTTTAGTGTAAGGTGTCAGGAAGAGGTACAGTTTCTGCTTTCTGAACATGGCTAACCAGTTTCTCAACACCATTTTTAAGCAGGGAATCCCTTCCTCATTGCTTGTTTTTGTAAGGTTTGTCAAGGATAAGATGGTTGTAGATATATTGTGCTTCCTCTGAGGCCTCTGTTGTGTTCCATGGGCCTATATCTCTGTTGGTACCAGTATCATGCTGTTTTGATTACTCTAGCCTTGTAGTATAGTTTGAAGTCCTGTAGTGTGAGGCCTGTTTTTGTTTTGTTTTGTTTTTGGTTGTTGTTGTTGTTTTTTTCCTTGTTTTGTTTTGTTTTGTTTGTTTGTTTAGAATTGAGTTGGATATGTGAGGTTTTTTTTGGTTCCATATGCAGTTTAAGGTGTTTTTCTCCAGTTTTGTGAAGAAGGTCATTTGTAGTTTGATGAGGATAGCATTAAATCTGTAAATTACTTTGGGCAGTATGGCCATTTTCGCATTCTTCCTAACAATGAACGTGGAATGTTCCTCATCTGTATGTGTCCTTTCTTATTTTGTTGAGCAGTGGCTTGTAGTTTTCCTTGAAGAGGTTTTTTACATTCGTTGTTAGTTGTATTTTTAGATATTTGATTCTCTTTGTATCAATTGTGAATGGCAGTTCATTCTTAATTTGGCTCTCTTTAATTATGTTATTGGTGTATAGAAGTGCTTGTGATTTTTGCACATTGATTTTGTATTCTGACACTTTGCTGAAGTTACTTATCAGTTTCAGGAGATTTTGGGCTGAAATAATGGGGTCTTCTAGATATACAATCATGTCGTCTGCAAATAGAGACAATTAGAGTTTCTCTTTTCTTATTTGAATACCGTTTATTTCTATTCCTTGCCTGATTGCTCTGGCTAGAACTTCCAGTACTCTATTGAGTGGGAGTGGTGAGAGAAATCTGGCCAAATGCCAAAAGAGAATGGTTTCAGTTTTTGCTTGTTCAGTATAAAATTGGCTGTTGGTTTGTCATAAGTATCTTTTATTATGTTGAGATACTTTCTGTCAATACCTAGTTTATTGATGTTTTTTAGCATAAAGCACTGTTCAATTTTTTCAAAGGTGTTGTCTGCATCCATTGAGATAATCATGTAGTTTTTGTCTTTGGTTCTGTTTATGTGGTGGATTATGTTTATAAACTTGCATATGTTCAACCAGCCTTGCATCCCTGGATGAATCCTACTTGATCATGGTGGATAAGCTTTTTGATGTTCTGTTGCAATTGGCTTGCCAGTATTTTATTGAAGATTTTTGCATCTTTGTTCATCATGGATATTGGCCTGAAGTTTTCTTTTCTTGCTGAGTCTCTGCTGGGTTTTGGTATCAGGATGATGTTGGTCTCATAAAATAATTTGGGAAGGATTTCCACTTTTTGGATTATTTCAAATAGTTTTAGAAGGAATGGAACCAGCTCCTCTTTGCATGTCTGGTAGAATTTGGCTGTGAACCCATCTGGACCTGGGCTTTTATTAGGAGGTAGGCTTTTAATTGCTGCCTCAACTTCAGATCTTTTTATTGGTCTATTCAGGGTTTTTACTTCTTCCTGGTTTAGGTTTAGGAGGAGGCAAGTATCCAGGCATTTATCCATTTCTCCCAGGTTTACTAGTGCATGTGCGTAGAGTTGTGTGTAATAATCTCTCATGATGGTTTCAATTTCTATGGAATCTGTGATAATATCCCTTTTATTATTTTTTATTGCATCTATTTGATTATTCTATCTTTTCTTATTAATCTGGCTAGTGGTCTTTTTTTGATCTTTTTGAAAAAACAGCTCCTAGATTTATTGATTTTTAAAGGGTATTTTGTGCCTCTATCTCCTTCAGTTCTGCTCTGATCTTAGTTAATTATTGTCTTCTATTAGGTTTTGATTTTTTTTTTTTGAATTTGCTACCCTAGCTTTTTAATTTTTTATAATAGGGTGTCAGTTTTAGATCCCTCCTTTCTTCTCATGTGGGCATTTATTGCTGTATGTTTTTCTCTAGAGAAAGCTTTAAATGTGTCCAAAATTCTGGTATGTTGTGTCTTCATTCTCATTGGTTTCAAAGAACATCTGTATTTCTGCCATCATTTCATTGTTTATCCAGTCAACATTCAAGAGCCAGTTGTTCAGTTTCCATGAAGCTGTGTGGTTCTGAATTAGTTTCTGAATTCTGAGTCCTAACTCCATTGCACTGTAGTTTGAGAGACTGTTTATTATGATTTCCATTCTTTTGCATTTGCTGTGGAGTGATTTACTTCCAATTATGTGGTCAATTTTGGCATAGTTGTGATGTGGTGCTGAGTATATTCTGTGGATTTAGGTTGGAGAGTTATGTTAATATCTATTATGTTTTCTTGATCCAAGTCTGAGTTCAAGTCCTGGATATCCTTGTTAGTTTTCTTTTTTGTTGATCTGTCTACTATTGACAAAGGGGTGTTAAAGTCGTCCACTGTTATTGTTTGGGAGTCTATGTCTCTTTGGAAGTCACTAAGAACTTGCCTTATGTATTTTGGTACTCCTGTATTGGGTGCATATATATTTAGTATTGTTAGCTCTTCGCATTGCATTGAATGTTTTACCATTTTGTAATATTATTCTTTTTCTCTTTTGATCTTTTCTGGCTTAAAGTCTTTTTATCAGAGATGAAAATTCAAATCCTGCTTTTTTTTTTTTTTTTTTCCTCTCCATTTGCTTGGTAAATCTCTCTCCATCCCTTTATTTTGAGCCTTTGGGTATCCCTGAATGTGAGATGGGTCCTCTGGATACAGCACATTGATGAGTTTTGTCTTTTTGTACAATTTACCAGTCTGTGTCTTCTGATTGGGACATTTAGCCCATTTACATTTAGGGTTAATATTGTTATGTGTGAATTTGATCCTGTCACTTTGATGCTAGCTGGCTCTTTTGCCGATTAGTTGATTCAGTTTCTTCATTGTGTTGATGATCTTTACCATTTGTTATGTTTTTGGAGTGGCTGGTACTGATTGTTCCTTTCTATGTTTAGTGCCTCTTTCAGGAGCTCTTGTAAAGCAGGCCTGGTGGTGATGAAATCTCTGAGTAGTTGCTTGTTCACAAAGGATTTTATTTTTTCTTCCCTTATGAAGCTTAATTTGGCTGGATATGAAATTCTAAGTCAAAAGGTCTTTTCTTTAAGGATATTGAATATTAGCCCCAACTTTCTTTTGACTTGTAGGGTTTCTGCTGAGAGATCTGCAGTGAGTCTGATGGGCTTCCTTCTTGGGCTTTCTGTATTTCCTGGACTTGAATATTGACCAGCCTTGCAAGGTTGGGAAATTTTTCCTGGATAATACCCTGAAGAGTATTTTCCAGCTTGGATTCCTTCTCTTCCTCACATTCAGGTATACCTATCAAACATAGATTAGGTCTTTTCACATAGTCCAATATTTCCCGAAAACTTTGTTCATTCTTTTTTACACTTTTTTCTCTAATATTGCCTTCTCATTTTATTACATTGTGTTGACCTTCAACCTCTGATATCCTGTCTTCTGCTTGGTCAATTTGGCTGTTGAGACTTGTGCACGCTTCGCAAAGTTCTCATGTTATATTTTTCACCTCCATCAATTCACTTATATTCCTCTCTAAGTTGTTTATTCTCATTAGCATTTCATCAAATCTTTTTTCAAGGTTCTTAGTTTCTTTGCATTGGGTTAGAACATGTTATTTTAGCTCACAGAATTTTCTTATGACCCACATTCTGAAGCCTGATTGTGTCAATTCATCACACTCATTCTCCATCCAGTTTTGTTCCCTTGCAGGTGAGGAGTTGTGATCCCTTGTAGGACAAGAAACATTCTGGTTTTGGGTGCTTTCATTCTTTTGTGCTTTTTATTTTCTTTTTTTTTTTCCCCATCTTTGTGAAGTTATCCACCTGTCATCTTTGAACTTGTTGAGTTTCAGATTGGGCCTTTGAGTGGATGTCCAGTTTGTTGATAAGGGAGTTATTGTCTTCTGTTTTTTAATTTTTCTTCTAAGATTCTGGCCCTTCTGCTGTAGGACTACTGAGGTCTATTACAGGCCCTGCTTGCCTGGGGTTCAGCTGCCATGGCTACAGGACAGTAAGGGTTGCTGCCAGTTTCTTATTCTGCTATTTTTGCTCCTTACGAATATCTGACAAATGTCAGTCTGAGCTTTCTTTTATGAGTTGACTCTTTGAATATATGGGAGTGAGGGAGCTGCTTGAGGAGAGAGTCTGTCCTTTTTAGGTGTTCAAGTGCTGAGCTGTGATCTCCATTGTTCATTTAGAACTGCTGGGCAGGTACGTTTATGTCTGCTGCAGCACAACTCATAAACCCCCTTTTTTATACTATTTTATGATTAGATTTTGATATGGAGTCTCACTCTGATTTTCAGGCTGGAGTGCAGTGGCTTTATCTTGGCTCATTGCAACCTTCTGCCTCCAGGTTTAACTGATTTTTATTTGACAGACTCCAAATTAGTTAGAATTACAGGCTGTTGCCACCATGTCTCATTAAGTTTTGTATTTGTAGTAGAGATGGAAATTTACTATAGATAGAGATGTTGACCAAGCTTATTTTAAACTTTTGACCTGGAGTGAAAAACTCCCCCTGAAGAAGATATTGACCAGTCTTACAAACAACTGGGATTACAGGAATGAACCACTGCAACTGGTTCTATTTTCATATTAAAAATAACCATCTTCGTATTATATATGTATATATATAATTGTATATATATAAATGTATATATATATTTATACATATGTATAAATATATATATACATTTATACATGTATAAATATATATATGTATATATGCATACATGTATATATACAAATGTATATATATGTTATACATATATATGTATATATATAAATATATATGTATATATATAATTTCTTAATGAGTTTTTGTGTCTTATAAATTAATAAAAATAATTTAATTCTAATGCAAGTTGTTTTATTTAAAATATTTTTTATATCTGATTCAATTTGTGCAAGATTCTGAGCTTTTAGAAATCACTTCAAAATTTATTTTCTGAGAAAGTAGTCACATTTATTAATTGTACTCAGTGTTTTAATGAGGATTGTTTTTGTAAGAAAATCTAAAATTATTTTGACATAATCAGATGTATATTTTAAATAAACTTAGAACTGTTTCCTTTGAAAACATATGTTTTTCAATACTGTATTTTATACTAATATATTGTATGTTTTTCTAACTTAGTAGGCATAAATTAATGCTTTCACCTTTCCTATATCTAAAAGTTACAAGCAATGTAAAAGAGATAACTGCTACCTGAGCAGGCTTTCTAAGGCTGTAGTTCACTATTTATTTCTAATATAGATTTATCCTCTTTTTGAACTAAATGTAAAATTAGCTATTAGGTGTGTAAGAAATTTCAAACAGATACTAGACTGGGATATATTACATAGACACAACAATAAATAGTGGATATTTAAAATTGTAAGATAGTTTTTGTTCATTAATACTTTAATATTTCATTTTGTCATTTACAGAAAAAGTTTACTTTTTAATTTTTTGTTTAACTAGAATAACATGTTTTATCAGTTAGGTATAAAATTAAAACCCTTTCAGCCAGGAAACATTAATTCGGAAAAAAGTAGATATATCTTTTAAGTACGCTGCTCTAATTGGGGTAGGTAACTTAGCACTGTCAGATTTGTTTAATAATATGTGAAATGAACCTAAAATGTTAGGAAAACAATAACTGAAAAAAAGGTATAGAAAAATTATATTTAAGAGTAGATGCATAGAAACTACATTTATAACTAAACATAAATTTTTTTTACCATTATTTTGTTGAATATTAAGAAAGGTATTGTTTTAAATACCAGAATCTGAAAAGAGGACATTTTAGTATATTTTATTAAGTTCTAAATGTACTTGTATGTGGGAGGGATCATTCCCACAAAGCTATCTTCAGACATTATTCAGAACTGAAACACATTATAGGAGGTAGTCTAAGTAAAAAAAATTAAAAAAAAAATACAAGTTAGTACATCCTAATAGAAAAACAATTATTAGGAATATAATTAATAACAATATTCAGTATAAAAATTTTAAATACTAAGTATGAAATTGTCTTGTTTGATATCTTTGTTTTAGGATAGTTTGATCGCATTGTAAAAGTTTAGCACTAACCTCACTGCTTAAAAGGTAACATTTTTACCTGTTCTGCAGAATCTGTTTAGGCAGAAGAGAGGTTTTTTTTTTCTTTCTTTTGAATTTTTTTTCCTTTTTCTACAGAAAATTTATTAATGTATTGAGATAATAAATTTAAATTGTAAATATATGATTTTACAACAGTTTATTTTTCAGAAAGACATTTGTTGTTAATTTGTTTACCTAATGTTTATCCATGTTGAATATATATTTCAAAAAATTAAATATGTATAAAAACTACCTTTCCACCAATTTTATATTCTTAGTCCAGAGATTATCTCTGTATATGTACATTTATATACATACAGCTTTTTGTTTATAATTTCTTTTACAAATACAAGTATGCAAAGTAGAGTATTGTTAACTTAGTTTTGTACTTAGAAACACCCTTGTCAGTCAATAAAAGTCTGTTCAATTCTTTTTTATCTATGTAACTTGCAGTTCAATGTGCTCCAATTTATGTAATCTGCCTCTGAGATGGTATTTGATGTTTAAGTTTTGTTTAATTTTACAGAGAGGGATTTATAATCCTCCCAGTGATTTTAAATACATCACCTCATTGATCCCTTTTCACAATAAAACTGGGAATACAGGCAAAGCAATCACCACTAGTTACTAAAGACAGAAACTGATATTTGTACTTATATTGTAGTTTTAAGACTCAGAACCACGTCTTCAACTGAAGTTGTCTTATATACAATTAAAACTGATAAAATGTGATGTTTTACATATATACAGTCCTAACATCAGTTAACTGAATACTTAAAGTGTCAAATTTATCTGAGTTAACTTATAATAATTAAACCTGTTGATAGCTATCACATAGAAATTTTACATTATGCCACCTTGTATAACTCTAACAAATGTTTTGCAGAAGAAATGTCATTAAAATACAGTCTTAAGGTATCTGTAGTTAAGAATCTGTATAATGATTCAGGGTGTTGATGTGAAAAATTAAAGTACTGTTTAAAAGCAGTACTTTTAAAACCACTTTCTGTGGTTTTAAATGAGTTGTTGCTAATATTAATTTGTCAGCTTGATAGAGTAAATTATACATAAATAAGTAAATATCACATTTTAATTAAGTGATAACATGCAATGTGTCCTAAAGTACAAGCAGTATGTCACACACACACACACACACACACACACACACACACTCTTAAAATACACTGCAAACTTTCTGTGAAAATTTAATGATTTATATATATTTATATATAGTAAACATAATCATGTTAATAGTATAGGCATAATTTTCTGCTTATCTCAACTTGCAAAGAACTTACTTAGTGGGAATATCTGTTCTCTGTTGAACCCAGCTCAGCAAAATAATTAGTAGGACCAAAAAAAAAAAAAAAAAAAAAAAAAAAAAAAAAAAAAAAATCGCTGGTGCTCCTTGAAACATAATTTCTGAGATCCAGCAGGTAGACCTGATATTTTCATCGGAGCCTGTATCCTTGCAATTGAAAACACAGGTAGTGATGTAAATCATGATCATTCCAAGAGGAGAAACAAATAGATGAGTAAAATATTTCTGTATTATCATTTCTTTGTTTGAAGAAACTGATAGCAGATACTGTTGTTAATTCTGAGATTATTGTAAATTTCATAATATTTTGTGACTGCTACACTTTGATGATACTAGAGTCACTGAATATTATGACTGCTATATTTGTAGTGCTATGTAATAAAATAAAAAGTCAGTTGATAATTTCTTGGACTTTTTTGTCATGATTAATATAATTACATTTTTATGACATGGTAAATACAATTTAGTAATTTAAAATAATGCATATATTTATTTCTAATATATTTTTAATTTTTTCTTAAATTTACATTTTAATTTTTATTCTCATTATTTTGTCTGTTTAATTATTTTACCTTAATTTATTTCACATTTTATGTTGTCTGTCTTTCAGAAGTTGTGCTTACATTCACAGTTCTCTCTCTTGGTCTCCAATTAATGTCTTTGTGCTAGGAAACCTACTTGTTTCTCAAGTAAGACTACATGAATGTTTTAATAATATCAGTGAATGATTACAATTATGCTGCCTATAAAAGTAATCCAGCTAAAAATAAAGCAACAAAAAAGTTAGCTTTTAGTGTCAGATCAAATATTTAGGACATAGGTCTTAAATAAGTGCTTATAAAAATATTTAAATTTGCTAGTGCTTATACTCAGTTTAATTATTTTTACTTATTTTTATACATGTTGAGAGGAACTAAATTAAAAAAAAATATTTACTGAGTGTTACTAATTGTGATTTAAAAAGTGTAAAAGTGTATACTGATTCTTGGCAATTAAAATTAGTTTTAGGTGTGTTATAAACGACAATGTGCTTTCTATGAACAATTAATGTCTCAAATTAAATTGTGCAAAACAAAATTTATTTTAGTTCTTAAATTTGTTACATTTACATTTTAAAACATGGATACTCATGTTTTGCATTCCAGATTCTAGCTGGCTCTCCTGGCTTTCCAGCAGCTGGTTGTAAGTGGCAATCTTGATTTTCAGGGCCAGTTTGATGGTCATCAACTTCTGGTATTCACACAGCTGCCACACCATATCCTTCTTAGTGTCCTGCAGGAGGCCTCCAACTCAGCTTTATGTTGTCATCCTTAATAGTCAGTTCCCCACACTGCTAGGTGTCCGTGATGGCAGCCTTCAGGAAAGCCCTCTGGTCTTTGAGCAGTGTCTGTATCTCCTTATACTGCAATAAAAAATTTGAAGATTTGGAGTGACCAATAGGGCTGGAGGTATTTGTTATTAAATATGAAAACAAACTCAGAGGAATCATTGCCTAATTCTGAACAAAACACAGAGAAACTGGAATGCCTTTATGCACTTAGTTGGCATCAGATGACTCAGCCAGAAGCAGCTTCATAACAGCCAGAATAAAGAACAGTTAATTAACTTGTGACACGTTTTGTGATGCACTTTACATTTTCAAAAGTAATATTTTGAGAACATATTCTGCTGTTTAAAGTCTGTTTTCTCACATTGCAGCTGTTGAATGGAAGAGGCACAGGAACTTTTAGTTACCTGGGAAGGTAATCTTCTAATATTAACTTCCTCAGGCAGCTGTATACAGTCAGAACTGATCAGTCAGAACTTCTAGGTGAGACTCCAGCTATACTTTACTCATGTAAGCTTCATCCACATTCTTCTTAATGAGGACAAATTTATTCTGCGTCTCTGTATACTTAATGATCTCATTCTCATATTTGTACTTGAATTACTCCACCAGCTTCTGCACATTGATCCACTTCCAGCTTCATCTTCTCCTGGCCCAGAGTCACCAGTTGCTGTAAAAGGTTGTTAATGTAGCTCTCCAACATGTTGTCCATGTTTCTCTGAGCCATTCTCTGCAGCTGCAAAAGCTCCACTTAGTCTCCTGCATTTTTTTCTGCTGCTCCAGGAACTACTTTGGATATGAAGGACATGAAGTTGTTGTTGAGGATCTTAATCTGCTGTTTTTCCTGGGTGCACATTGCCTGGAAGTTAAGGTCCACCTCCTAATTAAAGGGGCTCAGCAGATTCTTGTAGACCACAACTTCTGGTGATGAGTCATCCTCTGGCCCCACCATAGCCTCCACTCAGGTCATCCTGTAAGCTGCTGCTGCCCACTCAGGAGAAGCCTAAGGAGTTCATATGAACACCAGACCCATTTGTATAGAAGCAGCTCCTGAAGATTGACAGGGCAGAAGTAAGTATAATGTAGGATTTCTGGGTCACCCTGATGTACGTGATAGAAGCTGAGCTGGAGACAGGTGAGTAGAAATAGAAGAATATTCCAGAAAAAGCAGAGAATCTGCTTCTTGATCAACATTCTTACGCTATTTATGAGAACCCCACAGCCAATATCATACTGTATTAGCAAAAACTGAAAGGATTCTCCTTGAAATCTGGCACAAGACAAGGATGTCCTCTCTCACCATTGCTATTCAATATAGTATTGAAAGTTCTATCCAGGGCAATCAGGCAAGAGAAAGAAATTAAGCATATATACATAGGAATAGAGGAAGTCAAATTGTGTATTTTTGCATATGACATAATTGTATATTTAGAAGACCCCATTGGCTCAGTCCAAAATCTCCTGAAACTGATAAGCAAGTTCAGCAATGTCTTATGATACAAAATCAATATGCAGAAATCACAAGCATTTCCATACAGCAACAATAGACTAACAGAGAGCCAAATCAAAAATGAAATCCCATTCACAATTGCTACATGGTGAATAAAATACCCAGGAATGCAACTAATAAAGAATATAAAGAATCTCTTCTAAGAGAACTACAAACCACTGCACAATGAAATAAGAGAGGACACACAGAGATGGGAAAAATCCCTTACTCATGGTTGAGAGCAATCAATGTCGTGAAAGTGGCCTTATGGCCCAAAGTAATTTATATATTCAATGTTATCCCAATCAAGCTATTAGTGACCTTCTTCACAGAATTGGAAAATACTTAAACTTCATACGGAACCAAATGGGAGCTGGCATAGCCAAAACAATTCTAAACAAAATGAACAAAGCCAAAGGAATCACAATGACTGACTTCAAACTATACTGCAATGCCACAGTAATCAAAACTGCATGGTACTGGTACCAACACACAGACATAGACCAATGGAACAGAACAGAGGCTTTAGAAGAAACAATACACATCTACAATCATTTGATCACTGACAAATCTGATAAAAATAAGCACGAGAGGAAGGATTCCCTGTTTAATAAATGGTGCTGGGAAAATCGGCTAGCAATGTGCAGAAAACAGAAACTGAATCCCTTTCTGACACCTGACAATAAAATTAACTCCAGATGGATTAAAGATCTAAACATAAGACCTAACACAATAAAAACCCTAGAAGAAAACCTAGGAAAAACCATTCAGGACATAGGCATAGGCAAGGACTTCATGATCAAAACACCAAAAAGCAGGCATTCAAAGCCAAAATAGACAAATGAATCTAATTAAACTCCGGAGCTTCTGTACAGCAAAAGAAATAGTCATTAGAGTAAACTGGCAATCAACAGAATGGAAAAAAACATTTTGCAGTCTACCTATCTGACAGATGGCTAATATGCAAAATCTACAAAGGACTAAAACAGATTTACAAGGAAAAAAACAAACAAACCCATTCAAAATTAGGGGAATGATATGAACAGACATGTTAGAAAAGAAGACATACATGAGACCAACAAACATGTGAAAAAATGCTCATTATCATTGATCATTACAAAATGCAAATCAAAGCCACACTGAGATACCATCTCACACCAGTTAGAACAGTGATTATTAAAAAATCTGGAGACAACAGATACTAGAGAGGATGTGAAGAAACAGAAACACTTTTACACTCTTGGTGGGAGTGTAAATTAGTTCAACCATTGTAAAAGACAGTGTGGCAATTCCTCAAAGACCTAGAAATAGAAATACCATTTTACTCAGCAATCTCATTACTGGGTATATATCTAAAGAATCATTAATTGTTCTAATATAAAGATACATGCACATGTATGCTCACTGCAGCACTGTTTAAAATAACAAAGACCTGGAACCAACCCAAATGTCCATCATCAGTAGACTGGATAAATAATACGTGGCACATATATACCATGGAATTCTATGCAGTCATAAAAAATAATGAGTATGTGTCCTTCGTAGGGACATGGATATATCTGAAAACCATCATTCTCAGCAAACTGACACAAGAACAGAAAATCTAACACCATATGTTATCACTCACAGGCAGGTGTTGAACAATTTGAAGATGTGGACACAGGGAGGGGGGCATCACACAATGTGGTCAGTAAGGTGGGTAGGGGAGGGACAGCAGGGTGGGGAAAGTGGGGAAAAATAATGAGAGGAGAAATACAAGATATAGGTGATTAGTGGATGAAGGCAGCAAACCACCTTTCCATGTATGTAACTATACAACAATCCTGCATGATCTGCATATGTACTCCAGAACATAATTACAATTTTAAGAAAATGAATTTTCAAATGAAATTTTATATACAGACAAACAAAGCTTCACAAGCAAAGGAGAAATAAAATCCTTTGTATATAAGTAAATGCTAACATATTTTGTTACCCGCAGGCCTGATTACAAGAGCTTCTGAAAAAAATATGAAAAAAACAAAACAAAACAAAACAAACCTGGTACTAACTACTGCTAAAACTTACGAAGTGGCATACATCATTGCCACTATGAAAAACTATGTGAACTAATAGGAAAAATAGTGAACTGGAATAATAACTGTAAGATCAAATTTACACATAACAATATTAAGTATAAATGGAAATGAGCTAAACACCTCAATTAAAAGACACAGACTGGCAAATTGGATGAAGAGTAAAAACCCTTTGCTGAGCTGTATTCAGGAGACACATCTTACATACAAAGGCATAAATAGCTTAAAAGAAATTATGGAGAAATATTTAAAAACAAATAGAAAGTGAAAAAATAAAAAGAATAGAGGTTGCAATGTCAGTCTCTGATAGACAAACTTTAAATCGATGGAGATCAAAAAAGACAATGAAGGGCATTACATAACGGTAAAGGAATCAATGTAACAAGAAGAGCTAACTATCCTAAATAGATATGCACCCAATATGGGAGCACACAGATAAAGCAAGTTATTAGATATCTACAAAGACTATATACAATTTTACACAATAATAATCTACTTAGTCTCTTACACAATAATAATGGAATATGGGATACTTTAATACACTATTGTCAATATTAGACAGATCAATGAGACAGAAAATTAACAAAGATATTCTGGACTCGAATTTAGGTCTGAACCAAATGGACCTAATAGACAACTACAGAACTCTCAATCCCAAAATGAACAGAATATATATTCATCTGATGATCACATCACACTTATTCTAAAATTTAGCACATAAGTGGAACGAAAATACTTCTCAGCAAATGCAAAAAAATAGAAATCATAAAAGTCTCTCAGATTATAATGCAATCAAATTAGAACTCAGGATTAAAAAATCTCATTCAAAATCATACTGCTACATGGAAACTGAACAATCTGCTACTGAATGACTACTAGGTAAATGACAAATTTATGGCAGAAATAAATATTTGAGATTAATAAAACAAAGAATAATCTTTGAGATGTTTAATAAATTAGAGATTGTTAAATAATCTTTGAAATTGATGAAAACAAAAAGACAGCACACAGTAGTTTCTAGAGCAAAGCTAGAGCAGGTTTAAGAGGAAAATATATATACCCAAAGGATTATAAATGATTATTATATAAAAGCACGTGCACACATATGTTTATTGCAGCACTGATCACTTCTCCAGCACAAACATTTAAGCAGCAGAAGAAAGAAAGAAAGAAAGGAAGAAAGAAGGAAGGAAGGAAGGAAAGAAGGAAGGAAGAAAGTAAAGAAGGAAGGAAGGAAAGAAAGAAGGAAGAATAGGACACAAAGAAAGAGAGAAAGAAAATGAGAGAGAAAGAGGTAGAAAGAAAGAAGAAGACAGAGAAAGAAAGAAAGAAAAAAGAAAAAAGAGAGAGAAGGAAAAAAGAAAGAAAAAAGAAAAAAGAAAGAGAAAGAAAGAGAAAGAAAGCAATAAAGAAATAAAGAAAGAAAGAAGGAAAGAAAGAAGGAAAGAAAGAAAGAAAAAGGAAACAGAAATATACCTGTGTGTATGTGCTGGGTATAAGAGAGACAACATGCATCCACACACTCCCATATATGGAAAGCCACAAATGGGCAAAAAGCATGGTGCTAAGTCATTGGGAAAACTCACAGAAAGGGAAACTCAAAGTCTAATCACATGACAGTACTCTTACCAATTACTCAGATAGGCAGAAGACATTCTATGTTTGACCAGAGCTGCCAATTTAATTTTGATTTTACAAACAGATGAAGAAAGCCTGTAATTTTTTTTCAATTCTGTTAAGGAAATTCTGACAGGTGAAGCAGAATCAAAAACCCTGGGATAAAATGACCCTATTGTCTCAGGAAGGGAATAGCTGAAATCGTTTAGCAAATACATGAAATTATCAAGCAAAGTGAGACACACACTAGAATTCTGCACCGTCCAGTCTGTGAAAATTTCTGAAAGTAGGCAAATATTCTACATCTGTGCTGTCCAATATGAAATTCAGTGAGCATTAAAAATGTGGGGATGAACGTTTATCTGCCAGGGCACATGGGTTTTAAAGGACTGTGGAGAAGGTGTTGTGCCAAGGCAATGATGCATGAAGCTGAAGCATCTGGAGCAATACAGGAATAAGAATGGGAGAATGGACAGGGGCTGGATCTTCTCCACAGTGTATCCTCAACCTCTAACATAGAAACTGGTACAAAGTAAGTCCTCAATGCTTGCAGAACAGAACTTGAGGGTGGAGACAGGAGCTTCTGGTTAAGCAGTGTTGTCAGAACATCCTGAAATTCAATAACAGACCTGGTTGGATTTCATTGTTACATAGTAGACTCAATTGTTCTAAGAACCTTCTGAAAGTCACAGTGGCTTCAGAGACTTCAGAGGCTTCAATGTGGCTTCAGAGGTTTCAGAGGCTCCACTGTAAACACAGGTGGTAAACAGCATCTTTGATAAGTGTTCAGGTGGTAAGCAGCACATTTGTGAGAAGTTACCAAAGTTTCTGTAAGGCACCTATGAACAAATCCTCCACAACAAGGAACTGGGCTTGGTGGCTGAGGAGAGGAAGCCAGGACACTTACTTGTGGTGGTAACAGCAGATGTGCCCAGAGGCTAGGACAACCTGAGCTTTTTGAGAAGTACAATGTTAAAAAATCAACTTGGTGATATGAAGAGCTCTCTAACTCTCTTACACTTAAGAGTCCACTTAAAAAAAAAAAAAAAAAAAAAAAAAAAGGAAGTAGGACACTAACTAGTAATGAACATAAACACGGCTCCAGAAATCAGTGAGACTAGCATCAGGAAGGCAAAGGTTTGCAGTGAGTTGGAGTGTATCATATATATAAACAAACACACACACACACACACACACACACATATATATATACACATATATAAATATATATATACACACATATGAATATATAAATATATATGTGAATATATTAAAATATATAAAATATATAAATACATATATATGAATATATAAATATGTATATGAATACATATATGAATATAAATAGATATATGAATGTACATATATATGTATATATTTATAAAAGGATTTTTAGGCTACAATTAGTAAAAAATTAAGAGAGAACGTCAACTGCTTCAAACACTTAGTACACACTGAAATTATGGAGTATTCCAATCACTTTACTTCCACTTTCTCTGATAAATAACAAAACAAAACTAAACAAAAAGTGTTTTCTTTTTATTTTGGTCTCATATTTGAATTCTTTGGAATTCATTTCCATTTGTAGAGTATTTGCATTCTTTCAGAAATTTCCACAGATTGGACAATGCAGAATAGTCCTAGTGTGTGTCTCACCTTTGCCTGACACCCTCAAATATCTTCTAAGTGATTGTAGCTATTCTCTTCTCAAGACAATAACATAATTTTCTCCCAGGATTTTCAGTAATTCCATATGTTTTTTTTTCTTTTTATGACAGAACCCAATTAAAAATTATAGTCTTACTTGATTCCTCAGTAGTTTATAAAATCAAAATCAAATTTGTTGCTCAGCTAAAACACAGGGTGTATATATAGAAACTGCTGTCTTATCCTCTACTTATCTGAGTAGTGGGTAAGAGTATTCTAATACAATTGGTCTTTGAGTTCCCTTTGTCTCTGTCTTGCTGCTGGCCTAGAACCATCTTGTCAACCTGCTGTGGCCTTCTGTATAGGGGAGTGTGGGGATGCATGTTATTTTCCTTATACATAAGCAGACACCTACTCATACAGATGCACAAACATATATTTTCTTCTGCTTCTTTGTTGTTCTCTATTGCATTTTTAACACAGGAACAGTTACAAACAAATAAATAAATAAAATTATAGCACTCTAAATTTTACTGGTAGCCAGAAATATTTACCTATGTAGGCAGAAATGAGGGATGTATTTAAAAAAAAAAAACAAACTTGAGAGCCTTTAACTTTTTAAATTATTGTGCTATTTGAATACATGTGCTGAATGTCCAGGTTTGTTACATATGTGCCACAGTAGTTTGCTGCACCTATGAACCTGCCATCTGGGGCTTAAGCACGCATTAGGTATCTTTCTCAATGCACTCCCTACCCTTGCCAACCAACCTCCAACATTCCCTGCTGTATAATATTTATTTTGCTGTGTCCAGGTGTCCTCATTGTTTAATGTCCACTTATAAGTGGGAGTATACAGTGTTTGGTTTCTAATTTCTGTGGTAGTTGGATGAGTATGAGTTTCCAGCACTATCCCTGCAAAAGACATAAACTCATTTTTTATAGCTTCATACTATTTCATGATGTATGTATATGTGCCATAGGCAACCTAAAGACTGAGTCAAAAAAAATCTGCAGTCTATCTTTTGACAAAGCTCTAATATCCAGAATGTAGAAAGAACCTAAACAAAATTACAAAAACATAAAAAACAAAAAAACAGAACAACCTCACCACAAAGCTGCCAAAGGATATGAACAGACGCTTCTCAAAATAAGTCATTTATGTCACCAACAAACATATGAGAAAAAGCTCACCACTGCTTACTAGACAATACATATTAAAACAACAATGAGATACTATCTCATGTCAGTTGGAAAGGAGACTATTAAAGAGTTAGAAAATAAGGGATGCTGAGAAGGATGTGAAGAAATAGAAATGTTTTTACACTGCTGGTGGAAGGGTAAGTTTGTCCTTTCCTCAAAGATCTACAAGTGAAAATACAACTTGACCCGTAAATTATTTTACTGTGCATACACCGAAATAATAATAAATGACATTTCAAACAACAAGCAAAGAAGAAACAAGATTAGGCACATTGTAAGCCTCAAATTATAGGTATATTAACCAATTTCAATAGGTATTTCAATAAATTCAAGTCATCAGTTCCTGGCAGATTACTTGTCTTGGATTAACAAATGTATCACATAACTTCAGATCAGTGACATTTAAGATATTGCAGAAAACAAAATGCTATATCATCCACTATTTTAAATGCTTTTTCTATTTTCAAAAACAGAAGGTAGAGGTTTATATCCTACTCTATAACAGAGCACATTCAGAGTGAATAAAACACCAACAAAAACAAATATTGAATGCTTCTTTTCAGTCAGATGTCATGCCACTCTTTTATTATATACATTAACTCATTTAATATGAATTCCTAGATATAAACAGATTATTACTCCTTCACATACTTCTGGTTGTACTGAGAACAATTCATCTCGAATGTATTTTTTAAGGGGATATGGTATGTAAACCGAAATAACTTTATGAAACACTTTTGGATCTACTTAAGAACAAACTGGAGACCTGGAGCCTGGGTGAAAATATAAAGATTTGCCAGAATTGTGCCCTGCACAAGAGCAGATTCACCATTTATCTCATTTGCTGTAATATCTCTAGCACTAGAATGATGCCAGAGACCCCAAAAGCACTCATCATTTGCTGAATGTGGGATGGCTCATAGCTGACGTGAGTGTCACTAATCAGAGTACGTTGGGAACATCATGCCGAGCTATGGCACAGGGTCTCTAGAAGGCTTTAACACTGAACTTAACCTAGTCTAGCTCAGAATTTAAATCAATAACTTCAGTGAAGACAACTTATAACATTCAAAGATGACACCAAGTTCAGCTAAGTTATTAGAAGGCAGAAGTTAGGATACAAAATTATCTCCATTGGTCAAAGAGTAAGGTATAGTTAACAAGGGAGAAGTTAAGACGATAAGAAAGCCCTGTACTTGGGCTAAAAGTCAATGGTACAACAACAGGACATGAGAAACCTAGATTTATAACAGGCTGGCATGGTGGGTCATGCCTTTAATCCCAGCATATTGGGTGACCAAGGCAGGTGAATCACCTGAGGTCTGAAGTTCTAGACCAGCCTGGCCAACATGGGAAAGCTCTGTATCTACTAATAATACAATAATTAGCCAGATTTGGTGGTATGTGCCTGTAATTGCAGGTACTCAGGAGAACTGAGGCAGGGGAATCACTTGAAACAGGAAGGCAAGAATTGCAGTAAGCCAAAATTGCATCACTGTACTCCAGCCCAGGTGACAGAGACTCCATCTCCAAAAAAAAAAAAAAAAAAAAAAAAAATCAGCATCAACCAAAAAGTGTTAACTTACAGTAAGCTCAGTAAGGAGTAAGAGTAAGAGGCAAAACTCTGATAGGTTTGTCCAAGAAGCAGCTAATGCAATTCTAGGTGGTATTAAAAGGAAGATAAGGGAGAATGATGATATTCTCATTGAGGGACTGACTCAGTACTGGGAGTCATATAATCTTTGGAGAAGGGACTTGTTCTGTGAATCTGTTGGGATAAGATCAATAACTGACCTGTGTGTGTTCTATGGGTAGGGGATGCTTTGAAAAGGCGGCAAGAGCAACTGAAAGAACTGATGATATTTAAATGGGCCTGGGGACCTTTTTGGATGGAAAGGGGCAGGGGAAAGCACGATACTATCTTTAATTACAAAAATCTGTCTAAAGGAAAAGAGATTTGACTCAATATGGCAAATGACATTTCTCTCATTAGCTAATTCTAAGAAACTGGTAGTGACTGCTGGGAACTGGTGCTGAGAAAAATTCTGAGACTAAGTGTGGTAAACAGGAAGTATGGTAAGTAGGAAAGAATGTTGTGATCAACTATCAGTCTTCTGATTTAGGGAAATGAAGTGCCTATATGAAGGCCAAGTGTTTGTTGACCCTGGACTAGACAGACTTATTTCAAACTGTTTCGTAGGTCAAGCCCAGGGCTGCTCATTTTGAATCACTGAAAACTAGAAACTAAGGAGTGGCTGGAACACCACCAGTGCCAGATTGAGAGAATGGTCAATGATCTTGGAATTCCCTGCTCTTATTTTAGGAAGTAGGTAAATGCATGATGAAACTCATGGAATCCAGTTTCAGAGATCACATTTTGATCTCTGAAATGTATAGAAGAGCATGTATAGAAGAGCTTCCATAAAAATTACACAGTTCTTCCTGCAGCAGTGGTTTTAGTCATACCATATACCTGGGGTCATGAGATTAAACTGGTGTGCCATGGGACATGTCTGTTGCAATGAGAAGAGGCATTATAAATACTACTGATAAGTCTCTAATGTGACATTTTGCTGTTAATATTATAAGCAATTCTCCCACCCCAGGAGAAGTTATGGGGGTTTTTGGATAATATTTTATCTAATTATACTCATATAATCAATGGTGGGACCAAAGGTAGGGATGGAAGTGAGGGGGTCTTAAGACACAGTATTTGTCCTTAATTAATTAATAACTTAACTAATCATTTTTTTTTTTTAATGTTGACTCACTCTGTCACCCAGGGTGTAGTGCAATGGCTCGATCTCAGTTCAGTTCAACCTCTGCCCGCCAGGTCCAAGTGATTCTTCGGCCTCAGACTCTCAAGTAGCTGGGATTACAGGTGTCTGACACTACACCCTGAAAGATATTTTTGATAGAGGCAAGGTTTCACCGTCTTTTCCAGGTTGGTATGTAAGTCCTGACCTCATGATTCACCTGCCTTGGCCTCTGGAAGTGCTAGGATTTCAAGTGTGAGCTACCATGCCTGGCCCCACCCATATTTATTATTTTATAAACAGTCGACTGGTGATTCTACCTAACAGCACTTACAAACTGTCAGCCTATTTATAGAACACCGTTTTCATTAGTCCTCTCAAAAGCCTTGATGTGTTTCAGCTACAGGATCATGTACTGGTATTCAAAACGGAAACTCATATTGTTCCACATGTTTTTTTTCTCAGACCTATTGCTTCAACTCTGCTAGAGGTGAGTTGTTCAGTTAGTTTTTCCCCAAGTTGACATTGACTGTATCCGTTTGAGAACTGCTATTATTTCTCTTGCCATGACTGATATGTTCTTCCTGATTCTGCTGGCACCACCATCTATCCTTTAAAATCCAAGTAAGTCTCTGCTCCTTTTTTATTATTTACAACAAAAGTTTACAGCTTCTCCACTTCCTATGAAGTCCTGTCACTCTTACTGCCTCTTAAAGACTTCGAATTTTTCACAGTCAGAAATAAAAACTCATTGTACTTTTCTTCTATGCTGTGACCAAAGCTGATATTGACCGAATTTTGTCCTCACAGAACTTAGATACTTTTTCAGGCTTATTTCACAGCACACAACTCTGGAGTCCTTAGATTCCTCATTGCCCCTAAAATGGTGCTGGATATTGTGTTTTCTTTTGTATTTCTTTGCTTGTTTCCCCTTTTTGCTCAGCACCCAAATACTACGCATCAAAGCCCTGATGGAGTCACATTTCTTCCAAGAGATGACCTGAATCACTTTCATCTGCAACCACTTTCTCTTTACCTTTTACTCAGTTTATAGTGTTATCTTAGTTCTAGCTCAGTTCTCTGGCTGTAACATTTTCATTATTTCTTCTGAGAAGTTGGTTCCTTTTCTTTCTAAATACACTTAAGCCTTGTGACGACAGGCTCACCTTTCCTCAAAACAAACAATGGTGGATACTGAAAAGTGTTTAACTCTGTGGATCTCAACCCAGAATCATCCTGATTTTGAGATGACATAAGGCAATATTTGCAGACCTTTTTGATTATCACCCTTGAGGAATAAGGTATTAATAAAATGGAGACAAAAAAATACAGCTAAATCTACAATACACAGGACAGCCTCCGCAATCAAATAATCTTCCATCTCCAAAAGGCAACAGTGGCGTCATTAGGAAACCACGGGCCTGCTGAATGAATCAGCGAACCACCAAAGCAAAGCCCCCTGAGAGGGCAAACATTTGAAAGTGGAAGCGTTTCCTTCATGGATGAGCCAGCCAGGGTCTTGCAGGTCTGGCCCCTGCTACCCCATGGAGTGGTGGAAATAGGGAACCAACCACAGCCTCAGGGCCTGTGAAGTTCCCCAGAGACTCAAAATTCCCGCTTTCAACAGGCTTCGTCCCCTACCTGCAATGAGAGGCCTACAACAGAAGCATAATGGCAGTCCCCTCCGAGGATATCTGCACTGGTAACGTCAGCAGGGTCAGGGACGTCCAAGCAAGTCTTGTGATAGGCTACAGATGTGCTCTTGCAAGATGTGGGTGGAGCTTCTGGCCAGGGCAGGGGAACAAAGTGCATGCCCATGTCTCTTCACACCCACAGTCTGCAGGTGGCAGCTGTTTGGGAGTTTCAGGATGGGATGTGAGGGTTTCAAACTTAAGGTCTTGCCTCACCACCTTCTGTCCCTCATCTCTGGGTCCCCGCCCTCCAGCTGCCCACGCCTCAGAATCGCGAGCAGAGCAGGCTGATGTGATTGGTAGAAAAGCTAGCTGCGAGTGCAAGGCAGGCAGTGTTCAGCACACTTGTTCCTCCCCCAGGACAGAGACAGTGCTCTGAGGGCAGAGATTGTCCCTTGTCTTGGCCTGACAGCCCAGGCTGGTCGCTAAACTCATGCCACAGTGGGAAGAACAGGGTGGATGGGGAGGAAGGTGATGCCTGATGATGGCTCAGGTAGAAACACGTGTCCCTCCCTGGGGACAGAAGGAAATGTTTTATGTTCCTTAAATCCCCTTTTCCCTTAGGCCTCTTAGGGCTTGCCTGGACCACTGGCTTCCAGGCAAGTCCTAAAACGTCATTCACTTTCTGTCTGCCAATCCCAGGTAACATGTAACCATTTTTCCTCTAGTCCAACATATTCCCTATCTGACTGATTGAGTCATGATGGGCTTCGTGAAAATCTGTCACAGGCATTGCATGATCAGGGTATATTGGGCACAGTCAAGGTGTGTGAGTTAAACATAGCTCTGTCATAGGTTTTACAAGTGGAGCCTGTAACAGATATTTCACATTTTAATTCATCCAAAGTTCCTATTTTAATGATTGTATGATACACAGACTGTGTTGGCAAATTACATTTTTACATTTCTGAATAACTCTGTCCTGAAATATTACAGTCTAATTGAAAACGCTTGAGAAAATGCTGAGTTTGGGTCGACCTGAAGGAGCATGTTCAAATACTTGAACTCACAATAAAATAAGAGAAAGAACCTTTTATATAATAAACACATTTTAGTAAGGTTAGGCTACTTTTGTAAATCTGGCTTGCAGGTTCCTATACTAATAAATGGCTTCTAATACATTGGATGTGGGACATTGACACCACCTCGAAAATACTAATATGATGTTTAATAATAGTGTGGGAATGAAAAATTTAGTCTTTACGTTATACTGAAATGTTTGAATATATAATTAGGGCAGCAAATATCTATTAGTATACTTTGCAATTGGATTAACAGCCAGGACTATGATTAACTCAAAGTGTTTTTATTACAATATGCATTCAGAAAGCATATTTCAGATTTAAAATATGTATATATATCCTGGGTATATATTACTTTATTAATTTAAGTTATAAAGGGGACCATTAACCTGTTTTCTTAGAAGTTTCTTTTTCTTTAAAATTCTTATTTTGAATGGCAACAAGCTTATTTTTCTATATTTTTGTAATTTACATGGTAGTTCTTTATAGTTGAATATTTTGATTATGTTATTCTACAATCTACAGGGATGTGACAAATTGGAAGAAATTTTTCCTATACTTCATATCCCAATTGCAAGCTGCTGAACTGGGCTTCTAGAGAAGTGAAGAGTGTACAAGAGAGACTAGCTAATGACCAGTTTCACTTGGAAACTGGGGAAAGAAAGTTTTTTGGTTTTTTTGTTGTTTTTTTTTTTTTTTTTTTTTTTTCTAGAACTCACTGGGCCTGCTCGTTTCATGGGGTCCAATGTGTGCAGCAGAAGGCACCTAACTTCTGGCCATGGAACTAGAACCATTTGGAGATTCAACAACAACAACAACAACAACAACAACAAAAAAAAAAAAAAAAAAAAAAAAAAAAAACAAGTTTCTAATGAATGTAACATATACGTCTACATTTCTACTGAGACAATCCTCCTGAGATTCCTTTCTCTCACCTCCTGTCCCTTCTTCTCACCTCCTGTCTCCATAGTTCTCCCTTCCCCTCCTCTCCCTTTTGTCTTTATATTCCTTTCCTTTACTCCCTCCCTCACTTTCTCACTCCCTCTTCCCCTCCTTTCTTGCTTTCTTCCTTCCTACCTTTCCTCCTTCCTACCTTTCCTCCTTCCTTACTTTCCTCCCTTTTGTCTTTTCTTTTTTCCCTCCTTCCTTCTTGCCTACCCTTGTCCCTTCCCTTCCTCCCTCCATTCTTTCTTCTTTCCTTCCTTCTTTGTTTTTTGTTTCTCCCTGTCTCTCTTTCTTTCTCTAGACACAAGTTTGAAAGCAACTAATTGATGAGTTGATGCAACATATAGCAAATCGAGAACTGCAATTTCAGACCATTTCAGTGGAAGGAGCTCCCTCTTACTAGTCACCTCTAACTCTTTACTTACGGATCACTTACAAAGATGTTGCCATGAATATTCATTTTGTGTTTTCTTTCCAGATTGTGGCCTAGCAAAATAAAAAATAAAGTTTTTCTTTTCTGTTTTTAAATTTTTTGATTAACAGTATCTTCCTTTGCTGAGTGTAAAATGCTGCATTACAGCAAAGTGTTTCATATCTAGGTCCATTTTACATTCCTCTTTTAATTCACGTTACCTGCATATTTACACTTATGTTATATGACAAGAGAATATTAAATTTGAAATCAATCTATTGGTATCTCACTTAGTCTTTTGTAAAATCATGATATGAAATCTCTATTTCAGAGCTAAAATTGATCTATCTATCTTCCATGTTGCCTAATAAGACTCTGTGAATAGGCTGAATATATGCTGTGAGCTTGGCATTGTGACAGGCACACTGGAGATATTTTGTTAATTGCAGATTAGGAATAAGACTCTGGAGACATGAATCAAGCAACTTTTAAGTAACAATGAAGAGCAGTAAACTTAGATTTCTAAAATTAGCTCTTTTTTTCTTCCTTAATTACTTCAGATGTTTTTCTTCTTTGTAATAATTATATGAGAAAAATATAATTTAAAAAAATCTATAATGATCTCAAATATTAAATAGGCTTTACTTTTATATTTCAGTACTATATTTCTTCACGGTTACTGTTGAACATGAGTCCTGCTTTATTATTTTCAAAGCAAATGTAGCAATCTTTATCTGTGGATATTTGCGTGTGTGTGTGTCTGTGTTTAGTAGACATTATTTTTTAAGGAAAATTTGGGTTCGCAGCAAAGTAGAGTGGGAATTACAGAAAGTTCCTATACATCTGCTATTTCTACACAGACACAGCCTCCCCGACTATCGACATCTTGATCCAAGGTGGTATTTTTAGTACAATCAATAATCCTACCCAGAAAAGTCATTATCACCATTAGCCTGTAGTTTAGGTTAGCTTTCACTCTTGGTGTTTGTATGTTTTTATGCTGTTTATGTTGTTTATAGATATCCCAAAGTTTCACATTTCAGTGTGTGTTTTTGTTCTTTGTTCGTATATTGTTTGCTTGTTTTCATTTTGTTTGCTTGTTTTCATTTTGTTTGTTTGTTAGTTTTTGAGACGGAATTTCACTCTTGTTTCCCAGGCTGGAGTGCAATGGTGCAATCTCAGCTCACTGTAACTTCCATCTCACAGCTTCAAGATATTCTCCTATGTCACCCTGTCAAGTAGTTGGGATTAGAGGCATGCACCAGCTAATTTTGCATAATAAAGATGGTGTTTTTTTAATGTTGGTCAGGCTGGTCTCCAATTCCTGACCTCAGGTGATCCACACACCTTGGCCTCCTAATGTGCTGGGATTACAGGCATGAACCACTGTGTCTGATCATGTTTCAAAGTTTTAAAGATGTGAGAAGCTTAGTACAATATTGTTTTCTTTTTATTTTTTTTTTAATTTATTTATTTTCCTTTAGGTGCATACTATATCTGGCATTTCTCCCCATGGTATCCCTCCCCACTCTCCCCTCCCTCCTCACTCCCCATTGTCTCTCCTTTATACTCCCTAATGTCCTAGTGTGTGATGCTCCTCTCCCTGAGTCCATGTGTTCTCATAGTTCAGCCCCCACCTATGAGTGAGAACTTACGGTGCTTAGCTTTCTGTTCTTGGGTCAGTTTGCTAAGACTGATGGTTTCCAGATTCTTCAAGTCCCTACTAAGGAAACAAACTCATCTTTTTTTATGACTGCGTAGTATTCCATGGTGTATATGTACCACATTTTCTTTGTCCATTCTATCATACATAGGCATTTGGGTTGGTTCCAAGTCTTTGCTATTGTACACACTACTGCAATGAACATACGTGTGCATGTGTCTCTATAGTAGAACGATTTATAGTTCTTTGGGTATATACCCAATAGTGGGATTGCTGGGTCAAATGGAATTTCTATTTCTAGATCTTTGAGAAATTTCCACACTCTCTTCCACAATGGTTGAACTAACTTATGCTCCTATCAAATGTATTAGTGTTCCTTTTTCTACACATCCTCTGAAGCATTTGTTGTCTCCTGATTTTTTAATGATTGCCATTCTAACTGGTGTGAGATGATATCTCAGTGTGGGTTTGATTTGAATTTCTCTAATGACTGGTGATGATGAGCATTTTTTCATATGTTTGTTGGCTGGCCTCATATGTGTGCTCTTTTGAAAAGTGTCTGTTCCTATCCTTCACCCACTTTTGAGTGGGGTTGTTTGATTTTTACCTGTATATCTGTTTTAGTTCTTTCCAGATTCTGGATATTAGCCCTTTGTCAGATGCATAGTTTGCAAAAAATTTTTTCCCAATCTCTTGGTTGCCAATTCACTTTAATGATGGTTTCTCTTGCTGCTCAGAAGCTCTGTAGTTTAATTAGATCCCATTTGTCTATCCTGACTTTTATTGCCATTGCTGTTGGTGTTTTCGTCATGAAGTCCTTGCCTATGCCTACGTACTGGACGGTTTTGCCTACATTTCCTTCTAGTGTTTTTATGATGTTAGGTTTTATGATTAAATATTTAATCCATGTGAAGTTAATTTTTGTGTAAGGGGACAGGTAAAGGTAGAGTTTCTGCTTTCTACACATTGCTAGGCAGTTTTCCCAACACCACTTACTAAACACCACATATTAAACATCCTGTCTTCATTGCTTGTTTTTGCTGGGTTTGTCAAAGATCAGATGGTTGTGGATGTGTGATGTTTCTTCTCGGATCTCTGTTCTGTTCCATTGGTGTGTATCTCTGTATTGGTACCAGTAACATGCTGTTTTGATTACTGTAGCTTTGTAGTATAGTTTGAAGTCCTGTAGTGTGATGCCTCTGGCTTTGTTCCTTTTGCTTACGATTGTCTTGGCTATGCGGGGTCTCTTGTGATTCCATATGAAGTTTAAAGTTATTTTCTAGTTCTGAAGAAAGTCTTTGGTTGATTGATGGGGATAGCATTAAATGTATAGATTAGTTTGGGCGTTATGGCCATTTTCACGATATTGAATCTTCCTAATTATGAGCACAGAATGTTTCTTCATCTCTTTGTCCTCTCTCATTTTGTTGATCAGTGGTTCGTAGTTTTCCTTAAAGAGGTCCTTTACATCCTTCCTTAGTTGTATTTTTAGATATTTTATTCTCTTTGTAGCAATTGTGAATGGGTGTTAGCTCTTGATTTGGCTCTTTGTCTGTTATTTGGTATGTAGAAACTCTTCTGAGTTTTGCACATTGATTTTGTATCACGATACTTTGATGAAGTTGCTTATCAGTTTGAGAAGATTTTGGGCTGAGGCAATGGGGTCTTCTATATATACAGTCATGTCATCCCCAAATACAGACAGTTTGACTGTCTCCTTTTCTAGTCAAATACTCTTTTTTTTTTTTTTTTTTTTTTTTCCCCTGATTCCTCTGGCTAGAACTTTCAATACTATGTTGAATAGGAGTGGTGAGAGAGGGCATCCTTGTATTGTGCCTGATTTCAAAGGGAATTCTTTCAGCTTTTGTCCATTCAGTCTGATATTGGCTGTATATTTGTCATATATTGCTTTTATCATATTATGATGCATTCCATCAATGTCTAGTTTATTGAGAGTTATTAGCTTGAAGGAGTGTTGAATTTTTTCAAATGCCTTCTCTGAATCTACTGAGATAATTATGTGGTTTTTGTCTTTGGTTCCATTTATGTGATGGATTACATTCATTGATTTGCATATGTTGAAACAGCCTTGTATCCCCAGGATGAAGTTTACTTGTTCATGATGGATAAACTCCTGATATGCTGTTCCAATCTGTGCCAGTATTTTACTGAAGATTTTTGTGTCAATGTTCATCATGGATATTGGCCTGAAGCTTTATTTTTGAGTTGAGTCTCTGCCTGGTTTTTGTATCAGTATGATGTTACAATCATTACTGCAAACAAACAAACAAACAAAAAACAGCAAAAATAATAACAAAAACACTGCTCTCAGCCAAGCACAAGAACATTCATTTCTGTAGGACTTACTTAGCTTTGTCATAACAATATAAGTGAAGTAGAACATGCTTTTTTCTTTGTGCACCTCCAAATGTTCCCTATTTGTAAATATACCAGTGGTTAGTTTAGGGGCCCAAAGTACTCCAATATGACCTCATCTTAACTAAGCAGAACTATAGTGACCCTCTTTCTAAATGAAGCTATACATACATTCTGAGGTACTATGACTTAGGACTTGTACAAAATAATTTTGAAGAGGACACACTTCAATCCATAACAGGTGATTTTTGAAAAACAAACAAACAAACTAAACACACAAACAAAAAAACCACATATTTTCAAAGAAAGTTACACTGGAGTAACATCTCATTCCAAGTTGTAAATTTCCACTTTACATTATGGTGAGACAGTCTCACCTTCTGTTCACTGAAACATTTTCAGCCCCGAAAAAGGACACTCACAGCTCTGACAGAACTGTGTCCTGTTGATGACATTGAGGAGTGCTTACACCTGTGGCTTAACATCGTCTCCCACTAACCCTAGGACTCACTGCCATCTAAGCTTCATGCACTGGAAAGAGGCCTCTGGTAGCCATTACAAGTGCCATTTCAACAGTATCTATTTCTTACCTGGTGCTACTGTGGAGGAACCCCAGCCCTCTCAGTTTTCTCCCAGACCATGAGGCCTGGTATAAATGGCACCTCTTCTGCACAATGCTACTCATTATAGGACTGTAACTTATTTGTAAAGTAGATGGAATGATTTTAGGTTAAATTATAAAGCAGTTTTCCTTTATATAGGTTTATACATGTACATTTATATATGCACATTTATATAAACATACATTAATTGACTAGATATACATTTCATTTATTAATTTATGTTTCTGTTCTTTGAGCTTTAGATGTCAAATTTAAAAATACAATATATTATACAAACAAGTGTTTTATATATCTCTTGAACATAAAGGACAAGCCGAAAGCCAATCTTCCCCCTCCCCACCACACAAAAATTATCATTAGATTTGTCAGTATGAGGAATGCTGGGAAGATGGATGCCTAAGAACAGCTCAGGACTTCAGCTCCCAGTGAAAGTGAAGAGGGTGAGTGGACGCCGCATTTCCAGATGAACTCTTATTGCCCACAGACCAGGAGATACCCAGGCAGAGGGGTCGCCAGCGTCGCAGTCCCAGCCAGTGCGGCTGTTTTGGCCCCCACGGGGCTGATTCCACCTGCACGGCTGCTGTGATCACGCCCTGTTGCTGCAGTTCTCCTTACAAAAGCCACTGGTCTGGGAGCCCTCTTAGCTGGCGAGCAGAGCCCTGAGACGGCAGAGTTGCCCATTCATCTGAAATAGTGAGTCAGGCCAGGAGATTCCTAGGCAAAAAATCTGCCAGGAGCCGGCGCCACGGTTGGAGCCGACTCCGTGAGTCCCAGTACGGGAGATCCCGGCGCCTTTTCAATAAGCGACCAGAACGCGGGGTCCTTCAACTTAAAAGAAAAGACTCTGAGTCAGGAAGCCAGGTGATCAGGCTCCTTTGGTCCCACCCCTCCACCCCCAACAACAACGAAAACAAAAACAGTAATTGGAAACCCTCTGGGTTGAGCCCTCCAAACCAAGCACAGCTGAACCGGGAGGGTCCGGCTCCGTGGGGGAGGGGCTTCCGCCATTACTGAGACTCTCCACCGCTACAGAGGCAGGCTGCCATTGCCGAGGCAACCCACCGTTGCCGAGGCAACCTGCCACAACAGAGAGAATCTGCCATAACAGAGGCGGGGCCACTGTTGCCCAGACAGTTCTAACTACACCCATATAAAAAGGACTAGAGGGAAGAGCTCAGGGCAGCTGGGCGGAGCCCACAGCAGCTCAGCAAAGCCCCTGCGGGCAGGCAGTGGCTAGGTGTGCTGCTAGCTGGGCGGGTCAGACCTGAAAGAAAAATAAAAAAAGGCAATAGTGCAACGGAAACTCATGAAGCTCCAACTTCCTGGGACAGAGACAGACAACAGGTGGATAAACCCACAAAAATGGGAAGAAACCAGCGTAAAAAGGATGAAAACTCCTGAAACCAGAACACCTCTCCTCCTAAAAGGGATCATAACTCCTCACCAGCAAGGGAACCAGACTGGATGGAGAAGGAGGGTGATGAAATGACAGAATCAGACTTCAGAAGGTGGGTAGTAAGAAACTACAATGAGCTAAAAGAACATGTTCTAACCCAACACAAAGAAAATAGGAACTTGAAAAAAGATTGGACGAACTGCTGACGAGAATGGACAGCATAGAGAGGAGTATAAGTGAATTGATGGAGCTGAAAAACGCAACACGAGAACTTCGTGAAGCATGCACAAGCTTCAACAGCCGAATTGACCAAGCAGAAGAAAGGATATCAGATGTCAAAGATCAACTCAATGAAATAAAAAGAGAAGGCAAGAACAGAGAAAAAAGTACAAAAAGGAATGAACAAAATCTTCAAGAAATGTGGGACTATGTGAAAAGACCTAATCTACGTCTGATAGGTGTACTTGAATGTGATGAAGAGAATGAATCCAAGCTGGAAAATAGTCTTCAGGATATTATCCAGGAAAACTTCCCCAACCTAGCAAGGCAGACTAATATTCAAATGAAGGAAATACAGAGAACACCACAAAGATATTTCTCAAGAAGAGCAACCCCAAGGCACATAATCGTCAGATTCACCAGGGTTGAAATGAAAGAGAAAATGCTAAGGGCAGCCAGAGACAAAGGTCGGGTTACCCACAAAGGGAAGCCCATTAGACTCACAGCAGATCTCTCAGCAGAAACCCTAAAAGCCAGAAGAGATTGGGGGCCAATATTCAACATCCTTAAAGAAAAGAACTTTCAACCCAGAATCTCCTATCCAGCCAAACTAAGCTTCATAAGTGAAGGAAAAATAAAATCCTTTGTGAACAAGCAAGCACTCAGAGATTTCATCACCACCAAACCTGCTCTACAAGAACTCCTGAAAGAGGCTCTACACAAATAAAGGAACAACCAGTACCAGCCACTCCAAAAACACACCAGATGGTAAAAGAGCATCAACACAATCAAGAATCTGCATAAACTAACCAACACAACAGCCAGGTAGCATCAAAATGACAGTATCAAAATCACACATAACAATACTATCCCTAAATGTCAATGGACTAAATGCCCCAATCAAAAGACACAGACTGGCAAAATGGATAAAAAGCCAAAACCCAACAGTCTGCTGTATCCAGGAAACCCATCTTACATGCAAGGATACACAAAGGCTCAAAATAAAGGGATGGAGGAAGATCTACCAAGCAAATGGAGAGCAAAAAAAGGCAGGAGTTGCAATTCTCATCTCTGATAAAATACACTTTAAAGCAACAAAGATCAAAAGAGACAAAGAAGGACATTACATAATGGTAAAAGGATCACTGCAACAAGAAGAGCTAACGATCCTAAATATATACGCACCCAATACAGGAGCACCCAGATACATAAGGCAAGTTCTTAATGACTTACAAAGAGACTTAGACTCCCACACAATAATAGTGGGAGACTTTAACACCCCATTGTCAATATTAGAGAGATCATCCAGACAGAAAATCAACAAGGATATCCAGGACCTGAATACAGACCTGGAACAAGCAAACCTAATAGACATTTACAGAACTCTCCACCCCAAATCCACAGAATATACATTCTTCTCAGCACCACATCACACCTAATCTAAAATTGACCACATAATTGGCAATAAATCACTTCTCAGCAAATGCAAAAGAACAGAAATCATAACAAACACTCTCTCAGACCACAGTGCAATCCAGTTAGAACTCAGAATGCAGAAACTAACTCAGAACCGCACAGCTTCATGGAAACTGAACAACTTGCTCTTGAATGTTGACTGAATAAACAATGAAATGAGGCAGAAATAAACATGTTCTTTGAAACCAATGAGAACGAAGACACAACATACCAGAATCTCTGGGACACATTTAAAGCAATCTCTAGAGGAAAATATATAGCAATGAGTGCCCACATGAGAAGAAAGGAGAGATCGAAAATTGACACCCTATCATCAAAATTGAAAGAGCTAGAGGAGCAAGATCAAAAAAACTCAAAACCTAGCAGAAGACAGGAAAAAACTAAGATCAGAGCAGAACTGAAGGAAATAGAGACACAAAAAACTCTTCAAAAAATCAATAAATCCAGGAGCTGTTTTTTTGAAAAGATCAACAAAATAGACAGACCACTAGCCAGATTAATAAAAAAGAAAAGAGAGAATAACCAAATTGATGCAATAAAAAATGATAAATCGGATATCACCACAGATTCCACAGAAATCCAAACCATCATCAGAGATTATTACAAACAACTTTATGCACATAAACTAGTAAACCTGGAAGAAATGGATAAATTCCTGGACATCTGCATCCTCCCAAGCCTAAACCTGGAAGAAGCCGAAACCCTGAATAGACCAATAACATGGTCTGAAGTCGAGGCAGCAATAAAGAGCCTACCACCCAAAAAAAGCCCAGGTCCAGATGGGTTCACAGCTGAATTCTACCAGACATAAAAAGAGGAGCTGATACCACTCCTTCTGAAACTATTCCAGACAATCCAAAAACAGGGAATTCTTCCCAAATCATTTTACGAGACAAACATCATCCTGATACCAAAACCCGGCAGAGACTCAACAAGAAAAGAAAATTTCAGGCCAATATCCATGATGAACATAGATGCAAAAATCTTCAATAAAATACTATCAAACCGATTGCAACAGCATATCAAAAAGCTCATCCACCATGATCAAGTAGGATTCATCCCGGGGATGCAAGGCTGGTTCAACATACGCAAGTCCATAATCATAATTCACCACATAAACAGAACCAAAGACAAAAACCACATGATTATCTCAATTGATGCAGAGAAGGCTTTCAACAAAATTCAACAATGCTTTATGCTAAAAACCCTCAATAAACTAGGTATTGACGGAACGTATCTCAAAACAATAAAAGCTATTTATGACAAACCAACAGCCAATATCATACTGAATGGGCAAAAACTGGAAGCATTCCCTTTGAAATCAGGCACTAGACAAGGGTGCCCTCTCTCACCACTCCTATTCAATATAGTACTGGAAGTTCTAGCCAGAGGAATCAGGCAAGAAAAAGAAATAAAGGGTATCCAAATTGGAAAGGAGGAAATCAAATTGTCTCTATTTGCAGATGACATGATTGTATATCTGGAAGACCCCATCATCTCAGCCCCAAATCTCCTCAAACTGATAAACAACTTCAGCAAAGTCTCAGGATACAAAATCAACATGCAAAAATCACAAGCATTCCTATACACCAGTAATAGACTTCAAGAGAGCCAAATCAAGAACGAACTGCCATTCAAAATTGCTACAAAGAGAATAAAGTACCTAGGAATACAACTAACAAGGAACGTAAAGGACCTCTTCAAGGAGAACTACAAGCCATTGCTCAACGAAATAAGAGAGGATACAAACAGATGGAGAAACATTCCATGTTCATGGTTAGAAAGAATCAACATCATGAAAATGGCCATACTGCCCAAAGTAATTTACAGATTCAACGCTATTCCCATCAAGCTACCAATGACCTTCTTCACAGAACTGGAAAAAAACACCTTAAACTTCATATGGAACCAAAAAGAGGCCGCATAGCCAAGTCACTTCTAAGCAAAAAGAACAAAGCAGGAGGCATCACACTACCGGATTTCAAACTATACTACAAGGCTACAGTAATCAAAACAGCATGGTACTGGTACCAAAACAGATATATAGACCAATGGAACAGAACAGAGGCCTCGAAGGAAATACAACATACCCACAACCATCTGATCTTCGACAAACCTGACAAAAACAAGCAATGGGGAAAGGACTCCCTGTTTAATAAATGGTGTTGGGAAAACTGGCTAGCCATGTGCAGAAAGCAGAAACAGGACCCCTTCCTGACACCTTACACCAAAATTAACTCCAGATGGATTAAAGACTTAAACATCAGACCTAATACCATAAAAACCTTAGAAGAAAATCTAGGCAAAACCATTCAGGACATAGGTGTAGGCAAGGACTTCATGACCAAAACGCCAAAAGCAATGGCAACAAAAGCCAAAATAGACAAATGGGACCTAATCAAACTCCACAGCTTCTGCACGGCAAAAGAAACAGTCAGTAGAGTGAATCAGCAACCAAAAGAATGGGAAAAAAATTTTTGCAGCCTACCCATCTGACAAGGGGCTGCTATCCAGAATTTACAAAGAACTAAAGCAGATCTACAAGAAAATAACAAAGAAGCCTATTCAAAAATGGGAGCAGGATATGAACAGATACTTTACAAAAGAAGACATACAGGAGGCCAACAAACATATGAAAAAATGCTCATTATCACTGGTCATCAGAGAAATGCAAATCAAAACCACATTGAGATACCATCTCACACCAATTAGAATGGCGATCATTAAAAAATCTGGAAACAACAGATGCTGGAGAGGATGTGGAGAAATAGGAACACTTTTACACAGTTGGTGGGAATGTAAATTAATTCAACCATTGTGGAAGACAGTGTGGCGATTCCTCAATGACCTAAAAATAGAAATCCCATTTGACCCAGCAATCTCATTACTGGGTATATATCCAAAGGATTATAAATCATTCTACTACAAGGACACGTGCACACGAATGTTCATTGCAGCACGGTTTACAATAGTAAAGACCTGGAACCAACCCAAATGCCCAACGATGATAGACTGGATAGGGAAAATGTGGTACATATACACCATGGAATATTATGCAGCCATCAAAAACGATGAGTTCACGTCCTTTGTAGGGACATGGATGAACCTGGAAACCATCCTCAGCAAACTGACACAAGAGCAGAAAATCAAACACCGTATATTCTCACTCATAGGTGGGTGTTGAACAATGAGAACACATGGACACAGGGAGGGGAGCAGTACACACTGTGGTCCGTTGGGGGGAAATGGGCGAGGGGTGGAGGGTGGGGAGGTGGGAAGAGATAGCATGGGGAGAAATGACAGATACAGGTGAGGGGACGGAAGGCAGCAAACCACACTGCCAAGTGTGTACCTATGCAGCAATCTTGCATGTTCATCACATGTACCCCAAAACCTAAAATGCAATAAAAAAATAATTAAAAAAAGAAAAAAAAAAAGAAAAAAGAATTGTCAGTATGAAATGTCCGCATTCTTTATGCCATATAGAAAGGTTAATCTGTTGTTGCTTACATTGCCATTAAGGAAAACCATCATCATTTTAACCAGGTCATAGCTCGTGCTGTTCTCCACCTCATAGATGAGAATATGTGGCTGTTGAACAACATGTACTTGAAAACTGTGGACAGATTCAATGAGTGAACCATGTCAGCATTTGTCACTGCAGGGCATATCTTTAACTTTTAAAGATAACTAACTAAAATTTGGATTCACAAACCAGATGCTAACACACAGATGCCAGGCTCTGAATCTGTAGACTTTATAGTCAAGTATAAATGTACATGTGTCCACTGATGGGGCTACTTTCCTTTTGTTAAAGGGGAAAATCATTTTGTTGAATGCCTAACTTTAAAACTAGTTCACATACACACGAATAAGTTATCTGAATTATAGCAATGTTGATTTTACTTTATTGTATGATTATTTTCTCACTTTGAAAGCTTATTTTCTCACCTTGAAAAGTCATTTTCTCTCTTTGAAAGCTTCCTCACATAAAGGTTGATGGCATAGAGGAGTGCTCAAAGCTGTGGCTGAACACTCCACAAACCGAAGAAACTTAATTTTAAACCCAGTTTCTGTATCTCAGTCTTCTATCACAAATACACTGCATGTATTTGACGAATATTGTATCAGTGAAGTGGCTGCTTTTCTGTTTTTCATTTCTAAGAAAGATTATGCCTAAATTATGTCACATATAAAATTAATAATACTTCATAAAATAAGGCAAGATTTTGTAATAAAGTACTTCTTTATGATGCTTATTATTTGCACATAAATACTTGTTTTTGCATATCATTTTGGAATGGCAACTGCCTTGACAACAGGGTCTTAATAGCCAGGTGGATATGTATTTAGTAACAAAACTCATGGTAATTATTTTTAGATAATCGTGAAAATAATTGTTTTTCTTTATTTTTCCTCTTTTGATGTTCATAGTCACTTTTACTAGGGAATAGTAGAGAGAGCAAGGAATCAGCCTAAATAAGGAAACCCTACTTCATTATTTAATGTAAAATGTTTTCATCTACTTTACAAGTAAGTGACAGTACTATTAATGGAGAGCATAACCTACCAGATATTTTTTCTTCTATTTTCAAATAGTCAAGAAGAATAAATGTCACTTGCTTTTTTAAATTTGGCATCTTGGTTTCTTCTTCTTCTTCTTCTTCTTCTTCTTCTTCTTCTTCTTCTTCTTCTTCTTCTTCTTCTTCTTCTTCTGCTTCTGCTTCTGCTTCTGCTTCTGCTTCTGCTTCTTCTTCTGCTTCTTCTTCTTCTCTGTCTCTAACTCTCTCTCTCTCTCTCTCTCTCTCTCTCTCTCTCTCTCTCTCTTTCTCTCTCTCTCTCTCTCATCTCTCCCTTCCTTTTAACAGAGTTGCATTCTGTCCCCCAGGCTGAAATACAATGGCATGATCTCAGCTCACTGATACTTTTGCCTCTTGGGTTCTTTTGCCTCTTGGGTTCAGATGACTCTGCTGCTCCAGCCTCCTGAACAACTGGTATCACAGGCACCAGCAATCATCCCTGATTATTTTTTGTATTTATAGCAGACACCAGGTTTCATCATGTTGGCCAGGTTTGTCTCAAATTTCTGACCTCTTATAATCCACCTGTATCATCCTCTCAAAACTTTGAAATTACAGATGTGAGTCACCAAAACTGGCCCAGATAGATTGATCTTAATGTAACAATTCAAAAATAAATGTCATAGTTCAGATTTGGTAGATATATTTAAAATTAAAATATTCTGTATTTGGGAATAAAATGTAATACCATATACATTCATATTAATTTACTTATACATTTAGAGATGTTTCAAAAAGATATAGGCAGTATACGCAGAAGTATTCAAGAAGTCTAAAACACACATGTGCAGTGCTAAGTGTTCTGACAGTGGCTAGGAATAGGGGTCTTGCTACATAGTGAGAATCTGGATCTGTGTTTGTAAGATAAGAAGCGGAGAGCCATTGCAAACCCAGTGACAGGTGCTGCTTATGCCACTTTATATGCTTATATTTTCTTTCTTCAGATTGTAAACTGTTGATGCCCATACTTGTAAAAAGTTGTAAGGCATTATTTAGGATAGCAGTCAAAGCAAAGCTTGGGTTACATTAACATTTCCACCTAGTCTTCTAGGTACTTGAAAGGCCTCTGTTTAAGGCAATGGAGAAATCCAGCAGATCATGAATACACACTCATGACAACACAGGTACCTCAGTTATGGCAGTGACTTTATTTGCATTATATATTTAAATTGTAATAGTTGATTCGTAAGTGGAGGAAAGGTGGAAGTCACATATCTTTTATGAAATGTTTAGAATGTGTCTGGGCATGGTGACTCATGCCTATAATCCCAGGACTTTGTAAGGTCAAGATGGTATGTCAGAGTGGGCTGGAAATGATCCTGTTGTTTTTATGGTAAGACCTTACTGTAAAATAGTTACATTCATTGAAAAGCAGGTAATACAACGTGCTGATGGTGAGCACCTGAACAATTTTTTTTTTTTTTTTTTTTTTTCCATTCTGAGTTACATTTGAGAAGTGATTCTAAGTTTTGTCTTGTTTTCCTGGGAAACATGCTATCATAATTATTACCAATTTAATTGATTGCTTAAATAGTTTTGTTCAAGTTATTTTAAAGTGATTCCTACCACAACTGTTTTTTGTCTTATTTTCTCCCTTGGTAGTGCACAAACTAAGATGATGTCCTAACCTATTATTTATAATCCAGATGGCTGTGATGAAAGCCAGCCACAAGCTCTTGGGTTAGACAGCAAAAAGACATGCCACAGCTGCACCACAGTGGTACCCATACCCTGAAAATAGCCTTTTCTCCAGTCTGATGAAGATGAGGTAGAAACTAGTAACACACTTTCTGTGTATATATTACTAAAATTAATTGCCAAATTTTGTGTCTCTTGAGTCTTTGAAGAGTTGAAAGGGAAGTGTAGCATTCAGTGAGACTTCTAAGGTGAGCTGCAGAAGAGGTGGGCTTCACTGCATTTCGAGTTTGAACACATGGAGAAGGGCACTGGAGCACATAGGTAGAACTGCTTTAGTCTTTACTAAGGCATGTGTGTCTCTTCTCCAAGTTCAGTAGTTAGCTTTTTTTCTAAACAATGAACTCTCTCTGTGGAAAAGTATTCTATTCATGGTTTCACCCTAGCTGGATGTATGACAGACCATATGGAGAAAACCCTGTATTATGGAGGCCCACCCTTCCATCATACTATGGTACATAATCTATCATTCTTCTTCCCAGAAAGATTCTGGAGCTGTTTCTCACTCCTCCTGCTGCCACACTCACCACCTTCTCTAAAAAATGATGATGATTAAATGCACACATTAAGTTTTATTTTTTTTTCTATAGCCAGAACTTTCTAGAATATTTTCTTTGCAATGACATAGATACTCTCAATCTCTGCTCTGCAAATGTAATACCCATGTTCTTTTAACTTTTTAGTATTTCAACATTTTCTGTTTGTCAGTCCAGAGTCCCTGAAACAACTTAATATTCACACACCATCTTTCACTGGGTACCAACCAGATACATTTTTCTACTTTATGACTCTACACAACATAAACAGTTTGAGAGAATGTACATGATGGTGTCATAATATAAAAGGAAAAAATGTGTTTGTACAGAAATGTAAAAAGCTTTTCTCCTGAGACAAGAAAGAGTATAAATGTCTTAAATTCAACTAACAATTTTTCCCCATGGATGAAAAGTAACAAAAATATTGAGTCCAATAATGGAATTGTAATTTTATATCCTCCACAAAGCTAATTGTAATTGTTACATCAGCTACATATGTGTCTGTTTTCCAAGTTTAGTAGTCTTTTCTCTAAAACCTGACCTCTCCCTATGAAAATATATTTCATTCATGGCTTCAACCTAGCTGGATATATGATAGACCATATGGAGCAACTCCTTTATTACTGGAGCCTGTGCTTCCCTCGGACTATGAAGCATAATGTGTGATCCTTCTGTTCAGAAAGGCTCTGCTGCTGCTTCTCACTGCTCCCGCTGTCATGCTCATTAACTACTTTGTTCTGCAACCATCTTCTATTGTATTTTCCATAAAGTGTTTCCATATGGCAAAATCGACCCTTATGTTAGAATGTTACTTACTATCAAAGCTAACTTACTATAATACTTTCACATTGGTTCCCATTGGATTGGGCCAGAAAAATAAATCTAGGTCTTTTGATATTCTGATCACACTGCAATCTCATCCACACTAAGTCTAGGCTTTGGTTAGTCTCCGTAGAATCAGATGGTCACCAACTGCACAGCATATGACCTTTATCCCCCACAAAAAAAACACCATTTGTTTTATCAAGTCAAATAATTGCAGCAAGTCTTTTTGGAACAACAACAACAACAAAAATCCTTGAGGGCAAATCACTAAGCAATGTTCAGTGATAAAGAAGAAATTAAGTAAATACATGGCTGAATAAAAAGATGTCTTTATTTACCTTCTGACAAAGTACAGTCCTTCTTAGTATTTCTTCTGATAAGGTTCCCTTGTGTCTTGTGTTAAAAAGCAATGGTGTAACTTCAACTAGGAAAGTTTTCCCCAGGGTGAAGAAAGTAGCACAAAGTCCTCTAGTGTAATTGTAATGTTTTATTCTCCACACAGCACATTATAATTGTTACAAGTGATCACATACACACATGCACACTTGTCTCTTTGCCAAGTTCAGTAGTAAGTATTTTTCTTAAAACTGAACAGTATCTATGGATAGGCTTTCCATTTATAGACAGCTAGAATCTAGCTGTATACATGACAAACTTTGTGAAGTAGTTTGTACCACTGGGGGCCTGCCATTCTCCTGGGGCTGCGGAACATGATTTTGCGGGTTGAAGTGCATTAATGGCATGTAAATTATGAGTAATTGCCAATAAGAATAATTCTAATGATATGTAGAATAAAAATAGAAACTATTAAATTGTATTGAAGAGAATTAAAAAGTAAATAAGAATGCATTGCAAATATCTCATACTTTAATCATCTAACATTATTGCATTTGAAAATTATTTTCTTAATCCAAGAATGAAAGAATAAAATGCTAATTGCTTAACAATATGAATATAAAATTCAGCTGTTGACCAGTTAGGGTGGCTCATGCTTATAATCCCAGGACCTTGGGAGGCCAAGATGGCCTGTTCACAAGGTCAGAAGTTCAAGACACTTTCTCCAAGTTTGCACAGGGAGAGAGAAGCAAAAAGCCCACCCAGGAAATTTTTTTTTACTCTTTTGCCTGCTTATCAGTCTTCCGAGTTTTGTTTCCCACCTCAATTCTAAGCCAACCTTTTAAAGATTAAATAAATAAATTTTTCCAGGTTGGATGAAGATTATAAAAGAGATTGAAGCCATTTTAAACCATGAAAGTAGGAAAAACACAATAGAAAGCAGTTAAGACGTATTGTCTATTGATAATGATGTTTCCCCTTTTTCTTTGCCTTCTCTATTTTCTTTTATCCTGTGTAGCCTACTATATAAGACATATTGCTCATCTCCAAATATTTTCTTTCTTTTTTCCTTGCAGAGCTGCCTGTTTTGCTGCAGTTATGGTTTGGCTCTGAAACAGAATAACATTTCTTCACGAGAGGTCAAATACCTGAGTTAAATCTCAGAAAATTTATATACCTGTCAGGATTGTCAAATAATTGTCATGCCTAAGGTCCTGCAGTAATAAAGGAACTTGAAATAACCTTAAATAAGAGAACACTTAGATGGTTTCCCTGAAAATTCCTTTTCTGATTTTTGAAAATTATTTTCTTGGAGACTGTCTGACATGATTGCTGAATGGGCTGGATTACTTTGCAACACTTGAAGAGGGCTAATACTAAGGCCATTCCCTTGTACAAAGTAAAGTAAGAAATGCTTTTCTGTATGTTTCAGGGTTCATGAAGACCATGTGCTTTAAAAAAACACACACTTGGATGAATATAGTGGTTTATGCCTGTAATCCCAGCTCTGAGAGGATGAGACAGGTCTATCACAAGGGCAGGAACTCAGTACAAGACTCCCCAACATGGTGAAACCTCCTCTCTACTAAAAGTATCAAAATTTGTCAGATATATGGGAGCATGCCAGTGATTCCAGCTACTCAGGAAGCTGAGACAGGAGAATCTGTTGCACAAAGTAGGCAGACATTGCAGTGATCCAAGGTTAAAACACTGCACTTCACCCTGGGTGACAGAGTGAGACTTAAAAAAAAAAAAAAAAAGAAAAAGAAAAAAAGAAAAAGAAACTCTCCAGCAGTGTGCATATTAAACACACTCTGTTACCCATCAGAAAGAGAAGCCAGAATAAAGGGATTCTTATGGTCTTCCTCCTTCCTGTATGTGAGCCAGAATGGAGATAAATATATTAGGAGGAGTTCTGTAACTATTTTATTTGCTCTGAAATCCAAGCACCCATTTAAATATGCCAACCATGACTGCAGGAATGACCCTCCAAGCCATGACATCAAAGACACTAAACTTTTGGAAATTAGTTATACTTTTAATTCTTCTTAATTGAGAATTAAGCAGAGTTAAGTTTTGTGTTGAGTAGAAACTATATAATTGGGTGAAGTGCCTTTCAGGGAGAATTCATGCTGGTTGAGACTTTATATTATGCTATTATGGCAGTGCTAAAGCATTTCCCCATAGAAATTGTTCCCATTAACTTCTGGGCTTAAAATTACCTTAACTAATTAAATACTCTCTTAATACAAGATATAATAGATTCCTTAAAGGAACATGAAAACTGAATGGCTGTTTTTCTTTCAGTGGGACAATATTAAGACTAAATTTTGGATACAGAAAACATCTTTCTCCTACTTGTTAGAGACAGAAACTTTCCATCTCAGAAGAGGCCTAGAGCTTACTTTCTGACATTTTAAAATGAAGCTATGGTGTTGATCTGAGAAAAGAGAAACAAATTATGTCCGATAGAGGATTTTCATTTCAAGTAGGTAGTGACATTGGCTTATAAATGCTATGTACTCATCAGAAAAGTAGTAACAAGTAACCACACCACAAGGGAAAAGGAAAACACTTTATTTCTAGGCTAAAAATGCTGGCACTTTTCTCACAGAGAAGGAGTAAGAGGCTACGGATAGGGTAGAGATTTACAAGAGGATAGTTTAGAATTCTCTGCAAACACCCAGAATGGACTGTTGAAAAATAAATTTTGCTCCAGAGATCTTTAAATTATGCCAGGATGTCTCCCAGTCCAAAGTGCAATACTCCTGATTAAGAAGGTATTTTCCATGTCCACCCCAACACTACCCAAATTGATATCTTTAGTACAGAAGTCAATGTTAAACATATGTACTAGACTAATGGATGCACATTAATTTGTTTTATTTGTATTAATATAGAGGGTAAGTATGCTGTGGAATGATAGAACAGGTTTCAAGCTAGCACCCATATTCAGCACTCTGACAAATGCTGTATCTTGAATTTTTAGCCTATACAACAAAACGATGTGGCTCTGGTGAGTGCAAGAACACAAGGTCTCTTGTCTCATTCCAATTGGATAAAATGACACAGACACATGTGGAGTGGTTTTAAAAAGTAGAGAGTTTAATAGGCAAGAAAGAAAAGACAAGAAAGAAGAAGTAATGTTTTCTGTAGAATGGTGGTGTAAAGGGATTTTATGCTTGGGAAGGTGATTCTTCACATTTTTTATTTTTTATTTTTTCTTAGAACTCAAGTTTAGGCAAGTAACTCATGTTTGTCATCCTGGTATATTGGGAGGCCCAGGCAGGAGGATTGCTTGAGGCCATGAGTTTGAGACAAGCCTGACAACCATAGGAAATCCCTGTCTCTAAAATAATAAAATAAAATAAAATAAATTAAAAATTCAAATATTCTTCAAGGACAATAGAAGAAACCCGAAGTGATGTGGAAATCAGCTAGTTACATGAGAAGGCTGGAGCAATTGGTGACCAATTTACTAGACATGCAAGCTCTTGAAAAAACTGGCCCTTTCACCCTTGAGTTTTAATATGCAGATGCAGATTCCCAGATGTTCTGCACACATGGGAATATGTGGGGAAAGCCATGTTTCCAGGCACATGTGGGGACAAGGTCAAATAGAAGAGGTTAGAAATTGCCATGTTTGGTTAGATCCAGTTTCTCACGGCTGGCATTTGCATATGAAAGTTTGTGTGTTCTGCTCTAAAAGCCTAGGCTTTTCTGCTAGACAAGAAATGATACTGGGGCTACTTTAAAAGAGATAAAAATACTTCAAAAATGCCATTTTTCTCTCAATCTACTGATAATGATTTTTAAATACTTCTTACAACAGTTATATCTCCATATTATTGAAGTGTATTATTTGTTTTATTTCTATACCACATGTAAATTTTTAATTTTTATGTAGTTTGCTTGATCAAATTTCTTCCACATTATGTAGAATGCTTGAGGTCATTCTTTACATTTCTTCTTAGAACCCAAGTCTAGGCACAGTAGCTCATGTGTGTCATCCTGGCATATTGAAAGGCCCAGGCAGGAGGATTTTTTTTTGAGGCCATGAGTTTGATACCAGCCTGGCAACCATAGGAAATCCCTGTCTCTCTCTCTCTAAAAAAAAAAAAAAAAAAAAAAAAAAAAAAAAAAAAAAAAAAAAAAAAAAAAAGAAATAAACATTCAAATCTTCTTCAAGTGCTGGTTGGTGGTGCAGTTTGCCATTCCCAAGTACTTGGGATACTGAAGTAAGACAATTGCTTGAGCCAGTAGGTTAAGTCTGAAGAAAGCCATAGCGACACCACTGCACTTTAGCTTTTACTGTCTCCAAGAAAAAATAGAAAAGAAAAGAAAAGAAAAAAAGAATAACTGTTGCATAAAATGATTATGTGATACTATCCAAGATTGTGTAACCAGTGAGCAGTGGCTGAAAGCTCTAGAACAAAACTGTATGCATTGATTTTTTTTAGCTTTTTGATGCATTTTCAAAAATGAATTTGAATAAAATCATCAACCTGTAGAGAGTTGTAACATGGAAACTCAGACAGCTTTGACATTTATCTTTGACATATACTCTCTAAGAACCAATAGTCTTCTTATATAATTTCAGTTCTGCTGTTTTCATTTTGAATCAAGGTAGTTAGCTGACTTACCATATGGTGTGATGGCTCCTTGAATTGGAAAAATGCAATCTGCCAGCAGCAAGGGATTTTACTTCTTCTGGAATCATTTTCTGGCGGGGGGCAGGTAGTGCTCTTGAATATCATTTCCTTACCTCATGAATGCCAGTGCTATATTTATCAAGGCATGCAGGAATTCAAAGGCTCATATTTTCTCTTGTTTGTTGTGTTTTACCTCTGCTAACTGAGAGATTCTTTCTCATGAATTGTCTTAAATTTACATCCACCAAGTTAAAAGATAATAGACTATTTGTTTTGTAAAGACCTAGAGAAGTCATTGGGCAATCACTTTATTCTATACTTGAGAAAATTGGGAACCTCAGAGAAAGATATATTTGGAAGCATTCTGCATCAGAACTGATAGCTTAGCCAATATTGTCTTATCTATTATCTAGAGATTTTTATAATATACAGCTGTTCTACAATACCATACTGTCCTTCAGTTTTGTGTTGAGTAGATATATAAAACAGCTATTTAAAATGCTGTTCTAAATGAATTTCACATCCTTTTTTACTCTTTAATAGTAACAGTAACTTGTAAAGATATGTTTGTAATTTACAAATTGCATTATGTGACTATGTCTTTAAATAAAAGTAGATTTATTTCCATTAGAAATGTGTAACTTGTTATTTATCAAGTGGTGCTATCCAATATGTAGGCCACACACATAACTTCAAGTTTTCTAGTAGCCATATTGAATCAGTAAAAGGAAATAGATACATTTTTCTTTAATAATATACTTAACCCAATACATTCAAGTTATAACTTCAACATGTTTTGAGTATAAAAACAGTGATGAGATATTTTACATTTATATTTTTGCACTAAGCCTTTGAAATTTCATGTGCTTTTTACATTTAAAGCACATCTTAGTTCAGACTGGTCACTTTACAAGTGTCAGTGACCCTACATGGCTGGAGAGTCTTGTATTTAACAGCATTTGGAAAATACAGAAAAGTAAATGAGAAAATATGTGTAAAGTCATGCATAGCACAGAATAACACTTTTGATATTAAGATATACTTCTGTCAGTCTTTTTCCCACATGCATACTTATTTGGTGGTTGTTATACATGGTCAATATTGCACTCTGCATTCAGATTTGCATTCTGCTGTGTGGTTGATTTTGATCCATCATGGTTTTACAGTCATTGGATTAGTGAAAGTGTCAGTAGTCCTCATGTTAGTTTTGGTTATGCTATTATGTAGTCAGTTATTAAGCTATATTTGCATTTGCTCTTCACTTGTAAAGTGGAGATGTTGAACTACATGACATTTGATTCTTTTTTTATTTTATTGCATTTTAGGTTTTGGGGTACATGTGAAGAACATGCAAGATTGTTGCATAGGTACACACATGGCAGTGTGGTTTGCTGCCTTCCGTCCCCTCACCTGTATCTGTCATTTCTCCACATGCTATCTCTTCCCACCTCCCCATCCCGATTCCTCCCCCATTTTCCCCCAACGGACCCCAGTGTAGTGCTTCTCTCCCTGTGTCCGTGTGTTCTCATTGTTCAACACCCGCCTATGAGTGAGAACATGTGGTGTTTGATTTTCTGCTCTTGTGTCAGTTTGCTGAGAAGGATGGTTTCCAGGTTCCTCCATGTCCCTACAAAGGACGTGAACTCATCATTTTTGATGGCTGCGTAATATTCCATGGTGTATATGTGCCACATTTTCCCTATCCAGTCTATCATCGTCGGACATTTGGGTTGGTTCCAGGTCTTTGCTACTGTAAACAGTGCTGCAATGAACATTCGTGTGCATGTGTCCTTATAGTAGAATGATTTATAATCCTTTGCATATATACCCAGTAATTGGATTGCTAGGTCAAATGGGATTTCTATTTTTAGGTCATTGAGGAATTGCCACACTGTCTTCCACAATGGTTGAATTTATTTACATTTCCACCAACAGTGTAAAAGTGTTCCTATTTCTCCACATCCTCTCCAGCATCTGTTGTTTCAGATTTTTTAATGAACAACATGCTAACTGGTGTGAGATGGTATCTCAATGTGGTTTTGATTTGCATTTCTCTAATGACCAGTGATGATGAGCATTTTTTCATATGTTTGTTGGCCTCCTGTATGTCTTCTTTTGTAAAGTGTCTGTTCATATCCTTAGCCCATTTTTGAATGGGCTTCTTTGTTTTTTTCTTGTAGATCTGTATTAGTTCTTTGTAGATTCTGGATTTCAGCCCCTTGTCAGATAGGTAGACTGCAAAAAATTTTTCCCATTTTGTTGGTTGCCGATTCACTCTACTGACTGTTTCTTTTGTCATGCAGAAGCTGTGGAGTTTGATTAGGTCCAATTTGTCTATTTTGGCTTTTGTTGCCATTGCTTTTGGTGTTTTGGTCAGGAACTCCTTGCCTACGCCTATGTCCTGAATGGTTTTGCCTTGATTTTCTTCTATGGTTTTTATGGTGTTAGATCTTAGTTAATTTTGATGTAATGTGTCAGGAAGGGGTCCTGTTTCTGCTTTCGGCACATAGCTAGCCAGTTTTCCAAACACCATTTATTAAACAGGGAAAATCCTTTCCCCATTGATTGTTTTTGTCAGATTTGTTGAAGATCAGATGGTTTGGAATATGTTGTATTTCGTCTGAGGCCTCTGTTTTGTTCCATTGGCCTAATCTCTCTTTTGGTACCAGTACCATGCTGTTTTGATTACTGTAGCCTTGTAGTATAGTTTGAAGTCTGGTAGTGTGATGCCTCCTGCTTTGTTTTTTTGCTTAGAATTGACTTGGCTATGTGGGCTCAATTTTGGTTCCATATGAAGTTTAAGGTGTTTTTTTCCAGTTCTGTGAAGAAGGTGATTTGTAGCTTGATGGGAATAGTGTTAAATTTGTAAATTACTTTGGGCAGTATGGCCATTTTCACGACATTGATTCTTCCTAACCATGTACATGGAATGTTTCTCCATCTGTTTTTGTCCTCTCTTATTTCATTGAGCAGTGGCTTGTAGTTCCCCATGAGGAAGTCCTTTACGTTCCTTGTTAGTTGTATTACTAGGTATTTTATTCTTTTTGTAGCAATTGTAAATGGCAGTTCGTTCTTGATTTGGCTCTCTGTAAGTCTGTTACCGGTAAATAGGAATGCTTATGATTTTTGCACATTGATTTTGTATCCTGAGACTTTACTGAAGTTGTTTATCAGTTTCAGGAGATTTTGGGCTGGGACTATGCAGTCCTCTAGATATACAATCATGTCATCTGCAAATAGAGACCATTTGATTTATCTTTCCAATTTGAATACCCTTTATTTCTTTTTCTTGCCTGATTGCTCTGGCGAGAACTCCCAGTATTATATTGAAAAGGAGTGGTGAGAGAGGGCATCTTTGTCTAGTGCCAGATTTCAAAGGGAATGCTTCCAGTTTCTGCCTATTCAGTATGATATTGGCTGTTGGTTTGTCATAAATAGCTTTTATTATTTTGAGATACGTTCCATCAATACCTAGTTTATTGAGGGTTTTTAGCATAAAGGGCTTTTGAATTTCATCAAAGGCTTTCTCTTCATCAATTGAGATATTCATGTGGTTTTTATCTTTGGTTCTGTTTATGTGTTGAATTACGTTTATGGACTTGCATATGTTGAACCAGGCTTGCATCCCCGGTATGAATCCTACTTGATCATAGTGGATAAGCTTTTTGATATGCTTTTGCAATCGGTTTGCCAATATTTTATTGAAGATTTTTGCTTCTATGTTCATCATAGATACTGGCCTGAAATTTTTGTTCTTGTTGAGTCTCTGCTGTGTTTTGGTATCAGGATGATATTTGTCTCATAAAATGATTTGGGAAAGATTGCCTCTTTTTGGATTGTCTGGAATATTTTCAGAAGGAATGGTACCAGTTCCTCTTTGTATGTATGATAGAATTTGGTTGTGAACCCATCTGGACCTGGGCTTTTTTTGGGAGTGGTAGGCTCTTAATTGCTGCCTCGACTTCAGACCTTGTTACTGGTCTATTCAGGGTTTTGGCTTCTTCTGGTTTAAGCTTGGGAGGATGCAGGTGTCCAGGAATTTATCCATTTCTTCCAGGTTTACTAGTTTATATGTATAGAGTTGTTTGTAATAATCTCTGATGATGGTTTGGATTTCTTTGGAATCTCTGGTGATATCCCCTTTATCGTTTTTTATTGCATGAATTTGGTTATTTTCTCTTTTCTTTTTTATTAATCTCGCTAGTGGTCTGTCTATTTTGTTGATGTTTTTGAAAAACCAGCTCCTGGATTTATTGATTTTTTGAAGAGTTTTTTGAGTCTCTATTACCTTCATTTCTTCTCTGATCTTAGTTATTTCCTGTCTTCTGCTATGTTTTGATTTTTTTTTTCTTTAATCTTGCTCCTCTAACTTTTTCAATTTCGATGACAGGGTGTCAATTTTAGTTCTCTCCTTTCTTCTCATGTGAGCACTCATTGCTATATATTTTCCTCTAGAGACTGCTTTAAACGTGTCTCAGAGATTGTGGTATGTTGTGTCTTCGTTCTCGTTGGTTTTGATGAACATTTTTATTTCTGCCTTCATTTCATTGTTTATCCAGTCAACATTCAAGAGCAAGTTGTTCAGTTTCCATGAAGCTGTGCGATTCTGAGTTAGTTTCTGCATTCTGAGTTCTACCTCGATTGCCCCGTGGTCTGAGAGACTGTTATGATTTCCGTTCTTTTTCATTTGCTGAGGAGTGATTTACTGCCAATTAGGTAGTCAATTTTAGAGTAGGTGTGATGTGGTGCTGAGAGGAATGTATATTCTGTGGATTTGAGGTGGAGAGTTCTGTAAATGTCTATTAGGTTTGCTTGTTCCAGGTCCTGGATATCCTTGTTGATTTTCTGTCTGGTTGATCTGTCTAATATTGACAATAGGGTGTTAAAGTCTCCCACTATTATTTTGTGGGAGTCTAAGTCTCTTTGTAAGTCATTAAGAACTTGCCTTATGTATATGGGTGCTCCTGTATTGGGTGCGTATATATTTAGGATTGTTAGCTCTTCTTGTTGCAGTGATCCTTTTACCATTATGTAATGTCCTTCTTTGTCTCTTTTGATCTTTGTTGCTTTAAAGTCTGTTTTATCAGAGATGAGAATTGCAACTCCTGATATTTTTTGCTCTCCATTTGCTTGGTGGATCTTCCTCCATCTCTTTATTTTGAGCCTTTGTGTATCCTTGCATGTAAGATGGGTTTCCTGGATACAGCACACTGATGGGTTTTGGCTTTTTATCCAATTTGTCAGTCTGTGTCTTTTGATTGGGGCATTTAGTCCATTGACATTTAGGGATAGTATTGTTATGTGCGAATTTGATGCTGTCATTTTGATGCTAGCTGGCTCTTTTGTTGGTTAGTTGATGCAGATTCTTGATTGTGTTGATGCTCTTTTACCATCTGGTGTGTTTTTGGAGTGGCTGGTACTACTTGTTCCTTTATATGTGTAGAGCCTCCTTCAGGATTTCTTGTAAAGCAGGTTTGGTGGTGATGCAATCTCTGATACTTGCTTATTCTCAAAGGATTTTATTTTTTCTTCACTTAAGAAGCTTAGTTTGGCTGGATAGGAGATTCTGAGTTGAAAATTCTTTTATTAAGGATGTTGAATATTGACCCCCAACCTCTTCTGGCTTTTAGGGTTTCTGCTGAGAGATCTGCTGTGAGTCTAATGGGCTTCCCTTTGTGGGTAACCCAACCTTTCTCTCTGGCTGTCCTTAGCATTTTCTTTTTCATTTCAACCCTGGTGAATCTGACAATTATGTGCCTCGTGGTTGCTCTTCTTGAAGAATATATTTGAGGGGGTCTCTTTATTTCCTGTATTTGAATATTGGCCTGCCTTGCTAGGTTGGGGAAGTTTTCCTGGATAATATCCTGAAGACAATTTTCCAGCTTGGATTCATTCTCTTTATCACATGCAGGTACACCTATCAAACGTAGATTAGGTCTATTCACATAGTCCCACATTTCTTGAAGATTTTTTTCATTCCTTTTTGCACTTTTTTCCTCTGTTCTTGCCTTCTCTTTTTATTTCATTGAGTTGATCTTTGACCTCTGATAACCTTTCTTCTGCTTGGTCAATTCGGCTGTTGAAGCTTGTGCATGCTTCACGAAGTTCTCGTGTTGTGTTTTTCAGCTCCATCAATTCACTTATATTCCTCTCTATGCTGTCCATTCTCGTTAGCATTTCGTCCAATCTTTTTTCAAGGTTTCTAGTTTCTTTGCGTTGGTTTAGAACATGTTCTTTTAGCTCACTGTAGTTTCTTACTACCCACCTTCGGAAGTCTGATTCTGTCATTTCATCACCATCCTTCTCCATCCGGTCTGGTTCCCTTGCTGGTGAGGAGTTGTGATCTCCTTTAGGAGGAGAGGCGTTCTGGTTTTGGCAGTTTTCATCCTTTTTGCACTGGTTTCTTCCTATTTTTGTGGCTTTATCCACCCGATGTCTTTGTAGTTACTGTCTTTCAGATTGGGACTCTGAGTGAGCCTCTAGTTTTTGAATGCTGAATTTCCTTTTTTTTTTTTTTTTTTTTTTTTTTTTTAAGCTTTTCTTCTAATGGCCTGGCCCCTCTGCTGTAGGAGTGCTGAGGTCCTCTCCAGGCCCTGCTTGCCTGGGGATCACCTGCAGCAGCTGCAGAACAGTAAGGGTTGATACCAGTTTCCTCTTCCACTATCTTTGTCCCAGAAGGGTGCTCGCCAAATGTCAGTCTGTTCTCTCCTTTATGAGGTGGCTCTTTAGCTCTATGTGGGCCAGGGACCTACTTGAGGAGACAGTCTATCTTTTATTGGTGCTTAAGTCTTGAGCTGTGAGCTCCGTTGTTCATTCAGAGCTGCTGGGCAGGTAGGTTTAAGTCTGCTGCAGCTGAACTCATAAACCACTTTTTGTTCCAGGTGCTCTCTCCCAGGGAGTTAGGGCTTTATGAGTTTCCGTTGTGCTGCTGCCATTGTTCTTTCTTTCAGGTCTGCCCTACCCAGCTAGCAGCCTACCTGGCCACTCTCTGCCTGCAGAGGCTTTGCTGAGCTGCTGTGGGCTCCACCCAGCTGCCCTGTGCTCTTCCCTTCAGTCCTGTTTATATGCACATAGTTAGAACTGCCTTGGCAACGGTGGCCCCACCTCTGTTATGGCAGACTCTCTCTGTTGTGGCAGGATGCCTTGGCAATGGCAGGTTGCCTCGGCAATGGCAGGTTGCCTCGGCAATGGCAGGTTGCCTCGGCAATGGCGGCCTGCCTCTGTAGTGGTGGAGAGTATCAGTAATGGGGAACGTCCATCCCCTAGTGAGCCGGACAGTCCTGGGTTCAGCTGTGCTTGCTGTGAAGGGCTCAACTCAGAGGGTTTCCAATTACTGTGTTTGTTTTTGATATTGTTGAGGGTGGGGAGGTGGGACGAACAGAGCGTGATCACCTGGCTCCCTGACTCAGAGTCTTTTTTTACATTTTTTAAGTTGAGCAACCCAGTGTTCCGGTCGCTTGTTGAAAAGGCGCCGGGATCTCTCATGCTGCAACTCACTGAGTTGGCTCAAACAGCTGCACTGGCTCCTGGTGGTTTTTTTTGCCTAGGAATCTCCTGGACTGGCTCACTATTTCCGATGAATGGGCAACTCTGCCGTCTCAGGGCTCCAATCGCCAGCTAAGAGAGCTCCCAGACCAGTGGCTTTTGTATGGAGAACTGCCACGACAGGTCATGGTCAAAGCAGCCACATGGGCCAAATCAGCCCCGTGGGGGCCAAAACAGCTGCATCAGCTGGAACAGTGGCTCTGGTGACCCCTCTGCCTGTGTATCTCCTGGTCTGTGGGCAATAAAAATTCATCTGGAAATGCGGCATCCACTCACCCTCTGTACTTTCACTGGGAGCTGAAGTCCTGAGCTGTTCTTAGGCGGCCATCTTCCCATCGATTGACATTTGATTCTTTAAAATGTATTGTTTTGGATCTGAAGTCAGCTTTAAACAAAGTACAATAATGAGCTCTCTGCCTTAGCACTTAGACAGACAATAGGAAGATATCCAAATATATTCTGACTTAAAACTGTACCCCTGGTTTTCTTTTTCTCCAACATGTTATAATAAACAGCTTCAACCAACAATATAGAAAAGTTGAAAGAATTTTGCAGTGAACACTTGCAGACCTACCACCTATATACCACTGCTGCATTTGTATTAGAATTGCTTCCTTTTTATCTGTCCATTCATTTGTTCATTCATCTTGATTGTGTATGTGTTTGCATATGTATGTGTGTGTGTTTCTACTTAAATAAATTGTGAACACCTATGATTTCTCATAAGTATAATATTTACTTTTGAACCAGAAGCCTGGCCTCTTACACACCTGGCCATGCTTCTATATCTTAAGTTGACATGTGATATTTTAATAGGTGAGAAGCTTCAGCTTATTGACGATCAGTTTGAAGATGCTTATTTTCAGCATACCAAGGATGAGACTTATTTAAATGTATTTAAACACAGAATTAATGTTAAGTCTAGCTGTGAAAAGAGAATCTGTTATTGTTCTTATAGTATAATATTTGACATTTTTATTTTTGTGATCAATTTTAAGATGCTGAGATAGCAAAAATTAAAATGAAAGCAAAAAGCAAGTATGAGAATAAACCAGCTACATTCCAAAAAAATTCTGAGATATCTTGTCATGTAAAATCTCAGCCTTTATTCTTCAAGAAAAGAGCCAACTTGAGAGAATTAATAAGCACCATGAGGTGCTATACACCTATTTTACTGTGTGGCTATTTTCTGCAGTTATTAATATGTTGGCTCAAGATCCAGAAATGAAGCGGTACAATGAATAAAACAAGGCTGCAAAAGAGCAATAGGAACCAGGATCAAAGGATCAAATGGAAAGAAGAAGAGACCTTGAAAAGGATACGCAGATTTGCTTTCTCTTAGATCAATGGAAATGCAGGAATTGCAGAGTTAAACAGTACATTGAAGCTATGAGAAACAAACCCTAAATAAGCCTCATCTTCTCAAGTTAAGAGGGTTAGAAGATGCATTTTAGGAGCACCTTGGAGGTGTAAAGTAGCTCATGTGAGTAAGGTAAGAATAAATCATTAAGGCAGATAGAAGTGATAACCTATATTGAGAGTTCATTTGTGTTTGGGGAAGCCTGGAATTGAGATACCAAAATATATGCTTGTAAATGAGTTTTCGATCCCAGCTCTGGGGAGAAACTGTAAGTGTCTTTCCCTCTGATATTTTCTGTGAGGGTGGAAAGATGAAGATATTTGAAGTGTGGAGTTCTGCAGAGCCTAATTAATTTGAATTTATAAAGGCAGCCCCTTTAATTGAAAATTCTGGATCTCTCTTGGGTTGTGAAGGGAAATGAAGGAGAAGAAAGGGGGCTGCCAAGTTAGGGGGAAAATGAGGGTTGTGTGGCAGCCTCAGTGATGAAGGACTAGATCTGGAGATCCTGACAGGTGAAAGAATAAGAATTGCCCAAAAGGGCAGAATTGCAGGATGAGGGTTCATGTGGAAACTGGAAACCAAAGGCACTGTGCTGCCATTGGATGATGCCATGGAAATGAGAAAGGGTCAAGGTTCCTCAGGTAAAAGAGTACCTAAGGTCAGAATGGTCATCCATGTGGCCATTTCACCTGGGGAATGGTAAAGTAATTTGACAAGAGTCAATGAGAATGAGGAGTGGCAGAGAATCCATGTCAGCAAGTGGGATTGGATGTATTTCTTTAGAAAATTATATTCTTATTCCAGGAGTGTGTCTTAGACATGAATGGATTCATAGCAGTATTTTTTTAACACACATCCAGAACTGCTGCTACCAGACGTTAAAAGTAGAAAGGCTTCCCTATAGTGTCCAGTCTTCCTTGAGTATTCTCAATAATACCTAATCGTTTATTGGTAAGTGAAACCCCGTCTACAATTTTGTGTAGCATTTCTTGGAATTGGGCTTACATCAGTTCTAAAATTGAATGTTGGAAGCACAGATCTTTGACATGATTGGATTGTTCTTAGACTAATACCTTTATCTTCAAGGTAGATGACTGACAAGATTTCTGTTTGACTGTAAGTATATGAAGGCTTTGAAAAAGATTGTCATCCTCATATAAAGCACCATGCTTATATTTCATCACCTGGAATGGCAATTCCTCTCTCTCCCTGATAAAAGCATACTGTCTTTCAAGATCCACCTTGGATGTCACCCCAATATGCTTTCCCTGACTCCCACTGAGTGACTCATTTAGACTTCATTTCTGCATGAAATTTGTATTTACCTCACTTATGAAATTATCATATTTTATTGGGATTGTTTCTCCCTGACTGCATTTTGAGTTCTTTAAAGGTGAAGACTATATCTGTCTACCTTTTTATATCTAGTTCTCAGTATGCTGCTTGGAATGTGACAGAGCATTTAGTAAATTTTTGCTCTGTGGAAGACAAATAGAAGGATGGCCCATTTACTTAAAAGCTCATATGAGTTTGCTAACTCTGAGTCAAAATGACCCACAAACTAAAACATTAAGACAGCACCATTACTAAAAATAGTGGAGATTTGTATTCTTTTGAAAGTTTAGTACTGAACACAGATTTTCTGTAATTATTATTCCTGAATAAGTTAACAAATTTTATGTAAGGGGCAAGGCCTCTGGCACATGCCTCTAGTTCCAGCACTTTGAGGGGCCCAGGTAGGCATGTCATTGAAACCCAGCTGTTCAAGACCAGTCTGAGCAGAATGGCAAAAGTTCATGTCTAGAAGTAATACAAAAAATTAGCTGAACTTGGTGGTGTGTGCCTGTAGTTTCAGCTACTTGGAGGCTGAGTTAAGTATTAAGATTCTTTGAGCCAAGGAGGCAGAGGATGCAGTGAGCCAAGATTACACCAGTGCACTCCAGCCTGGGCAACAGAGCATAGCAATGTCTAATTATTTTTATTATTATTTAGAAAAGAGACTGAGTGATGTTAAAGCACTGGGTATCATAAATGACATAAGAGATTTTAGGAATGCTTCAAAGTTCAGTTTAATAATAATTGGGGTATCAATATTTATGCAGTAGAATATTTAGGTGAATAAGGTTGAAACCTTGCTTTTCAACAAGGCTGAAAAGGCTCCAAATCAAGGCTGAAATTCTTTCTTTCTTTTCTTTCTTTCTTTTTTCTTTCCTTCCTTCCTTCCTTCCTTCCTTCCTTCCTTCTTTCCTTTCTTTTTCTCTTTTTCAGATGAAGTTTCACTTTGTCACTCAGGCTTGAGTGCAGTGGCAAGATCTCAGCTCACTGCAACCTCCACCACTCACGTTCAAATGATTATCCTGCCTTAGCATCCTGAGGTTACAGATGCTTTTCAGCATGACCAGCTAAAGTTTTTTTTTTTTTTTTTTTTTTTTTTTTTTATTTAATTTAATTTAATTTAATTTATTTATTTATTTATTTATTTATTTATTTATTTATTTATTTAGTGATGTAGTTTCACCATGTTGGACAGTCTAGTCTCAGACCCCTGATTTCAGGTGATCTGACTGCCTTGGCCTCTCAAATTGCTGGAATTACAGGTGTGAGCCACTGCATCTGCCTAATTTAAAATCTCTTGAATGTGAGTAGCTATCCTCAATGTCTGTACTTTGTTTTTTAAAGTTGAGAAATAATTATATTTATTTACTTCAGTTTAGGTTTCACTAGGTTGAGAAATTACTAAGTATATGTCTAAATATTATAATATTTATTTTCAAATACAGTTCTTGTTTATAAAGGTGATATCACATAGCTTTAGAAAATACAAGTTAAGAGGAACAAACACCAGGGATTTGCTTTTGAAAATATTAAATGTTAGAATGAAAATCATAATAAAATACTATCATCAAATTACAATAAGAGCAGACAAAAAATCTGGGACAGGAATTAATACATGAACAGATCATAGGTCATGTAATTAACTCCATTCCTTCAAGTCTGATAGTATTGCCTGTCTATGTATAGTAACTGAATTCCAAACATTTTGACTTGCAGCTTTCACCAGATCTGTGCTCAAAAAGGGAAATATGGTGGTCTGGCTTAACTTGCACTGGCTGATGATATTTCTCATGTGTTATTCACTTTTTCTAAGTACTGAGAAATGTTTTATCCTTCAGCTCTTACCTGGAACTGAGAGGCAAGCTCACTTGTCTACAGTTTGTGAAATAAGCCCTCTTTTCCATTTAGAATGTACTGTTAGTTGACACATGCAGATACTCCAGGAATCTTCATTCATTACTTGGTCTCCATCTTCTTTATTGTTGTTTTTTCACTTGTAGAAGTTTGCTTTGTTTGATTTTAAGTGTCTGCCTACCTGCTTTTCTTTGTAGTAATAATAAAAATGTCAACTGATCAAGAGAGGGAAAAAATACATATTGCCTTTGACTTCTTAGACTGCTCATTAGTTTGTAGCACTTCTCATCATGGCTGGGCATCAGCACCTATGAACCCACCTCTGTGGGTTGGGAATGGTGCTATGGTTGATTTGATGTTTCACCATACAGAACATTTTATTCTTAATTATTTGGAAGTCCAGATTGATCCACTTATCTATTTTTTCTCTTTTTTGGTACTTTTTAAAGAATCCATAGTTTTCATTTGTTTTTTGCTTGTTGTTTGTTGTTGTTTTAAGGGTTTATTGTTTGCTATTTTATGTTTACTTGTTTTAATATACATGGCCTTGCTACATTGTCAAGTCTGATCTCAAACTCATGGGCTCAAGTGATTCTCCTAATTCAGCTTTCTGAAAAGCTGGGATTCTTGGTATGGGCAGCCACACTTGGCAACAACTGATAGATTATTAAATGACAAAACAAATATTCTCTTTTAAATATTTATATGTTAATTATTTAAATTTCATAGTTAGAAACAGCAGTATAAACAATCAAGTACATAAATATGCTTTTGTTATCTTAAAACTTGTATAATCTTTCTTTTATCCCAGAATAGATTTTGGCCACTTACCACCTGAAACCATTGTTTAAGTGTTAATTATTTTCTATGGGAAACCACTTTCCTTTTGAATCTCTCCCACTTCCAAAATGTCATGGCACAACCCTCTGATTCTGTTAGTTTCAATGCACTGTAACTAGATCAGTTCATAAACTATATTAAGGAATTCTGGATCTTTCTTTCTGCTCCCCAGTAGTATAATAGTTGTGTAGCAGTTTTGGTCTGTTGAGTTAAAAACATCTGATTCTTTTTCTAAAATTTTTACCTCAGGTATTGTAGTGTATTTACCATTTATACTTTGTCTAATTTCAGAACCCAGGAACTCCAGGAAGAAAGACAAAGAGGCATGACTAAGGCACTTAGAAAACAGGAGTAGAATATAAAGTGTCTTGAGGGTACCTATGACTGAAAGCCTAAAAATAAACCTCTAAAGTAGTTGTGTGGCAATTTTCAAAAAGTAACATATATCTAAATTATATTGGTAGAAACATAACAACTGAGACAGCAGTTTATGATTACTGTCCTACACAACCTTTAGTGTCCATTGTGCAGACCCAGCTGCATGACAGGTGAATAATGTTCTCAGACACTGATATTCAGTGAAAGCATGGACTAGGGGGCCAGGGAACTGACCAAAAGATTTGTAGCAGCCATCCTGACCAACTGGCCCTGCCAGCATTTCTTCAGCACCCATTACATAACAAAACTTTGGGTCAACACCACTAAAGATAAATTAACCTTGTCACCCCAACACTGAGAGAGCCGTTCTTCTTGTGAATGATTAAAGTTTAGTTTTAAAACCACATGAGTAAACAAGTTATTTAGATAAGTTCTCTTCTGTTCTCTAGTTATTCATTTTTTCTCCTATCAACTTGGGTAAAAAGTATTAGGCTGCCTTAAGCCAAACGTTCTACTGAGATGATACCAATGCCCCAGCCTTCAAAAAATTCTGTGACTATTCCCTAGTATTTTACAACTTGTTTCACTGTCCTGATTGAACTCTTAACATCTTCCCTGTTTTTGTTTTCTGCGCCAGGCTTTGATTACTAAAGGGGGCATATGTTGGTAGCAGGAAATCAGTCTGGCAAGTTGGTAATTGTTCTTAATCCAACTTTGCAACCTAGAATTAGTAAATAACATAAGACAATCCTGAGTAAAATAGCAACATTCTTTTCCAATCATGAAACGTTCTGATACCATAGTTCTATGAGTGTCATTGCTAAGAAACCCCACTGGGGGTATGTTAATTCCTTTTAGCCAAGCAATAACATTGTTAGAAGCTGGCAAAGGGATGTTTGTCTGTGTAACAGGGAAGAAGAAAAAGGCAGATTTAGAAGATAGGCTCAATAGAGTTTGGCAGATACAGGTAGCAGGCAAGTGAGAGAATAAAAAGGAAACAAATTATCTGGAGTGTATGGTAGCTGAGTCATCTGAGCAAACCACATAATCCAGGAATGTGGGGCCTGTAGGCTCAGTTTTTGCATCTCTGGTACCAGCTTAGTCCCAGACACTCCATGGTATTGTTTGATGCATTGTGCTGGAATCCAAAGAGGACAAGAGGGAGTGTGAAGTAAAGCATATCCTCTTCCCCATCTTAGCAATTTCTTTGGACCACACCATGAATTACTGTTTGTATTTTAAAAATTAAGAGTAAATCAGGCTTGTGCTGCTAGTGTTGCAGGGTCCTTACTCATACTTGCCTTCTTTAGTTATTTAGCCACATTTTTAAGAGTGAAGTGGACACTTTTTACTATGGTCTGTATTTGATGGTTATATGGAATGCCTGTGGAATATCAGATGTTCCACATATGACAAAAATTGTAGAAATTGTGAGCTCACATAAGCTGGACCATTGTCCGTTTTAATTTTTGTGGGTCACCTCATAAGTGCAAAACTTAAAAGTTGTTCAATGATATATCTGGTAGAATCTTCAGAAAGGAGAAGTGTACTAATAAGATTGAGTGTTGGTTTTAACAGATACATCTACATATCTTAGTTTTCCTAATTCAGTAATGAGTGTAACATCTGTTTTTCATAATTGATTATTTTCTGGAATTCTAGGGTTAACACCTGTTGAAGGAGGGGATGTGCCTGAGAGCTGGCAATCTGGGCATTTCAGGATAATTTGTTTAGCTAGTTTCAAGGTAAATGAAATTGTTTAGATAAGTGTGTCCAATTTTGACTGAAAAATGGATGTGATTGGGTGACTTGGTCAATCAAAGATGTCATAACTTGCAGGTTTGCTGGTTCATTTTCATAAGCTGATGGGCTAGTCAGTGAGCTGTGGGCTTGCATATGTGTGTTCAGTATAGGAGGAGTGCATTGACCCAGCAATCACTGCAGTTGAAGAAAAAGTGCACACAGTGTGGGCTTCAGAGAAGACTTTGGGAGAGCTGCTTTACAGTTCCAGAGTAAAAAGGGGAGTAAGCAGAGTCACTAACAATCTTAATGGGCTGAGTGGAAACAGTACCAGGACGACTTTCAGAACCCCAATCTCAGATCTTTGAGTGCTAGTCAATCCAGGTCAAATGATACAAGTATGTGGTTTCCACCAAACAGGTGCTATTCCATATTTACTAGAAATGTGAGGAAACACTGTTAAAGCATTAGGTATGGGGGGTGAACTATTTCTGTAGGTAAGATCACAGAAGAATGAGATAAGAACTGCAGAAGTTTATCAGCATGAAGAACATTGTCTATGTGGCCTGTGTAATCAGAGAGGGCTATTTATAAATTTAAAGAGAGGGGAATTACTGCTTTGAATTTCTTTTTAATCAAAGAAATTCTTATGACTTCAGAGGCAAAACTCAGCAACTGATTGAATTTTATGTGGTTCATACACATGACCTTAGTAAGTCACTGGATATAGGGAGATGGTGTTTTTGTGTCAGTATGTGAGACAAAAATGCATTCTAGAAAGCACAGTCTTGTGGTCACATGTCCTCTTAACCCTGTAATATTTCCTGTAAGGTAATGTTTGGTGGGAAAATAAATAACTGAATTGAGAATCTGGTACCAATGTGATCTAGTTGCCTTTTAGAGATAGCTTCTCCTATTTTTATGATTTCTGTGTTTGCTGCAAAGATTAAGTACCCGAGGCCCTTTCAGAGAGGAACCAGGTTTAGCAGCTTATAAGTGGAAAAGGGCAAACTAGGGCAGATACAATTAATATTGCTTAGTAATTTCTGGTAATTATTTAAGTTATATAAATTGCTAGTATTTAATTTAACATTTTGAGAACTTCCTGACCGATGACTTATTCATCCAAGATATTTCCAAAGGGAGGACATCTGTACTCTTTCTGGTGCAATGAGTAAAGCTTTTAGCTGTGTAACCTTTACTAAAGAAGTATATAAATTTAAAAGCATTGTCTCTATAGAGGCTGCTAGTAAAATATCACCCATGAAAATAATAAACTTGAAATAGGAAAACTTTTTTGTGCTGGGGAGCAAAGCTTGATTTACATGATGCTGAAACACTGTAGTACTGTTTGGTATTCCTTGATGTGGCACTTTTCAATGAAATCGACAAGCTGGTTTTTCATTATTGATAGCTGTTTTTGTAAACACAAATATTTCTCTCTCGTTTTTCTAGGGAATTGTATGAAAACAGTCTTTAAAGTCAAGAAAAATTATAAGCCAATTTTGAGATATTACCACAGAGAAAGGGAGACGTTATTGAAGAGTATTTCAATAGGCTGCAAATTAGCATCAGTAGCAAGTAAGTAATACAAAATCTTCCGCTTACCCGACATTTTGGGAATGACAAATATGGTGGAGTCCCAAGGACTATTTTATATGTATGTTTTATATGTATGTTTTTTAGTTGTTCATTAAACAGTCCATGGGCTCTCTGAAATTGCTCTCTGTTCATGAGATGCTGTTTTACTTAGAGAGAACTATGTCAGGCCTAGTGTTGGACTAACAATAGTAGTTATTATCAGAAAGGTGTTTTTCAAATTCTAAAATTCTACTTAAATCTTAGCAGAGAACTATAATCTGAGACATCAGTTGTATATAAGAAACATACAAAATTTTGCCTTGGACCACTTGCAAACTAGAGAGCAGCAGCACCGGTCCCTGAGAACCAAGCAAGCTTCACTCAAGTAGGTACTGCCTTTTGTCTGTGTCACTGTTTGTTTGTGCCACTCCCTTCTCCCACCACTGCAAGGCTGCCTCCAGCTTGGGTGGTTTCTATAAGCCCAGGGCACCATGAGCTTCTCTGTCACCAGGCCATTTCTTTCACCCACTGCCTACTTAACTATGCCTCTAATGCCTTTTTCTTATCTTTTTATGAGGGTTAAAAGAAATGAGCTAATGTACTCAATTTCCCTGCTGATCTTGCCCTACCAGGAAGGATGAAAGCTGCCCTTCTAATTCTGCTTGCTTAAGGAAAGGTCCCACAGCTGTAGCATAATTTTTGTCTTTTGTCTTTTGTTGTTTGTTTGTTTCTTAATTATTGGATGAGGCAGCTAAGGCAAGACTTCTGTTTTCTCGTTGTTATTTCAGGTCTATGGGAGTGGCTAAGGGGTTCAAGATAATAAAGTAGGTTACAGTTCATCCTCCTTCCTATTTTTTGGCTCTTCTCTGTATAATGCAACAAAAGTCACCCTTACTAAAGCCCATAGTGCTAAAGATAATACTGGGGCCCATTGCTTTTTTATATGACATTGTTTAAGAATTCTCTCTACATGTTTTCAAAGGTCTGCTTCTAACATGGTTTCTTTTTCAAAACCATGGATTATAGATTACCACTGTTTGCATTTGGCCCCTTAAGTGAACTGGCAAAGCTGAGGCTCCACTAGTTTTAAGCAGCTGTTTCAACAGTTTTATACTGTTTTATACTGTTTTATACTGTTTTATACTGTTTTATATACTGTTTTATATACTGTTTTTTTTATACTGTTTTATACTGTTTTATACTGTTTTATACTGTTTTATACTGTTTCTGTTGAGTTGACAACAAGGATATGTGGGGGGCTTTATCTAAATAACTTGTTTACTCACATAGTACTAAAAGTAACCTTTGAACATTTGCAGGTAGGATGAATCTCTTGGGGAGAGAGCTGATGTTGTCCTACAATGGAACCCTAGCCTGAGATATCCCCAACTAACTTGGAAATCCCAGACAGGTACCAAATACTTACTGATTACTCATTGACTATGCAGTTTCTTTGCACTTTTGTTTCTGGGCTTCTGTGCAATACTTTGTACCATTCATCATGTGGAGGTCACCACCTTCTCACAGACACCAGCTACACCATAAATGAATTACATACTCAGACACCAATTCAGTGAAACAACAGACTAGAGAACCAGGACACTGACTTAAAGAGTTGTAGCAGCTAACCTGACCAGCTGGCCCTTCTGGCATTTCTTCAACACACATTAAATAAAAAAGTTCTTTGAGTCAACACCATTAGAGGGTTACTAACCTGATCATCATCCCCCCAAGAGAGCGATCCTACCTGCAGATGTTGAAATGTTGGTTGTAGGGCAACATGATTAAACAAGTTATTTAGATAAACTTCTCCACATTTCCTTGTCATTAGCTTTTCTGCTATCAATTCAAGGTATAGAAGATTAGTCTGTCTTCAGTCAAACCTTTTACTGAGGCTATGCAACTCTCCCAACCACTGGCCTTCCAAGAATATTTGTGACTATTTGCTATAATTTTACAGTTTCTATTACCACCCTGACTGAACCCCTACAAATACCAAGGGACTTTAAAGTTTACACAATGTTGTTTTCAATGTTCTCAAGTACACCTGTGCCAGAGATAAGGTACTTCACTGATACAATTTTTTCAGAACAATAACAAGGAAACACATATTTAGTCATTCTGATGCTCAGGTGTCAACTTGAACTAAAGGATGATGGTAACATTAGAACTTATCGACTGATTGAAGATGAAAGAAAAAATAAAACTTATGTTTTGGTGGGAAAAAGAAGCTGTATTGTCCAGTTCTATGATAGTATTATACTATTTTATTAGCTTCCCAAGTTGGATCTGTTCCATATTCTGCAAAATACAGCTTACATTTTATTGGTCCTATAAAATTATACATGTTTTAATTATATACAATTTTTAAAAAGGTTGTCTTCACTGATTTATGAGAAACCTTTATGTTTAATGCTTTGTATATTCAGTAATTTATCATCAATATTTTATTCTACTTTATTTGAATATATTTTGATAAATCTTTAATTCTCAATAATTTGCCAGCATGTCATTGCCCTCTGGTACATATTACCTGTAACCATGAGATTCCTTATTTTTTACTTACAGAAAATTTTAACTTCTCTGTACCCTGTGACCTAGCCTCTGATTTCTTTTGCTTCTAATATATTTTTATTCTTTACAACATGTTTATGTGACGTATAACCTCCTGAACTCTTCCGTACATTGGCCTGAGACTACGAAGGCAATTACTAGGAAATTGTCTGTAATGGGAAGTTAAAGTTTTGGCAGAAACTTTATTTCGATTCTTGGGAGTAAACCGGGGCTGGTTACTTGAAGTTGAGCAGACACCAAATGTGTACCTTCCCCTTTTACTACTATCTTATAGAGACTATTACTTCTTTATGGATTAATAACTTCTTGTATGTAAAAATTATGTTTTGATGAGATATCTGTATAGATTCATAGTAGGTGAAGTGAAAATGAAAAAATATTAAATACAACATGATTACAACATTGTCTGTTATACTATAGTAACACACAGTTCTTATTCCAGAAAGTGAATACCTATGGAAACTAAGGCCCCATGCTCTTGGCAGATGGTGTATCTCTGATTAGCATGTGTAGCAGGCAAAATTTTAATGCGTACATGAGAGATATAGATTCACGTTGCCCGTTGAGCAGCAAACTTTATTTCTTATTGGCTCGAAAATATTTTGACCCCTCCGTGTGCTATTTTGGATTAAAAAATAATGGTTATTAGGTCTGAAATACTGACCATAAACATTAAATTTATTTGTGTTCACTAAGGAAGCATTATTTTGTTTTTAACTGGGTTTTTTTTCTTTCAGGAAAAGTTGTTCATTTGCAGGTCGAATACATAGTTATTAATTCCATAAAGGAGGAACTCACTCTGTAAATTGCATAAAAGAACTTGAGATAATTGTTAAGGTTCTTGTTTTTTGAAATAGATTTTAAGAAATATATACAATTTTAAACTTAAGTAATTTATCCCAAGTCATCCTCTACTATGTTTTGGTTGCCACTTATGGGTGACAGCTGCTGATGATAATTCAGTAGCTTTTAATTTCAATCACTGCCACATAGAAAAGTGTAAACAGTTCTTTGGGTCCTGAAGTCCTGCTTGAATCCTCTCTGTGTGTCTAATTGCTTGTGTGTTTTGGGGCAGGCTGAAGTTAATGAATTGTAATCTGTAGAATTTTTTTAATATTACAGGGTTGTGGAGGGAATTAGAGCACAAGCTAATAAACTGCAATCTCTAGAAGGGAATTCCTGTAATATGCAATCTCATATTACAAGACTGTGGAGAAAATTCAGTGAAAAAACTTACATGCAGTAGGTGACACTTACTGGCAAATGGCCAGTACTATTAGTTTCTACATTGCATGGCATTTGGCCAATACTATGAATTTCCACATCAACCTATTCACTTCTTCCATCATCGGCAGGTGAAAATTTCTGTTGTTACCTTGTTATCTTACAGATTAAAATAAAATTAGGTGCATTTTTCACATGCCATTGCCTCTTTACTTTTCTCTGTATTTCTGTACTTGCTGTCAAAAGGTGGAATATTAGGTACTTACAATGTATTTTGCATATAAAATTTATTTTTTAACTTCATCTTATATCAGAAGTGCATTGTCATTCATACTCAAATATGAGGTATAATATACTTAAAAGATGGAAGCAATTCATAACATGTTCAGATTTTTTTAAGACAGTATTTTGTCACCAAGACTTGAGTGCACTGGCATGATCTCAGCTGACTGACATCTCCGCCTCCTGGGTTCAAAGGATTCTCATGTCTCAGCTTCTTGAGTAGCTGGGATTGCAGCAGAATGTCACCATGCACAGAAATTTTTGTATTTTATTATATATGTAATGAAATATATATATATATATATATATATATATATATATATATATATATATATAAACAAAACATATACACACACACACACACAGAGACACACACATGTATGTGTAATTGTTGTTGGGTTTTTCCTTGCATATAGACAATGGGGTAATAATCTTAGAGGAACTTGCTTCACGGGATATGGTCTATAAATCTATCTCTCTCTCTACTCTAGGGCAGATGATAAATTTTACTGGTGTAGTCAGTCTTATTGCAGAGATTCAGACATATGTTTAATGATGTTAAGTAAATTGTTTCACTGTGCTTAAAGAAAGAAGGCTGCCAGCTTTTACTTTTGCCACACTGTAAAGTCATTATCCAAGTGTAAATTTTTCTTGTTTAATTTCAGGTTGTTAGAATCTGTCAAGGTCCAGTCTTTGGCAACAACAAAACCATATGCTGAATGAGAAGGTTAAAAAGATGAGTGCTTATTCACTAGTAAAAGAAGACAAATTGGAGCTTCTTGCACAAAATTAATTACTTAAATAACAATTAGAAGAGAGTAGAAATGTAAACTTCCGTCTCCTAAACCATGTTATTTTTCCTGATATTAATGTTTTAGTAATTCATATTAGGTCAGTATTATAGAACTATGCTTTGTACTTGCATTTGGAGGGTTAAATTGAGAAGATTTATAAAATTAAGATTCCTGGATTGAATTTGGCAAACCTGCCTCTTGGTGGTGATAAGTCATCCCTTGCAGTCAGCCTGCTGATTGTATTTGTCCAGTAATTACACCAGCCTTCACATACAGTGGCCCAAGACTGGCTGCTGCACCTCACAAACAAGTGAGGTCATAGTGCCTGTGATGACCTCTTCCCAGTACTCTGCACCTCCTCTCTTTCTCCAGTGCTAAGGGAGAATTTCCCAACTGATCCTTCAGTCCCAAGGAGTGAGTGCTAATAGAGTGATCCTCTTCCTATCCCAGGGAACCCCCAATTCTTTGCAGTTATGCTTAATGTGACCCTTTATTAAATGGTTCTTAGATGATCTTGACTGTGGGAGCTACCTGATTTCTGCCTGTATTCCAACTGCTGCTGATGGATGCACAAATTATATTAGGTGTTGAGGTTGTCATCAACAAATAGATGGAGAGCTCCTTCTGTACCTGGTAGAGGAGAAAACAGTTTTCTGGGTTAATCTGAGGATTTAAAAGAGTTACTTTCCTTGGAGTATGACTCCAAGAGTAATAAAGTTTGCATTAACGTGCACTAAATACTTTTGTTCTAAAATTTGAGTCAGGATTGCTCTGAGGTCATTTAATAGAATAAATATCATATGTATCGTGTGAGTACAAACAAAGGGAAGAACCGTTTAAAAACTATTTTCCTGTATATGTTAAATACAATTAAAAAAACAAACAAACAAACAAAACTAAGATGATAATAAATAGAATTAGATTTTACCTTTTTAGGCCTAGCTCAGCCAGCTCCTGAAGTTGCTGTCTTTCCAAATGAACTGCAGAAAGCCAAAAATTCTATAGTAGCTGAGCATGAGGAGTTTGAAGTTCACAGCCAAGCTCTGACAAAACAAATGCCAGGTGAAGTGAGTACTGGTCTTTGCCAATTTCAGTGTAATTAGTATGCTTTGTTGATATGCATACTTGGCCCAAGTTACAGCACTGTAAATCAGATTTTTTTTTTTTTAACATCAAACATTACTCCACCAAATACCTTAGAGGTAAGATACACTGAGTAAATTCTCCAGTGATAATATGACCAATGCTTATAATAGTAATAAAATGGAGAGGAAAGCAAGATATCATTTTTTTTTACACTTTATTCTTACTATTCTAGGGGTTTTTAGGTAGAGCATTATGCATAGCTGAAGGCACAGATACTAGATTGTAAAGCTTCCAGAAAAGAAATAGCTATTTAGGTTGCCAATTTAAAATTGCAACTGAAGCAAACTCAGACAAGCAAGAGACATTTTTAACCCATAAATATTACTGTGTGTGTAAAGCTTCTGATGCTTATGAAAATGTAGTGATCATAATTTATTGAATATTCAGTGACTATTGTGTTATAGAAAATTATACAGAAATACTATGTGCATAATTAGCAAAAGTGACTGCCTCATAGTTGTAACTGGCTTGGGAGAGCCTCATGTCCCAAATGGGAAAGGTGTGGTGATGACATAGAAGTTCCACATTTATCTTTGTATTTCCTTTCTTATTTGTTATTCCAATGTTAACAACAATTTAGTAGTTGTATGGATTTCTCGATAGACAGATATATACTCACATGGACGAAGCAAGGTGGTTTAACTATAATAACACTGTCTGTAGAATCAGAGAACTGTTTTTTTCTTTTAGACCCAAGTTTTGATATTAGTTGTTATATCTTGTTACTTGCACGTTACTTTAACTTCCTTGCACCTCAGTTTCTGTGTTTGTAACAGGGATATTAATACCTATGAAACCATGATGAATTAGATGAAATGTGATGACTTGTAGTCCAGCATGGGGCCATATTTTAAAAAGCACTGTAGAAATGGTTATGGGTATGATTTTATTATTGTGTCTTTAGTATGGATGCATCTCTGTCCCTTCCTATTTATTCATAGGAAGGATATTGAAGCCTATATGCCTTTATTTTTTAATTTTACTTGCTTTTGAGTGCAAAGAAAGTGTGCATGTGTTACCGTTTTCACCTTTTTTTTCATACTTTTTCTGAGCCTTCCTTGTTTTCATTTGCAAGAATTGTGAAATAAATTTTCACTTATGCCACCATTGCAGGGCACCCTGTTGCCGCTTACTAATCCACTGACAGAATGATTGATCAGCCACTGCTTTGGATTGCAGCAAACTTTATTTCCTCATACTGTGGAGCAGAAAAAAGCTAATTGTGGAAGCAAGTTGAAAAGCCAGAGAAGAAAATGAATATACTTAAGAATATCAGTTTTTTGTTTGTTTGTTTGTTTTGTTTTGTTTTTAAAGAAGTGAGTACTAATAACAAACTTGCACACTAAACATTATATGGAGCCCTGATAGTAATAACCACTAACAGTTATTGAGAGCTTACTGTTCCAGCTACAGCTTTATATGTCTTTTGAAGCATGCTACTATTACAGAATACATTATATACAATTTTCAAATACACAAACCTCTGAGAGCACAAATTTATCGATCACTTACTTGGTGGCAAAGCCTAACCAGACTTGAGCTCATCTGATTGAAAAATTGACCTGAACTAATGTAAACACATTTATGATGTTTCTTTATTCTAGCATGAATATTAATATAGTTCACTGCAAAATAATTAATGCATTTCACTACCGGAAGGTGTTTAGAATTATCACAAATTCTACAGCATATGGCCTGAGTTTCAGACCAGAACTTGAAGAGTCTGCACTTAAAACAACATGGTGGTAAGAAGATCTCACTGCTCCCATTTTATAGATGGGAAACTAAAGCTTACTGAGACTGGCTGAGACAGTTAGCAGATGGAGTACTCTGATCACTTAACACACCTACTAAGTCTTTCTTGAATTACTGTAACATGTGAACTTTAACATGACTCCTGGTTAATTCATGTCTAAAGCAAGAGAGGCAAATTAATACCTCCCTTCATTTAGATCACCTATTTGTCTCTTAGATGATATCCATGACTTCAATTTTCAAAGTTAATTTGGTAGCATACAGGCTGTGCTTGAAGAACTGAGATTATATTAGTGCATTTTTAAAAACAGTAGTGAGAGGCAAAGTAATGAGAGACATATCTGCTCACAGTGAAAATCCATTAGAAAAATACATGAAAATCATCCAGTGGGAGCAAAACTGGGAATTCAGAGATAATGCCCCAATGCCCATGGGCAGAGAAATCTGTGGGTTTGGGACACTCAGGAATTCTGTGGCTTCTTATATTTTATTGGAATGAAAATCTTTATTATCCATCGAACACAGAAAAGTGAAAAGCATAAACAGTTCAACATTTCAGATGGAACTGTGAGCATTTTAAATATATTACTTTTTTGACCAAAAAAAATAAATAAATAACTTTTTGCTTAAGGTAAAAGATTTAAGATGTGATTTGTCAAGCTTGCAAAGGTTGGGATGGCTCATTGTTTAAGGAACAAGAGAGAAAATATTATAATATAATAATTCCATTAGTACTGATGTTAATTTTTTGAATAAGTCTGAAATTTTATGGTGTTAAATGCATACCCTATAGTTTACTTTTATGTGCTTGGTAATTGCATGTCTCAAGTCATTGCTTTTCTAGAATTTTAAATCACCTATATATTTCAAAAGTGGTTTTCAGAGAAAAGCATTTCATAAAATTAATACACACCTCATTTCAAAATTCTTCCCTCTGCCAGAGTATTCAAAGTTCAGTGTCAATGGTCGAAGAAAGCTCTCTAGTAGATATGCTCTAATCTGGTGACAAAGTCAAAAGGTACCTGGTTTCCTCACACACTGTGTTCCATATATGATCACTTAATTGCTCATTTTGTCACTCAAGAGAAACAATTAAAAATTTTAGGTTACCTATAAGAAGTTATTCATTAAGTCAGAATTACTGGTTTATGAAAACAATAGATTGAGTTATTGCACTTGTGAAGTTTATCCTAGTATAACTTATAAGCTAAGGCAGAAATTCCCAGGGAAGAAATTGAGACTACTGTAAAGATATCAAATAAACTTGACACAGATTTTTAAATATTTGCATTTAATTCTTTATCTTTCTCTTAATAATGTAAGAGACTTTTCCCTTGAAGAACTAGATGACTCTTCATAACCATGTTTGCTGCCCGGCTTCTAACTCGTATATGAGGAGGAATTAGCTGACATTTACTCTTTTGTAAATGTTTCTCTGTCATTAGAAGAAACTCTCCATAAAAATCTCTGAGTACTTCACTGTTATTTTTGTCCATCATTTTATTTGGTACTATAATGTATGAACCAAAAATAATCTAGGCAAGTGAAACCCTTGCCCAATCATACAATTTCTCATTCATTTCACTAAAAGTAGTTGGGTTTTGTTTAGTCTCCTTATTTTTGCTTTATAAATTTAAATGGGTATAACCCATCTAATTGGTAAACTCCAGGCCTACATTTTGGAATATAAAGCTGTGTCTTTCCTCTCTCCAGAGTTGGGCTATGATCTGAAAAACAAGAGGTCATTTTTTCAGCACATTTTGGTTTTCTCCCTGAACATAAAAGCACATATTTCTCTAGGTATATTATGATATTGCCTCTAGTTCTTACATTTGATGTTTGTGGTTTGAATGTGTTTGTCCTTCCAGAATTCATATGTTGGAATTTAAGTGCAGCATTGTAATAGAATTAAAAAGTGGGGAATGTTGGAGGTGATTAAGAGTAGGATTAACAACCTTATAAAAAGGCTCAACAAAACTAACTAGGCCCTTTTGTCCTTCCACCATTTCAGGAAACTGTATTGGTCTTCTCTGGAGAACACAGCAACATGTGCGATCTTAGAAGCAGAAATCGGGCCTTCATCAGACAGTGAACCTGTCTGTGCCTTAATTTTGGACTTCCTAGACTCTAAATCTAAAACTGCAAGAAATATGATTGTGGTTTTTATAAGGTAGCCAGTCTAAGGTATTTTGTCATAGAAGCAGAAACATACTGAGATAGCATCTTTGTTGTGGAAATTTTGGTCCTTATACCTAATGAATGAACTTCAAATATTTCATTGTTTTTTAATACAGGTTTCCTCATCTGTAACTGACTTTATTTTTATCTCTTAAAAATTAAGTTTTACAAGGCAGGATTTGGAAAACACTCCACTGTGGGTTTTTAATTATTTTTTTTTTTCATAAGTTTATTTGGTTCTATGGTGTAAAAACCAAAAAGGATCTAATCAAGCAAATTCCTTATCCAGTCATAAAATTTATTATTCATTACACTAACATTAGTTTTATTGTTGTCATGGTATTTTTTTTTTTAAGTAAATGGCCCTAAATTTTGTGGCAGAAACACTGTGATAGTTAAGAGGCTTCTTGTGATCTTATCTATTCACTATTTACAGTTGCCTCTGTTGACTCAGGTGACATATAATTAGACAACATGCCCCTCAAACAAAAGGTACAAAGAAGCAGACAAATAGTACCATAATTAAGCTGCTGACTGTTATCTTGCCATGAATGAATGAAAGATGGTGATCCAGTGTCTGCACCTCCTTTATAAATAGTCATGTGTCACTATTGACAAAGGCTAGGCCTCACAGAGAAAGGTCAGGTGCATAGAATCCAATGCAGAATTATGTTGACAGATAAGGAGTTTAAACAAATTATAAAATAAAATCCTAAATAACATATTTAGCTACGAGACTCCAGAGGTAACTGTTTTGACTAATTTTTAATTTTAATTCCTGAGTACATGTTTCAATGGACTTTTGTATCTTCAGTTTGCAAAATTATCAAGTACATGTCGGCCCGTATTGTGTTTACCTTGGCTAAGTTTAAACCTTGTTAATCTCATAGGTAGATGGCTTTTATTTGTTGCAGCCCCAATCAGAAAACAATTCTTACTTTATACGGAGAACTGCAGAAGTGCTGGTGTCCCTTTAATGGTCAATACAGCTCAGTGGATTATAATGTTTTCTGAAATTGCTGAAGAGAATTTTTAACAGAAATATAGCAATTAACACTCATAGACTTCATTTCCATACCAATGTGACTTCTTGATTATGCACATCATTCAAAATGACACCACACTGAGGACAAAGTAAGATAAGAATTATGTGTGGTAAAAAGGTAAGTGAATGAAGCTAAAATTTTATTTTATTACTCTTAGTCCATCTACAATTACTTCCACATAAAATCACCATGTACAAGTTTTGACTGTTATCTACAAATGTTCGTTGTAACCCTTAAATAGAACTACAGAAAGACTTTGGAACTTATTCAAAATATTGATTCACTGTTACGTTACAACATATTATACTTAGCAAAATGTAATGCCCTTTACATAAAAAAAAATGTTAGACTACTTATACAAAACTTTCAGAAATTTCTGGTAATAGTTATAGGAATTATAAAAGTAAAATTAAGCTTCACACACTTCCTCTGTTAGAACACTGGACTCTGATGACCCCACCACTGCTGGAAAGAACACGTAATCTGTCAAACAGCAGGAAAACAATCCACTAAACTCTTTTGGAACAGCCATTCTACACTTCTCTGTTAAAATATATATATATATATATTAAATAAGCATTATTAGAGATGAATTTAAAAAATCAATTGATATGTGATATTTGATTTTCAAATTTAATAGCACCCTGATAAAGGTATAATTTATTTCTTTTATTTGAATACCTTTCTACACATGTATGTTACAAAATCCAGGAAACAGCCAAATCACCAGTGAACTCTTAGCATGAATATACATATTAACCATACAGTAAGCAGCTCACTTGAAAAGCACTGAGGCATCCAACAGTTATATAGATTATTTCGTACAGAACAAGACAGAGTTTACCATTACTAATACCAAGTAACTACAGTCACTTAATGTCTGCCACACAACAATAGAGTAGGAAGATTTCTTTTGAAAATGACTTAAATGTGAGAAATTTTCTTACTGAAAAATCAAACTTCATTATTTCAGGAAGCTAAGGTTTAGAGGCAAACAAATGAAATACCTTCTCTAATTGAAATTACTAACGTCTTCCTGGGAGGAGTGGAGGCTTTATATTTAAGTCCTTGACAGCCTGCTCCAATTGTTCAGAGATGCTTTGCCCAGCAAAAACATCTAGTGAGACAGTGTGCCCACAGCTGCTAAGTTGTGTTGGGCCTCGAATCAGTTTGAACTTATTGATATCACCTTTAAGTTATCTGTTATTGTCTTACATTGTTGCTTGAATTTTTCCTAAAATTCTCTTTTGTCTAATAAAATATCAGTGGTCTATCTTTTTCTGATAAATACTTTTTTATTTTCTCTAAGCTTTATTTTTAATATTTCAGTGTGTGTATTGCCACATAAAAGCAAATTGTTCTCAATATAATACTATTTTTTATTTTAAGACATAACTTTAAACATTTTATATTAAATATGGTTACTCTTTTCTACATAATATCCTATCAGACAGTTTTTTGTTAACCTTGGATTTTCCTTTTCTCTCTGCCTTTGCCTCCTTTCTTTCTGCCTTTGTTTTTCTCTCTCTCTCTCCACATGCCACTTGTTTTTCTAACTGTATTGATTCAGTTTTTCTTACTTCCATTTATTTCTCTTCCTGCTTTTGAAATTAACAACCATATTTAACAGTTTCTGTTCTTAATTGGAAGCACCCACTTGAATTTTATCTACAAAAGCTGAACTTATTTCTACATCACCTCCAAAAAATAAAAATAAAAAATAAATTAAAAGAGAAGAAAAAAGTTTTCATGGATTTTATCCTTGGTATTTAACATTTGCTTAAGTTTTGTGAATTGAAAAATGTATTTTTATTAAATAAGTTATGTGGAATAATAATATGTGTATATTTTATTTTTATATTTTTCCTCTTGCCTTTTCTGTGTATTTTTGTCTTCTGGCATTTCTTGTAAATGTGTGAAATCTTCCTACTCTGTGTTCAATTTTCATTAACTTCCCTTTCATGTATAGTCACAATCACAAGACACAAAATATGATTCCCAGCTACATTTTCATTTTAAATAAACAACAAAGATCATCGTAGTAAAATTCTCAATATTCAAGTTATTTAGTAATATTCTCAATATTGAATGGGACAGACTAAAAATAAATGATTTGTTTGTGTGGACAAATCATCAAATTATAAATTGTAATGTGATATTTACATTTCTGTGTTTTCTCACTAAGCCTACTTTCAGATATAATAAGGACCTCACATATTTTGGCTATGTTTGTGCTGAATCTTCTTTATAAGAAACAAAAAAGCAAAAAAAAAATTTTGGTTTATTTAATATGTATTTAGTATTTTTAATGTCGTATGATGGTCTGTTTAAAAATGTATTACTCTCCTCCTACCCACATGTTTCTGCTGTTAGATTTTATTCCTTCATCTCAGGGAGCACCTAAATCTATTTATTATTAAGACACTTTGGATTCAATATTTTATCATTGAGTGTGATCCTTAAGTGTGTCTTTTTTTGTTTTTGTCTTACCTGTTAAGGCATGAAACATTTATGAATGAATTAGCACAGTTGTCTCTGATGTGGTACAGCAATCCTAAATTTTTAAATGACAAGTTATTCTGAAGAGTGCAGTTTTATGTTAATCTTTTCTGGTTTTCAATAAGTTAATTGTTGAATCTAGTATTTTACATCAGTTTCCGCTTTTGAAGTAGTTATATTTTGTAGATTAGATGAAGTGTCTGACCTGAGTCTTGAATATTATACAGGATAGAGGTTGATATCTGAATCTTTCCTCCCTCAGTTTTAATTAAAACCACATTCTGTGTCAGATCCTAGTCAATATGTGAAATGAATTTCTGTATTGACTCAAATATTACAGGTAAATGTCTAAACAGTCCTTTCCTGAACCAATGACTAGGCAGGAAGCCAAGCCACATTGGACACAGAAACAGCCTCTTTCCAGAGAATGTATTCAGCTTTACTATTCAATTGACTATTCCAATGAACTACCAAGTTTAATATTAAATTAATTTTTGGGGGTCCAAAACAACATTTTTGTTTTCTTGATAGCTCAATTTTTAAAAATGTATTTATTTAACTTTGGCGCCTACTATATCTGCCATTTCTACCCATGTTATCCCTCCGCATCCTCCCCTCCCTACCCCCGATTGCTGCCTCTCTGCTGCCCACACCCAGCTGCCCCCACAATGGGTGATACTCTTCTCCCTGGGTCCAAGTGTTCTCATTGTTCGACAACCACCTATGAGTAAAAACGTGGTGTTTGACTTTCTGTTGTTTTGTTAGTTTGCTGAGAATGATGATTTCCATTTTCATCCAAGTCCCTACGAAAAACACAAACTCATTGTTATGACTGCATAGTATTCCAAGTTGTATATGTACCACATTTTCTTTGTCCAGTCTATCATTGATGGGTATTTGTGTTGGTTCCAGATCTTTGCTATTGTACACAGGGGTGCAATGAACATACATGTGCATTTGTTTTTATAGTAGAATGATTTATAGTTCTTTGGGTATATGCCAACTAATGAGATTGTTGGGTCAAATGAAATTTCCACTTCTAGATCTTCGATGAGTCACCACACTCTCTTCCACACTGGTTAAACTAACTTACAATCCCACTCAATGTGTAAGAGTGCTCCTATTTCTCCACATCCTCTAGATCATGGTCTCCAGATTTTTTAATGATCAACATTCTAACTGACTTAAGATGGTATCTCAATGTTGTTTTGATTTGCATTTGTCTAATGACCACTGATGATGGGCATTTGTATATATGTTTGTTGGCCTCATATATGTGTCTTTTGAAAAGTGTCTGTTCATATCCTTCACCCACTTTTGAATTTTTTTGGTATATATATATTTTTTTGTAAATTCTGTTTATTATCCCTTTGTCCGATGAGTAGATTGCAATTTTTTTTTCATTCTGTTGGCTGCCGATTGGCTCTAATGATGGTTTATTTTCCTACACAGAAGCTATGCAGTTTAATTACATTCCATTTGTCTATCCTGGCTTTTACTGCCATTGCTTTTGATGATTTAATCATGAAGTCCTTGTCTATGCCTATGTCCTGGATGATTTTGCCTAGGTTTCCTACTAGTGTTTTTTTGATGTTAGGTATTATGTTTAAATCTTTAGTCTATCTGGAGTTAATTTTAGTGTAAGGTGTCAGGTAGGGATCCAGTTTCTGCTTTCTGCACACTACTAGCCAGTTTTTTCAATGGCATTTATTTTATTTTATTTTATTTTTTCCTTAGATAAATTTCTTTTTATTTTTTTTATTGCATTTTAGGTTTTGGGGTACATGTGATGAACATGCAAGATTGTTGCATAGGTACACACATGGCAGTGTGGTTTGCTGCCTTCCGTCCCCTCACCTGTATCTGTCATTTCTCCCCATGCTATCTCTTCCCACCTCCCCACCCCCCACCCCTCCCCCATTTCCCCCCAACAGACCCCAGTGTGTAGTGCTCCCCTCCCTGTGTCCATGTGTTCTCATTGTTCAACACCCGCCTATGAGCGAGAATATACGGTGTTTGATTTTCTGCTCTTGTGTCAGTTTGCTGAGAATGATGGTTTCCAGGTTCATCCATGTCCCTATAAAGGACGTGAACTCATCGTTTTTGATGGCTGCATAATATTCCATGGTGTATATGTACCACATTTTCCCTATCCAGTCTATCATCGTTGGGCATTTGGGTTGGTTCCAGGTCTTTGCTATTGTAAACAGTGTTGCAATGAACATTCGTGTGCACGTGTCCTTGTAGTAGAATGATTTATAATCCTTTGGATATATACCCAGTAATGGGATTGCTGGGTCAAATGGGATTTCTATTTTTAAGTCCTTGAGGAATCGCCACACTGTCTTCCACAATGGTTGAATTAATTTACATTCCCACCAACAGTGTAAAAGTGTTCCTATTTCTCCACATCCTCTCCAGCATCTGTTGTTTCCCGATTTTTTAATGATCGCCATTCTAACTGGTGTGAGATGGTATCTCAATGTGGTTTTGATTTGCATTTCTCTGATGACCAGTGATGATGAGCATTTTTTCATATGTTTGTTGGCCTCCTGTATGTCTTCTTTTGTAAAGTATCTGTTCATATCCTTTGCCCATTTTTGAATGAATTTCAAAAATTCAATGGCATTTATTAAACATGAAGTCCTTTCCTCATTGCTTGTTTTTGCTGGGTTTGTCAATGGACAGATGGTTTAAGACATGTGGTGATTCTTTTGGGGCCTGTGTTATGTTCCATTGCTCTATGTCTTTGTTTTGGTACCAATATCATGCTGTTTTGATTACTGTAGACTTGTACTATAGTTTGAAATCCTGTAGTGTGATGCCTCTGGCTTTGTTTCTTTTGCTTAGGATTGTCTTGGCTATGTAGGCTCTCTTGTCATTCCATATGAAGTTTAAAGTGCTTTTTTCCAATTTTGTGAAGAAGGTCATTCGTGGCTTGATGGGTATAGCATTGCATCTGTAGATAACTTTGGGCAGTATGGCCATTTTCATGATATTAATTCTTTCTATACATGAGCATGGAATGTTTTTTCATCTGTGAGTGTTCTCTCTTATTTTATTGAGTGGTGGTTTGTAGTTCTCCTTGAAGAGTTCCTTCACATCCTTTTTTATTTATATTCCAAGGTGTTTTATTCTCTTTGTGGCAATTGTCAATAGTCATTTGCTCTTGATTTGTCTCTCTGTTATTTATGTATAGGAATGCTTGTGATTTCTGCACATTGATTTTTGTATTGTGAGACTTTGCTGAAGTTGCTTATCAGTTTGAGAATATTTTGGCCTGAGACGATTGGTTATTCTGTATAGACAATCATGTCATCTGCAAATAGAGACAGTTTCACTCCCTCTTCTCCGGGTTGCATATGTTTTGTTTCTTTATCTTGCCTGATTGCTCTGGCTAGAACTTCCAATACTATACTGAATAGGAGTGGTGAGAGAGGACATCCTTGTCTAGCACCTGATTTCAAAGGGAATCTTTCCAGCTTTTGTCCATTCAGTATGATATTGGCTGTAGGTTTGTCATATATAGCTTTTATCATTTTATGATACGTTCTGTCAATGCTTAGTTTATTGAGAGTTTTATGCATGAAGGGCTCTTAAACATTGTTGAAGGCCTCCTCTGCCTCTATGGAGATAATCGTCTGGTTTTTGTGTTTGGTTACATTTATGTGATGGATTGCATTTACGAATTTGTGCATGTTGAACCAGCCTTTATCCTGAGGATGAAGCCCACTTCCTTGTGATCGATAAGCTTTTTGATGTGCTGTTGCAATCTGTTTGCCAGTATTTTATTGAAGCTTTTTGTGTAAAGGTTCATCATGAATATTAGCATGAAGTTTTCCTTTTTTGTTGAATCTCTGCCTGGTTTTGGTATTAGGATGATGTTGGTCTCATAAAATGAGTTAGAGAAAATTCCCTCCTTTTGTATTGTTTGATGCAGTTTCAGAAGGAATGGAATCAGTTCCTCTTTGTACATCTGATAGAATTTGGCTGTGAACACATCTGGACCTGGACATTTTATGTTTGCTAGGCTATTGATTGCTGCCTCTACTTCAGCCCTTGTTACTGGTTTATTCAGGGTTTCAACTTCCTCCTGGTTTAGTGTTGGTAGAGTACAACTGTCTAGGAATTTATCCAATTCTTCTTGGTTTACCAGCATGTGCATAGAACTGTTTGTAGAAATCTCTGGTTGCCTCTATTTGACTCTTCTTCCCTTTCTTTTTTATTTATCTGGCTAGTGGTCAGTCTATTTTGTTGATCTTTTCAAAAAATCACCTCCTGGATTTATTGATTTTTTCAAGGGTTTTTTTGTTTCTCTATCTCCTTCAGTTTGATCTTAGTTATCTCTTGTCTTCTGCTAGCTTATGATTGGTTTTGATCTTCTTCCTCTAGCTCTTTTAATTTTGATGATAGGGTGTCTTTTCTTTTTTCTCATGTGGGCATTTATTACTATAAATTTTCCTCTCGACATTGTTTTAAAGGTGTTCCAGAGACTTTGATAAGTTATATCTTCCTTCTCATTGGTTTCAAAGAATATCTCTATTTCTGTCTTAATTTCATTGTTTATCCAGTCAACGCTCAGAAGCAAGTTGTTCAGTTTCCAAGTGGTTGTGTGGGCTTGAGTGTGTTTCTTAATACTGAGATCTAGTCTGATTGCACTGTTGTCTGGCAGACTGTTAACAATTTCTGTTCTTTTGCATTTACTGAGGAGTGATTTGCTTCCAATGACGTGGTCAATTTTAGAGTAAGTGCAATGTGGTGCTGAGAAAAATGTATAATCTGTGGATCTGGGATGGGGTGTTCTGTATATGTCTATTAGATCCACGTGGTCCAGTTCTACATTAAAGTCCTGGATATTATTGATACTTTTTCTGTCTTCTTGATCTGTCTAATATAGAAAGTAGAGTGTGAAGTCTCCCGCTATTATTGTGTGGGAGTCTAAATCTCACTTTAGTTCATTAAGAACTTGCTTTATCTATCTGGATGCTCCTGTGTTGGGTGCATATATATTTAGGATAGTTAGGTCTTTTTGTTAGATTGATCTTTTTACCATTATAAAATGTTCTTCTTTGTCTCTTTTAATATTTGTTAGTTTAAAGTCCATTTTGCCAGAGATTAGGATTGAAACCCTTGCTTTTATTTTGTTCTCCATTTGCTTGGTAAATCTTCCATCATTTTATTTTGAGACTATGTGTATCTTTGTATGGGAGATGGATTTCCTGAATATGGCATACTGATAGGTTTTGACTTTTTATCCCGTTTGCCAGTCTGTCTTTTGATTGTGGTATCTAGGCTGTTAACATTGCAATGTTACTATTGTTATATGTGAATTTAATCCTGCCATTTGGTTATTGGCTGGTTTTCTTTCCTATTACTTGACTCATTTTCTTTATTGCATTTTTGGTCTTTGCCCACTGGTTTGATTTTTCAGTGATGGGTACCTGTTCCTTTCCATGCTTCGTGTTTCTTTCAGGAGCTTTTGTAGGGCAGGTCTGGTGGTGACAAAATCTCTCAGTAATTGCCTGTTCATAAAGGATTTTATTTCTCCTTCACTTACGAAACTTATTTTGGCTGGATATGATATTCTGGGTTGAAAGTTCTTGTCTTTAAAGATGTTGAATATTGGCCCCTACTCTCTTCCAGCTACCAAGGTTTTTGCCAAGAGATCTACTGTGAGTCTGATTAGCTTCCTTTTGTGGGTGACCTGAGATTTATCTGGCTGCCCTTAGCATTTTTTCTTCATTTCAACCCTGGTTAATCTGATGATTGTGTCCAATGAGGTTTTTCTTCTTGAGGAATATCTTTGGGGAGTTGTCTGTATTTCTTTTTTTCTTTTCTTTTTTTCTTTTTTTTTTTTCATTTATTTATTTATTTATTTATTTATTTATTTATTTATTTACTTATTTTTGAGATGGAGTTTCACTCTTGTTACCCAGTCTAGAGTGCAATGGCGTGATGCGATCTCAGCTCCCCACAACCTCTGCCTCTTGGGTTCAGGCAATTCTCTTGCCTCAGGCTCTTGGGTAGCTGGGATTACAGGTACACGCCACCATGCCCAGCTAATTTTTTGTATTTTTAGTAGAATCAGGGTTTTACCATGTTGATCAGGATGATCTCGATCTCTTGACTTTGTGATCCACCCACCGTGGCCTCCCAATGTGCTGGGATTAGAGGCATAAGCCACCGTGCCTGGCCATCTGTATTTCTTGAATTTGAAATTGGACTGCCTTGCTAGGCTTAGAATATTTGAAAATTGGACTGCCTTGCTAGGCTTAGAAAGTTCTCCTGGAGGATATTCTGGAGTATGTTTTCCAGCTTGGATTTATTCTCCCCATCATATTCAGGTACACCAATCAAGAGTAGGTTAGGTCTTTTCACATAATCTCATATTTGTTGGAGTGCTTCGTTTATGTTTCTTTCACACTTTTTTCTCTTGTCTTGCCTTCTCTTTTTATTTCATTGATTTAATCTTCAATCTCTCATATCTTTTTACTGCTTAATCATTTTATCTATTAAAACTTCTGTTCGCTTCACATAGTTCTCTTGCTTTGTTTTTCAACTCCATCAAGCAGTTTATGTTCTTCTGTAAGCTGGTTATTCCAGTGAGCATTTCGATTAATATTTTTTTCAAGGTTTTTGTTTTATTTACATTAAGTTAGAATGTGTTCCTATAGCTCAGAATCTTGTTATTATCCACCTTCTGAAGCCTGTATCTGTCAATTTGTCACACTCCTTCTCAGTGACCCTGTGTTGCCGAGGAGTTGTAATCCCTTGAAGGAGAAGAGATGTTTCTAGTCTTTGATGGTTTCATGTTTTTTGTGCTGATTTTTTTTTCTTTCTTATTTTTGAAGATTTACCTGGCTGTGTTGTCAGGGAGGTGCTTGATGAGGTCACCTGTCTGCCTGTGAAGACACAACTGGGTTTCTAGGGACTCCTTCAGGTTATAGGGAAGCTTCCTGCATCATTTTTGTTTATACTGGCACCTCTTCTGCTGACCTGTAGGCACTGCTGGGTTATCAAGATCACTGTTCTATTGCTAAGTAGGCTTCTTGTTTGTGTGTGTGTGTGTGTGTGTGTGTGTGTGTTGTTGTTGTTGTTGTTTGTTTGTTTGTTTTTGTTGTTTGTTTGTTAAAAAATATTGCCCAGTCCCACCCCTCTTAATGTTGGGTTATGCCCTTCTTCCATTGGGCTAGATCATGCAGGGTTCAGCTCAGACTGTGGCACTGGCTGTGTAACCCACTAGAATCAGAGCTTTAGCCCTCTGAGGTTTGTGGGGGAGGTTGTGGACCCACTCAGCAGCACGATGCCATCTCCCACTTTTCTCTTCTTCTTTCTCCAGTGATGTAGGGACCCACCCAGCTGCTCTCACTTATATCTTCCTCTCTCTCTGATCAAGGGTAGGGTCAGTAGCTCAGTCCTCAGGTTCTCTCCTCCACCCTTTGGGCTTATGCATCTGTTCAGTTCTGTGTGCCAATCCAGAACATCATCCTGGATTAGTATTCATCTCCACACTTGTAATTCCCAGTGCTTGACTGGAAAGATCCCCTGTTCTGTATATTGCTGAGGCTTTGGGAGAATGGCTGTTTCTGAACCAGAGTGCCACACGGGGAGCCTCTGACTCACCAGTCAGATGCACTTTCTGGGTAAAGCAGCACCCCTCTCCACCTCTGTGCTGAGTGGGTTTTTCTCACTGCTGTACCAGACCCAGTGAAATGTACCTGGTAACTTGGTTGGAGTTAAGAGATCTCTGGATTTCTGTATCTCTCTTACTGGGTGTTGTGTGCTGGAGCTGCATATATTCAGCCATCTTGGATGCCATAGCTCAATTTTTTTAAATAGAATTTTTGTCTTGCACTTGTAATCTCTGGCTTTTATAAGAGTCAATTTTGCAAATGTTTGCTTTGCTCCAGACAACTGGAAATACATGCTATATTGCTACTGAACTATTCGTTACTTAACAAATAAAACCTATGAGAGGAACTATTACCATATCTCTTCTGCAGTTGAAGAAGTAGATATTTGTGTTTATATTTCTTGGAAGCATTGCCACCTTCTTTCCCCCAAGTGTATGGCAGGTATTATATATTTTCTTCATTCATCTATATTATGCATATTCTATAAATGATTGTCTAATTCACATAAATTGTAAAGACATCTTTAGGATTATTTAAATTTGGCGAAGGCTTTATTCTATAAAATGATTTAGGTACATTTCATCTTTTTTCTCTCTAATTATATCTTCTCAGATATTGCTTTGTGAAATGTGTTTTGCATGACACTTCAGAAGCATTCTTAAAACTTTCCCTTTCTAGACATTCCAGTTGCAATTCAACACCACAGTCTTTTATCTTAACATCTAAAACACCACAGATATAACAACAAGAAACAAAGACAGACTCTCAAAGATAGAAAGAGGAAGAGAATTTGTCTAGGGAGTATAATATTTGAAAAGTGATAATATGGTAGGTTTCTTGAGCTTTCTTATTGCCTTTCATGTATCCCAGGTGATGGATTATAGAAGCATCAATGCAGAGGCTCCAAGATACACAGACAAAAAAGTGTTTCACTGGAGTTTTGTTCTCTCCCAGGAGAGGGTAAGCTAATCACACACAACCACATATAACTCTTCTAGAGGGAATAACCAAGCTACTGTGGATAAACACCACAGAAATATCTCCTATTGCAGATTCTGTGGAAACATGTGCAGGGCAATCTTCTCTCAGCCCAGTGATGCTATGATTTCTCATGCAGACAGAGTAGGCAGCTAATTTTCTATCACTTACCCAGAGGAAAAGAGAGGACCACATTCTAATACCCTTACAATGTCTGCTCTGTTCAGTAGCAAGCTGAGCATCCAGGTCCACACAACAACAATAATTTTTAAACAGCCAGAGTTAAGTAGGATGGATTTCACTGTGCTTTTGGCCTGCACTCCCTACTGCCTGGCTCTATCCTCTCAGGAGGCTTCAGTGGGGACTTAAGCAGCTACCGCAATGCAACCTCTTAGACACTGAATAGTTGCAGTGAATCTAAACTAGTTAGCACTCTGCTATTTCCCCACTTTACAGGTCAGCAGCACGACAAAGTAGCAACTGTAGAATCTACACCTGCTTCAAAAAACAAGAAACATTTTTTATATACATTAAAACAAAGAATACATGTATGGGGTCTTTGTGCTGAAACCTATAAAACACTGGTGAAAGAAATCAAAGTAGAAATAAGTGGAAATGCACTGTATTCATAGATGGGAAGTCTCAATATATTGTGTTAATTTTTCCCCAGCTTGATCTATATATTTGACGCAATTTATCTCAAAATCTCAGCAAGAATTTCTGCAGATAAAGAAAACTTACTTTCTAGGATAGCTCAGAAAATTTTCAAGAAGTTTATAGTATGAGGAATCCATCAACAATATTTCAGAGAGTTATTACACAGCTAAACTAATCAAGGCAATTTGGTAGTGACATAGGAGTTGATTCATACACACTCACACACATAAAAATGTAGCAGAAGAGAAATCCCTGGTATAGAGCAATGCTGGCATGGGTATGACCAATTGAAAGGGCACAAAGCTGGCAAACACAAAGCAGTGGAGGAACAATAGTCTTTCAACAGATGGTGACAGAGCAAGTGGAAATCAGTAGCTTACCAGAAAAAATAGAAGCCTTAACATAAATCTTACCCACAGAAATTAACTAAAAATGACTAATAAACTTGAGTTTAATCTAAAATTATAACACTTTCTGTAAAACTTTTTCAGAAGAAAAATATGAATCCTAAAGAAATGCTAAGACTTTTAGGTGTAGCAAAGAGTTATGGTGTGTAATATCAAAAGTATATGCCATAAAAGAAAACCTGATACACTTTGTAAAATCAGAGTTAAAAACTTCTGCACTGTGAAATACTAATTCGGACACTGAAAAGCAATTCTGTTGTGGAAAGTAGTACCCTTCCTGATAACAGCTGGAGACAATGGGAAGACCACCTGCAGAGAGAGAACATTACCTTCTCTGCTGAGAGAAGCAGCTGTAACAGAGAGCCTCAGAGACTTGCAGAGATGTTCAAATTATTTCGCTTACAGAGAGAAGCCATCTTCTCCAGGACTGCCTCTCTGCTAAGAGCTGAACACTCCATGGAAGGAAGTGCCTGTAGAGAGAAGCTACCCACTCCTCTGAGCTCTTTTAACATTAAATAGGACTTTTTTTTTTTTTTTTCTTTTATTCTTCACTTGCATGTATACCTCATTTTTCCTGCATGCAAGACAAGAAATAAGGCAAAGTTGCCATGGGTACAGAGTTTTTTAGTCAAAAAAAATATTGTCTCTGCTGTTATCCTGTAATGATAGCACTGACATTTCTGTGTTGATATTTATTATGTTGTTTCATTGAAGGGGCAAGACTTTCTTTTTCTTGAGAAGATAAGAGATTTTTATTTTAAAGTTCAACATTCAGGGCACTGTTAGGAGACTCTGGAACTTATTATGACATTTTATTTTGCCATTATAGTTAGTTTTTTCTGATGACACCCTGACAGATGAAAGGGTGTGCTTGTCAAGTACAAGCATAATTCCAAATTTGCTTCTTTAATTTCTTTGACACCAACGGCAGGGCTCCTCATTATTGATAAATGAATATGCAGATTCAAGCTTCACCCTAAGTCTTGAGTATACATCCCTGGTTTGGAGGGGAAGATTATTTTGTTACCACATCACAGGACTGAAAACACAAGCTCTATATACTATCTTCTCTGATTCCATTCCAGAACTGGCTCAGGTTGCTACATTGCTCCCTGGTGCAATCAGTGTTCTCACTTGGACTTTTTGTCTTGGCTAGGTTTTTGTCTTGGTTTATTCTGTGTTGTATTGTTTGGCTAATGTAGGATGGCTATGAAATAAAATATTATTGTCGTATGTACTTTTCCTATTCCTGTGGCAGTTAAAGTTGGGCTTTTGGGGAAAATTATTGTCTGTGACTCTGCATTTTGGGATACCATCTCCTTCCGGAGTATCCAGTAAACTCAAACTTTTTATCACTTGCGAGATTTTAAGTTTCTTTCCAGTTTATCCCCTTTCAGAGACTTATGTTTGCTACATGTATAATATGCAGGGGTATTAATTGTATTTATGGGAGAGGGTAAAGTACGTCTGCTCCATCTACTTTGTCATATAAATGATGACTCAAGATGCATAACATCCATATTGTTCCTTTTGGGCAGCAAATTTGAAGTCATTTTTGCTGTTGAAAGAGTTTAAGCTAGTTTAACATAAATTGAGACTATTTAGGAAGTTATAGCATCAGACATATTCTAATTATGCCAACTATTTCATGTTTTGCACTTGCTTTAGTTCATTTTCCTTCATCACTTTTCTCTCCTCCTCCCCATGCTCATTTTGTTGTTGCTGTTTTTGTTGTCATTGTTGTTTGTTTGACACTTGCCTTATTCTGGCCTTAACCTTACGATATTGCAGTTCACATTTTGACCTGTCTGATTATCCTTCATCACTTTATCCTACCTTTTCTAAAATGTCATTTTCTTTTTTTCTTGTTGTCTCGTTGTTCACCCAAGTTAATCTTTTCATGTTTTATTTTACGCATCAGACTATTGTTGTTGTTGATTCTTTTGTGGTATAGTCTTAGCCTGTTCCCCAGCTAAAGCAGTGACAATATCTTGGCTTACTCTTACCTCTGCCTCCAAGATTCAAACAATTCCCCTGACTAAGCCTCCTAACCAGCTTGGATTACACGGGCCCACATCCATTCATGGCTGATTATTGAAGTTTTTAGAAGGATGGAGTTTCATATCTCTTTAAAAAATGTAACTGGGTTGGTCTCAAACTCTTGACCTCATGTGATTCACCAGCCCCAGGCTTCCAAAGTGCTGGAATTAAAGGTGTGAGGCAGGCCTGGCTAAATTTCTTTAACATTATTCATGTTCAGTGTTTAACCATGCCTATCAGATCACGCTCTGAAAATACAGTTTGAGAACTAAAATATGGTATCTATCGTAACAGCATGTCTATATAGGTGAAAGGGCCATTTTGTTGTGTCAGGGTATCCCAGTATAAGAAATCAGGATTTCCCATGTAGATCATTGATTCCACTTGAAAATAAATGCATATGGTAGAATGAGAGCAGTATGTCTCTCGTCTGAGGAATCTGACTGTCCAAATCCATGTCCCATTTCAACCCCAGCTATCCCAGAAAACTAAATGATGAGTCTTGTCAAGCCTTAGCTTGTGAAACCATCAGTTGTATAATATATCCAATTCACCATTAGTGCTGTTTCTTAAAAGTTGTGCAGCAAGGATCCCCGTTGTAATTCATTTCAGCACAAAGGCTGGAAATCTCCGCTGCAAAAATATGAGAGTGCTAATTGTACAGCTAGTTGATTCAGGAAAGAACCTACTTGTCAAAGAAGAAAGTAAAAAAGAAATTTTAGAATAAGCAGGATAAAATTATAACTAGATCCCAAAAAAGTGTGACAGTTGAAGTGATAACCACTGACACTAGTTTCAGTAAGATAAAATTATTGCATCTCTTGTTAACACCACCGTTATCTTTACTTTAAAGAGAAGTTGTGGCAAAGAACAAGGAGTAAAAAGTAATACCACAACACTATAAATGTTTGCTTAAGACAATTAAAATAAATTTATTATTTTAAGTCCACAGTGTGTGTGTGTGTATATATATATATGCGCGTGTGTGTGTGTGTGTGTGTGTGTGTGTGTATACCAAGTACTGTGTTACATCAGTGCTGGATGTTTAAGACAGGCAGACAAGAAAACTAATGTGATAGATAAGCACCTCCTGGAAAGAGTAATGTCTGTGCCTTAGAAGTCTTAAGTTGGCAAACGGGGAGACAGACTTTTATCTCCAGGAAAGGGGATAATAGTTACAGGATGGGAGAGGACATGACTGAAAGTGAAGTCTGATTGTTGCTACAAATGAACAATGCTGAAACAGAAAGACATGAAGCTGAAAGGCAGAGAATATCAGATCTTGAAGCGATTTGTTCACCCACGCTGCAGATCTAAGTTCAGAATCTAGAAGATATTAAATGCCAATGAAAAGAATTAAAACTGACTTTCAGTGGAGGTTGAAAACTATTTGATGAAAATGTGCAGTAGAAGGCAGGTATACTGGATCAAACCTGTAGTAGTCCCAGCACTTTCAGAGGTCAAAGTGGATGAATCACCTGAGTCCAAGTGATCAATATCAGCCTTGCCAATATCAAAAATTATCCAATTGTTAGTGCACATCTAGTTCCACATACTCAGGACACTGACACACAAAAATTGGTTGAAACCAGAGATTGAGCTTGCAGAGAGCTGAGACTGTGCCACTGCATTCTGTCCAGAGCAACACAGCAAGAGTCTGTCTCAGGGAAAAAGAAGAATACAGGAGGAAGAAGAAGAGGAAGAAGAGGAAGAGGAAGAGGAAGAAGAAGAAGAAGAAGAAGAAGAAGAAGAAGAAGAAGAAGAAGAAGAAGAAGAAGAAGAAGAAGAAGAAGAAGAAGAAGAAGAAGAAGAAGAAGAAGAAGAAGAAAAGAGAAGAGGAAGAGGAGGAAGAGGAAGAGGGAGAGGAAAAGGAAGGAGGAGGAGGAGGAGAATAAGAAGGAAAGGGGGAAGGAGGAGGAGGAGAAGAAAATAATGTGCATTAGAAAACATGAAAAGGCACTCCTGCAGGAGGAAATTAAAAACACAATTTGCTGGAAGGCTTTCATGGAAGATAAAAAACTGTCTATCACTAATGCAAACTGTAAAATTACAACATGTTCTGACAGTGATGTCAACCATGTGCATATTATGTGAAATTTATTACTCAAGCAATGACGCAGACAATTGTTATCATAGTTACCAAACTTGCCAGATATGAACTGTAACGAAAATTGTTTTTGTCTACTGCAATCTAAGCTTAAGATAACGGGGAAAAGTAATTGAGAACACACTGAATTACAGTGTGTTTTAATCATTTTCTAGATTTTCTGTGCATGTGTGTCTGTCTCTCTCTCTCTCTCTCTCTCTCTCTCTCTCTCTGTGTGTGTGTGTGTGTGTGTGTGTGTGTGTTTGTGTGTGTGTGTGTGTGTCTGGGAGTATAGTCCATTGTATCATCCAAATTTAGACACTCATTTAATTAAGGCCAGACTAATTGAGAAGTTAATTACATGCTACTTTTTACTATTTACACTTTATTCATTTTTCCTCACCTGCTGCTCTGGTTTTGAATGCCCTCTCCAAATTTTACATAGAAATTCTGTGGTCATTGTGATAATAATAGGAGGTAGGAGCTTTAAGAGGTGATTAGCCATGAGGATACACCCTCATAACTAGATTTTTTTACTTTATCTGGAGAACATGTTAGTTATTGTGTGAGGGGGCTGTGAACAAATGATGAGTTTGGGCTTGATTTTCTGTGCACCACATGTCCGTCACTGCATGATGCTTCCTTGCCATCTTGAAACACAGAAAGAACACCTTACCAGATGCAGCCTGTTGGACTTCCCAGCCTTCAGCACCATGAACAAAATAAGTCTTTTTCAAAATTAGTCAGTGGCATTGGGTTGTTGCAGCAAAAAATTGACTAAAACACTTTGTTATTTATTTCTCTTTCAATCACTAAACTTACCAAGGAACAGAGCAAAGTTTCTGTCAAATAATCAAAGAGCCCATGTATGTGTGTGTGTGTATACACACACACACACACACACACACACACACAAAATATAGTCAATATATTTTAAGAGCTAATACAATAGACAACCACTAAAATGAAACAGGATTTCACTCTTAACCCTATGTTCAGAAATAAAGTAAAAGCAACCATAAGGGTAAATGTGTAATTTTATTGTTCAATAAAGTAATTGCCAGCATTTTTAAAATTTTTTTCAATGTAAATTTTTAGTCTCTACTGTCATGCATAATATCATACTCTTTCGGGGAAATATCATTTGTAATTAGAGTGATATTTGCTAAGTGGCAATGGTTGAAAAGCTGGCTTGAAACAAGAGGCAGCAGATGTATCTGCTATTGTGGGCACTGGCAACCACAGGTTCCCTGCTGGTAGCAGGTTAGGATAAGGAGCCTCATTGACTGACACATCAGGATATTTGCTTGGAAAAGTTGATGATTCCACTATTAACCCCAAGACTATCAATTTGGTATTGAGAAATTATGGTTGTAACACAATTCAAAATGTGGTCATTAGCTTGTATACAGGTGCTATGAGATTGCATGTGAATACTGGCCGACTGACTTAAAATAGCATTTGATTTGTTGTAATTTGTTCTGATGGTCCAATTGAGGCTAGAGATGGAGTAGGATAAAATCCACTTCTAATTGTGTCAGGTGAACTAGCAGTTCTCTGGCCATCAGAAGATTTTCTTATTAGAGGAATATTGATTGATTGATTGATACAGAGTTTCACTCTTGTTACTCAGGCTGGAGTGCAATGGCCCAATCTCGGCTCAGCACAACCTCCACCTCCTGGGTTCAGGCAATTCTCCTGCCTCAGCCTCCTGAGTAGCTGGGATTATAGGCACGTGCCACTGTGCCCAGCTAATTTTTTTGTATTTTTAGTAGAGACGGGGTTTCACCATGTTGACCAGGATGGTTTCAATTCCTTGACCTCGTGATCCACCTGCCTCAGCCTCCCAAACCGCTTTAAATCTGTGGAGATTGAAAATAAATTTTCTCCACTAGTTGTAGCAAGTAATCCAGAATTAAGATTATTTCTGTTAACGCCTGCTCTAAAGTACTTCTTGTTGAAATCTTCACTGAATAAAGTAGATACAAGAGAAGCATTTCTTACCCCAATTCTTCTTTTTATTTTTGGTAAAAATTGAGGACGGTCAGGTTTAAAATTTGGACTACAATAAAATTTTAACTAAAACGAAATGAGAAGGGATTTCAGTGCCATTTTAAACAAAAAGAAAAGTGACAATAACACATACAACACACAAAATCTCAGATTTTTGTCTTATCACACAAAGTTAATGTCATCAAATAATGCATGAATGTTGTTTTCTCTTTGTAGGAATGTGTTATTTTGAGGGAAGACACATTCAAACTGTTAAACTGTCAAGTGAAAACATATTACATATTAATAATAACATTTTATTATTGGATTTGGTAACTTTTATTGGAGTTTAGCTGCATGATTCAAAGTTGTTACAAAATTTATTAAAACTCTGCAAGTTAAATGCTGGAGCTGCCTTCAATAATTTTAAAGACAAATAATTTTTACTTCAATATTTTATATAATTTTTTAAATCTAGACTTGCTGCCTGTATCAACATATTTAGTAACTTACAAACTTAAATTACATATGTACTCTACATAAAGTGGTCACTGACATATTTTAAATACTTTGCTTAAAATGGAGATTTATTTTTCTTCTGCCAGAAAGTCTGTTAGAAAAACAGATCTTTGAAAATTCTATTGAATTTTACTGAATCCATAAAAGTTGAGCTGACAAACTCAGCTTTTTATATTGTTTGTTAGTTTAAAATATTCTGTAAGGATGATTTTATTCCAGATTTTTTTTAAAGTTATTCATGAATCACTATGCAAGTTTCACAACATGTGACTAATTTTTGTATTTTTAGTAGAGATGGGGTTTCACCATGTTGGCCAAGATTCTCTCCATCCCTTCACATCGTTATCCACCCACCTCCACCTCCCAAAGTGCTGGAGTTACAGGCATAAGCTACTGTTCCCAGCCGGTTTTCTTGCTCTAAAATTTGAGAGTTAGGATTTCTCTGCAGCCATTTAATAGACTTCATATCATATGTGTCATGTGACCACAAAAAATAGAAACAACACATTAGAACTTTTTAGCTGTATTTGTTAAATAAAATAAGAAAACTGAAGAGTGACAATGAGTAGAATTATTTGTTAGTTTCTTAGGCTCAGCTCATCTAGGTCATGAAGTTGCATTTTTTTTTTGGAAAGAACTGCAAAAAATGCCATTGCAGCTGAGCATGAAGAGTTTGAAATCTACAAGCAAGATCTCCAAAAAGAACTGCAAAATAAAGTGAGTACTGGTGTTTCCCACTTCCAGTATGATACCAGTACACGTTATTGATATGTAAATTTGGAACAAGTAATATCAGTGTAAATCAAATCTATTTTAACATCAAGCATTACTCACCCAAATATGCAAAACAAACTCTTTCTCATCTGAGAAAATTCTCCAGTTATAATATGACCTTATATTTAGAATAGTAATAAAATTGGCAAGAATGCAAACACACAGAACATAAAATTTCTGAAATGCCTGATTGTACCCACTGTTATATCTTGATGTTCAGTCTGAAGAATATTGCAAACAATTACTGTGTCTTCTGCCTCCATGACCTAGAATTATTTGATATTACTGAAGCAGATGGTAAAAGACTTGTCTGTATGTTCTGTTTGTCCTTCTTTTTTTTTATTTAATTAGGGTCCCCATTGTTTAGTGTCATGAATGTTCTTGAAACTGGCAGAACAAAATAATTGCAAACAAAATAAGATAATTTTTTCTTTTGAAGCAAGCTGTGATTTGTTTTACATTGACTTATTTATGTATTCTCAATCTGCTCAGATTGAACATCGGTGCAGCTGAAGACCCAGATACTGGAATGCAAACCTTTGGTAAAGAGGATAACTATTCAAGTTGCTGATTTAAATTGCAACAGAAGCAAACTCAGACAAGTTAGAGTCATTTTTAAACCAAAAATATTCCTGTGTGTATAAAGCTTATAATGCATGTGAAATGTAATGATCATAGTTTATTGAATACAAAGTAATTATTGTATTAGAAGAAAATTCATATAAATAAATGTCATGTTAGAAGTAAAGCTCCCTATTCGATTTTGTAATACCATTGGGAACATCAGCAAAAGTGACTTATTTAATAGGTGCCTCATGGTTTTGGAGAGCCTTATGTCCCAAATAAAAAAGTTGTGTGGTCACCTAGAAGCCCCACATTTATCCTCAGATTTCCATTCTTATTTGTTACTCCAATGTTGAAAGTAATTTAGTAGTTTATGAATTCCTTGATAGGCAGATATTTACATACATGGTAGAAGCTGGGTGGTTTAGCAAAAAGAGCATTGCCCTCAGAATCAGAAAACTGTTCTTTTGGACACAAATTTTGAAGTTAGTTGTTTGATTTTGCACATGTTATATTAACTTCCTTGGGAGTATATTTCCTCATTTGTAATTGGGGCAATAATACCTATTGAGCCATGATAAGAAAAATCTAAAATGAGATCTGTTTCAATCCAGTGCCTGAGACATTAAAAATAACACTCTAGAAATTGTTACTGGTGTTATTTTATTATTATATCTTCACCATGGATGCATCTCTGCCCTTTTCTACTTCATAGAAATAATAACGAAGGTTACATACTTTCTTCATTACTTGTTTTAAAGCTCAAAGAAAATGTGCATGTGTTACTACTTCAGTTGGTTGCTCATACTTGTTCCACACCTTCTTGCTTACATTGGCACTCTGGCTTCATTAGCCTCTTGTTCTTTTCTACCAACATGTTACAAATTTTTACATCTTCATTCATTTACACTTTCTTTTCCTTTTCTCATTTCTTTCTGTTCTGTTTGTGAAAGTTCTCACATTGAAATTATAGCTGTCTCACAATAATAAAAAAATATATATTTGAATGAAGATAGAACTCTTTTGTGTGTATGTGTTGTGGAGGCAAAACATTTATTTATTTATTTATTTATTTATTTATTTATTTATTTATTTATTTGTAGTATCATAGGGAGGCATTGCTGGAGAGTGAGAAACACACACTGGCTTTGCATTGGAGAAACCAAGGAGTTCTTGGATTTACTCAGTTTTAGTCCCCCATCTATAAAGTGGGAGCAGTGAGAGTTCCCTTACCACTGTCATATTGTGAATGCAGAACTTCACTTCCTTGTCCAAAAACTCTCACCATGTGCTGTAGAGTTGGTAATAGTTCTGAATCCTTTAGTGAAAACCAGTAATTATTTTGTAGTCAATTGCAGAAATACTTATTCTGGAATAAAGAAAGATATGAAATGTGCTTATATCAGTTCAGGTCAAAGTTTTCAACCTGATGAGTTTTTGTCTGGTTGGCCTTTAACACCAAATAATTTAAAATATTTGTTTCTCAGAGCTTGTAGATTTAAAAATTGTGCATAACAGATTTTGTAATTATACCATGCTATAAAAGACATGTGTACATCAACCTGGGAGGAAACTGGAGCACTTACCACAAATAGGCACACTATCTTTATACAGCAGTGCAGTTGTGTGTATATTTTCTGTCTCCCAACCCTATTTGTAAGCTTCAGGAGGACAGCAATTTTCGCTGTTTAATTTAAGTTTGTATTCCTAGCACTTGGGTGCCTGTCATTTATTAAGGACTCAATACATTTTTGTTGGCAGAGAGATCTAAGAAGGCCAAATAGGAAATGTCCTGACCTGCAGAACAACAACAGGAGCTCAAAGGGTGGGAGTGGGGATGGATGGACAGGAGACGTGAGGAATGGAGACAAGACAGGAGTCTGATCAAGTCTCATTTATTGTTGCTAAGCTCACAGCTTAAATAGGCGCAGGCAGAGAGGTGGGGCAAGGGTAGCTTGTGGTTGGGAAATTCCAGCCTATGTAAGTTTCAGTAAACTGAAACTTATTAGCGGGGAAACAGAAACTGAAACTTATCAGCAGAGAAACAGAAACTTAACTTGTGCAAATGGCAACATGGCTGAGCAGATCACAAAATGGTGGCTATTGCTGCCCACAGGACCCACTTTTTTATTTTATTTAGAAATTAGGCTGAGGGGTAGTTATGCCCACGGGAACCATGCCTGTCTTGGTTCAGAGGACCCCACATGAGAGAACATTGACTCCTTCTCCGTCATGGGGAGGGAAAAAACGTTTTCCTCCCTATCTTAGGTGGAGTGTCCTTACTCATGTTCCTCAGTTGCCCATCATTGGCTAACCGGTTCAGCTCACCAGGCGACCTGAGAGGAGAGGTATAACCTTTATGTTTTATGAATCAAGCTCCATCTCTAGGTCTGCCATTTCCAGCCTGTGGTAATGGACCTGAAAGGGCTGCATCTTTATGGTTTCAACTTTTGATCTTAAGAAGCTCATGAGTTTGCTGGATGAATAATATCATATTGTTGACTCCTAAAAAAAAAAAAAAAAAAAAAAAGATAGAAGACCCTCAGGGCTCGATGTCTTCCCTGGGTGGAGTTGGTTTTTCAGATTCTTTGGTATCTACTTGCCTTACAAGTCTCTTGGGAAGCCACTTGGCTGAATCGACTTCCTTGGCATAAATGCACACCGATCCTTGACCCCAAATCAGAACCAGGTCTGGGCCATTCCATGTGCCCGTCATGTGATCTTTCCACAAACTGATGCATAATGGCTTTTGGATTCAAAACGCCAGTGTCGATCAGCAGCAAAGTGTCCTTCTTGATCCAGTGTTAAAAAATTTAAAATAAATAAGGAGTGTGATAAAAGGTTTTTTGGTGATCCTTTATGGGGGTACCATAACCCCTTTTTTATTTTATTTAGAGTGGTTTTTATGGTGAGACGAGCTCTTTCTACTATGCCTTGTCCCTGGGGGTTGTACGGGATGCCTGTAACATGTTGAATGTTTAGGTGAGTACATAATTGAGTGAAGGCTGTAGTGACATAACCAGGCCCGTTGTCAGTTTTAATTTTACGTGGACACCCCAGGGATGTAAAGGCAGTTAAAAGATGAGCAATAACATGTTTTGTGGTTTCTCCAGTTTGCAAAGTGGCAAAGATATATCCACTACAAGTATCAATGCAGACATGAAAATATTTAAGATTTCCAAATTCTGGGATGTGGGTGACATCCATTTGCCAAAGGGCATTAGGTAGGAGGCCTCGAGGGTTAACTCCAAGATGTGGGACCGGTAAGTGAGGGGCACATTGTGTGCAGAACTTTACTATTTGTCGGGCTTGTTCTCTAGTTATGTGATGGAGTAGTGTTAAGGATTGAGCATTAAGATAATGCAAATTGTGCGAATGTTGTGCTTGAGCTAGAGGGGCATTAGGGAGTTGAACTAACAGAACATGGGTGGCTAGGTCTGCCTTGGCATTTCTAGAGGCTAATGGACCGGGTAAGCCTGAATGAGCACGTAAATGTCCAATGTAGAAATGTTTTGTTCCAGAAATTAATAGCTTTTGTAGTTGAGAAAATAGTTTTGCAGCAGTTGAGGTGTGTTTTATGAATGGGGCTGTTTCTAACTTTGGGACAGAGGTAGCAATGTATGCACTGTCTGTATGAACATTGAGAGGATCATTGGGAAACATGGAAAATGCAGCTATAACTGCATGTAGCTCTGCTAATTGGGCAGATGAAGATTGGGATTGAAAGCTGATAGTTTGGTTTGGGGTAACAAAGGCTGCAAGCCCTGTGGTTGACCTGTCAGTGAAAATGGTAATTCCATTTGGAAGGGGATGAAGTCTGGTATTTTTAGGAAAAACGAAATCATGTCTGTTGGCAAAATCTAGAAGCTTATTGGGAGGATAATGATTATCGAGGTTGCCAGTATAAGAGGCAAGTGCAAAGGGCCATGCTTCAGTATTTTGCATGAGCCAATGGATCTGCTGTTTTGTATAAGGTTGGACAATGTTGTTAGATTCCTGTCCGAAATATTCCTTGCCTAGGGTTCTTCTTTTGGTAATTAGATGGCTACCATAAGGTAGTAAGGTTCAATGACTTTAGTGGGCATATTAGGAAGATGGATCCACGTAAGTGGAGCAGTTTGCCAGAAGACAGCTGTGGGAGATAATGAGGTATGACATATAATAAATTGGAGTGGTTTCTCAATATTGAAAAAGGTGATGGTTTGGTTATTGATACCTTGATTAACTAAATTGATAGCTGATTTTGCTTCAGGGGTGAATTGTCTTAAAGAAGTAGGACTGGGATCCCCTACCAATATATCATATAGGGGCTTGAAATCAGCTTTGTATAATTTTAGATAAGGTAACAGCCAGATTATGTCTCCTTATAATTTTTGAAAATCATTGAGGGTTTTTAAACAGTATAGCCTGAGTTGCACCTTTTGAGTCGATAGGCGAGTTCCACTTAACTGAAATCCTAGGTAGGTGTAGGGATCAGTAAGTTGCACCTTCTCTCGGGCGATGATTAATCCACTAGCAGTAAGGGCAGTTTGTAGACTTTTGAAACAAGACAAGTCCACCTCCTCTTTTGCTGCTACTAAAAGTATATCATCCATATAATGGATTATGTATACATCCTTCCAATCTTTTCTAACTTTGGCAATGGCGATGGCCACATATGACTGACATAAGGAGGGACTGTTGGCCATGCCCTGAGGCAAAACTTTCCATTGATATCTCTTCATAGGCTCTTTAAAGTTAATTGCAGGAAAGCTGAAAGCAAAATGCTTACAACCCTCTGGATGGAGAGGGATAGTAAAGAAACAGTCTTTTAAGTCTACAATAACTTTGTAGAATCCCAGAGGTGTGGCCACAGGGGAAGGGAGGCTGGGTTGTACACAAATATACACCACCCTGTTCCAGGGTGCCCAGGGATATTAATTCCAGCCAAACTTGGTTATACTCATTTTTTTATACCACAAACATATTTATAAACAAAAATGTATCATCACCATAAACAGCTGAAGCTAGACTATCTACAGACAAAATTAGCAACAAATCTGATGTGCTGTAAATTCAAGTCCTCAGGACAACAAAAGTGACTAAGCAAGACATCAAGTAACAATGTTAATGCCATTTACAAAGGAAAAAACTGATACAAAATCTTTCAAAACCTGAACATCACTTTGCATGTAAGGGGAAAAAAAGCAAATTAGCTGAAAGTTTCATAAACACAAGGTCTTATTTACATTACACAAAGCTCAGTTGTTAGCCTTGAACGTAACTTTCAAAATACCTTCAGATATATCCAACTCAGATCACAGAATTTTGGTATCGAGCGCTTCATCCTCAAGATCATCCGAATCAATACCCTCATCAATGCCTTCGTCCTCTGAATTATTGGCTCGACTGGCTAGCCATACAATCCTCTTTTGATATTTTGGATTAGCTAATTTTTGTTTAAGGCCTGCAGATACACGTTCAGCAAATTTCTCTAAGGAACACACAGGCCCACGGCTCTCCACAGGTTTTTGTTCCTCTTTACCAGAGTTGCTATCAAATGACATTAAGTCAGCTTCCCCTGACTTTTTCTCCTTGCCCTCTTTGGGTTCTGGTTTTTCCAAAACTAACGAATTTTCTTTTAAGAGGCAGCTTTTACGGGACAAATTTTTGCATGAGTCCTTCAGGCAAGTTTCCCCTTGGGTTATGACATTAGGAATGACTAGATCATCATATTTTTGGGTAATGATCTCATTTATCAGATTCCAGTATGAGAAAGCAGTTACAGGGACCTTTTGAAGCCCGAAAGCATCATAATAATCTTTTAGGGCATCCCCTACTCTTTTCCAACATCTTTGATCTATGGTTCCTTCTTGAGGGAACCAGGGGCATACATCCTTAATATAATCAAAATATTTGATTAACCACTTTACTTTCACCTTTACTCCTTGCACTTTTAAGGCTTTGCTGAGTCCTTCAACAAACAACTCATGCTGACTAATTTCCTGACCCATAATATCGTCGTTCACTTACCATAGAGCAAGGCTGCAGCAGGTTCCCGTGGTGACTCCTTCTCTGGATTTCTACCTTCAATCCGGCAGGCTTCGACAACATCCCTCATGGTGTCCCTCTTTCTTCAAGCCCCACGTTGGGTGCCAGACTGTCCCGACCTGCAGGACAACAGCAGGAGCTCAAAGGGAGGGAGTGGGGATGGATGGGCAGGAAACGCGAAGAATGGAGACAAGACAGAAGTCTGATCAAGTCTCGTTTATTGTTGCTAAGCTTACAGCTATTTAAGGTGCAGGCAGAGAGGTGGGGCAAGGGTAGCTTGCAGTTGGGAAATTCCGGCCTACCAGCAGGAAACAGAAACTGAAACATTACTGAAACTTATCAGCCGGGAAACAGAAACTGAAACATTACTGAAACTTATCAGCAGGAAACAAAGACTGAAACTTGTCAACAGGAAACATTAAACTGAAACTTATCAGCAGGAAACATTAAACTGAAACTTGTCAACAGGAAACATTAAACTGAAACTTATGCAAACCACAACATGGCTGAGTAGATCACAAAATGGCGGCTATTGCTGCCCACAAGGAAAAGGTCTGGAGTGCAGTTCCAAGCAAAAACAACACAAGGAATGAGTGATCACTGCATTCCCAAATAAGTTTTTACTGACAACACTCTAGAAGATTTCCAGACCGAAAAAGCACCATGAGTTTCCAGCACAGCTATTTTAGCCAGGATCATGGGTTTTCACATAGAAAACTTAATCAAATCTGGGTGGCCATTCCAGCAGGTACTTGGAATGTCAGGGAGACAGAGCCACCCATTCAACTGAAAAGGAGGAGACTAAAAAAGATAGCCAGGCAATTCTGATCAGTGGATCCCATCCCCACAAAGACAAGCAATCTGAAATGCTCTGGATTGAGAGTTTTGCAGCAAGCATAGATGGACCCCATATACTTCAGCTCAGAGGGGCAAAAAGGGTATGCCATTACAGTTGGAGTCCACCTCTACCAAGGCAATCAGCCATTACTGAGGCACTGTGCCATTACTGAGGCAGACTCCTATTAACATGGCAGTTTTAACTGTATCTATGTAAACAAAACCACAAGGAAGTTTACACAGCAACTAGGCAGAGTCCATGGCAGCTCAGCAATGCCTCTGTTGGAATAGTGTAACTAGACCACATCCTTGCTGTGCATGGCAACTCTGAAAATAGACACTAGTACATCAGGAACTTATAAATAAAGCCCTCCTTTCCAGAATGGAGCACAATAGAGCTCCCAGCGGAGCACTTGAGCTTCTGTAAGGGACAGATTGTCTCCTCAAGTGTCACCCTGACCCTCATATATCCAAAGAGACACCTCATAAAAAAGAGCTCTGGCTGTCATTTGGCAGAGAAGAAACCAGCAGCCACCCTTACTGTTCTGCATCACCTGCAGGTCATCTCCAGGCAAGAAGAGTCTGGAGTGGACCTCCAGCACTCCTGAAGCAGAGAAGCCTGACTGTCAGAAGGAAAACTAAAAAACTGAAAGAAATAGATTCAACATCAACAAAATGGATGTCTACTCAGAGATCACATTTGAAAGTCAATAGTTGTAAAACTACAGGTCAATAAATCCATGAAGATTGAAAGAAGCTCGTGCAGAAAGGATAAAAACACCAAAAAACCAGAACACCTCTCCTCCTCCAAGGGGTTACAACTCCTCATCAGCAAAGGAACAAAGCTGATGGAGAATGAGTATGAGAAATTGACAGAAACAGGCCTCAGAAAGTGGATAATAACAAAATTCTCTGAGAAAAAAAAAAAAAAAAAAAAAAAAAAAAAAAAAAAAAAAAAAAAAAAAAAAAAACCATGTTCTAACCCAATGCAAAGAAACTAACCTTGAAAAAAAGACTAGATGAAAGGCTAATAAGAATAAACAGCTTAGAGAAGCATATAAATGACTTGATGGAGCTGAAAAACACAGCACCAGAACTTTGCAAAACCTACACAAGTTTCAATACCTGAATTGACAAAACAGAAAAAAGGAAATTAGAAGTTGAATATCAACACAATGGAATAAAACAAGAAGGCAATATTAGAGAAAAAACAAAACAAACAAACAAACAAACAAACAGTGAAAATAAATGAACAAAGCCTCGAAGAAATATGGGATTATGTGAAAAGACCTAATCTATGTTTGTAAAGTGTATAGAAATCTGATGGGGAAAATAAATCCAAGCCAGAAATCACTCTTCATTATACTATTTGGGAGAACTTCCCCAACCTAGTAATGCAGGTCAACATTCAAGTCCAGAAAATACAGAAAACACAATAAAATATTTCTTAAGAAGAGCAACACCAAGGCACATAATCATCCAATTCACTAGTGTTAAACATGTTAAAGGTATCCAGAGAAAAAGGTTGGGTTACCCAAAAAGGGAAGCCCATCAGACACACAGGTCTCTCAGCAAAACCCTACAGACAGAAGAGAGTTGGGGACAATACTCAATGTCCAAAAAATAAAAATAAAAATAAAAAACAATAACTTTTCAGCTTGAGAGGGGGCAATATTCAATGTCCTTAAGGAAAAAAAAATAAAATAAAAAATTATAAAAATATTTTAACCTAGAATTTTATATAAAGCCAAACTAAGCTTCATAAGTGATGGAGAAATAAAATCCTTTTAATAACAAGTTAATTGCCAAAAGATTTCATCACTACCAGTGCTGCCTTATGAGAGCTCCTGGAAGAAGCACTAAACCTGAAAAGGAACAACAGTACAAGCCACTACAAAAATGTTCCAAATGGTAAAGGCCATCAACATATTTAAAAACTATGTCAACTGATGAGCAAAACAACCAGCTACCATCAAAATGGCAGAATCAAATTCACACATAACAATATGAACTTTAAGTGTAAAGCAGTTAAATGCCCCAATCAAAAGACACAGACCAGCAGCCTGGATAAAATGTCAAAATTCATCCGTGTTCTTTATTTAGAAAACCCATATCATGTGCAAGAACTCACATAGGATCAAAATAAAGAGATGGAGGAAAATATATCAGCAAAGGGAGAGCAAAAAAAAAAAAAAAAAAAAAAAAAAAAAAGCAGTAATTACAATATTAGCTTCTGATAAAATGGCCCTTAAACCAATAAATTTCAAAGGACACATAGAAGGGCATTACCTAATGGTAAAAGGATCAATGCAATAAGAAAAGCTAACCATTATAAATATATACACAACCAAGACAGAGTACCCCCAGAAACATAAGGCAAGTTCTTAACTCAACCATCTTATCACTTGCTAAGTCTTAAGTTTTCTCTCCAGTTTATCCCCTTTCAGAGACTTATGTTTGCTGCATGTATAACATGTAGGAATATTAATTGTCTTTTGGGGAGAGGGTAAAGTACATCCACTTCATCTGCTTTATTAGACAAATGATGATACAAGATGCAGAACATCCATGTTATTCCTTTTGGGCAGCAAACTTGGTCATTTTTGCTGTTGAAAGAGTTTAAGCTACTTTAACATAAATAGACATTATTTAGGAAGATATAGCATCGAACAGATATTCTAATCATGCCAACTATTTAATGTTTTGCATTTGCTTTACTTATTTTTTCTTCATCACCTGTCTCTCCTCCTCCCCGTGCTCATTTTGTTGTTGCTGTTTTTGTTGTCAGTGTTGTTTGTTTGACACTTGCCTTATTCTGGCCTTAAACTTATGATATTGTAGTTCACATTTTAACCTGTCTGATTATCCAGCATTACTTTATCCTACCTTTTCTTAAATGTCATTTTCTTTTTTTCTCGGTGTCCTGTTGTTCACCCATGTTAATCTTTTCATGTTTTATTATTTTTAATCATTAGACTGTTGTTGTTTTTGATTCTTTTGTGATATAATCTTGCCCTGTCCCCCAGCCAAAAGAGCAGTGACAATATCTTGGCTTACTGCTACCTCTGTCTCTGAGATTCAAGCAACTCTCCTGTCTCAGCCTCTTGACTAGCTTGGATTACATGGGTCCACCACCATGGTTGATTAATTATTATAGTTTATAGAAGGATGGGGGTTTATATCTTTTTAAAAAATGCAACTGGGCTGGTCTCAAACTCTTGATCTCATGTGATCCACCCACCTTAGGCCCCCAAAGTGCTGACATTAGAGGTGTGAGACCTGGCTACATTTCTTTTAAACCTTCTTCATGTTCAGCATTTAACCATGTCTATCAGACAACCCTCTGAAAATACAATTTGAGAACTAAAATGTGGTATATATCTTTTTTTAAATTAATTAATTAGTTTATTTATTTTTATTGCATTTTAGGTTTTGGGGTACATGTGAAGAACATGCAAGATTGTTGCATAGGTACACACATGGCAGTGTGGTTTTCTGCCTTCCATTCCCTCACCTGTTCTGTCATTTAATAGCATGTGGACATAGGTGAAAAGACAATTATGCTGCGTCATGGTATTACAGGATAAGAAATCAGAATTTCTCATGTGGGTCATTGATTTTAATTAGTTAATACTTAGGCACAACTTGAAAATATATGCATATGGTAGAATGGCAGCAATAAGATTATAGTCTGAGAAATCTGTCATCCAAACCCATATCACATTTAAATCCCAGCTATCCCAGAAAACTGAATGATGAATCTTGTCAAGATTTAGCTTGTGACACCAGCAGTTTTACAATATGTCAAATGCATGAAAAATGCTGTTTTTGAAATGTTGTGCAGCTACAGTCCTCGGTGTGTATATATATATACACACATACATATAAAATACATATATATACGTGTAAATATTTATATGTATATATTTATATGTATATATACATATAAATATATATGTAAATATATATGTGTGTGTGTACACACATACACACACACACACACACACACACACACACCCCTACTAATGTATACCAGGTACTGTGTTACATCAGTGCTGAATTTTTAAGACAAGCAGACAAGAAAACTAATTTGATAGATAAATACTTCCTGGAAAAATAATGTTTCTGCATTAGAAGTCTTAAGCAGGCAAACAGGGAGAGATACTTTTATCTCCAGGAGAGAAAGGTGGCCATAGTTACAGGATGGGAGTGTTCATGGCTGAAAGTAAAGTTGTCTGAATGTGGGTCCACATAAACCATGCTAAAACAGAAAAACATGAACATACTAAATACCAACAAAAACAATTACAAATTGGCTTTCAGCATGAAACCAATGTTATAAAAATGTGCACTAGAGGGCAGGTATAGTGTCTCAGCACTTTTAAAGGTCAAGGCAGGTGAATCACCTGAGTCCAAGGGTTCAAGACCAGCCTTGCCAATATTAAAATTTATCCAATGGTTGTTGCACATCTAGTTCCATATATTTAGGAGACTGACAGACAAAAATTGCTTTAAGCCAGAGGTTGAGTTTACATTGAGCTGAGATTGTGCCACTGCATTCTGGCCTGAGCAACCCAGCCAGATTCTGCCTTAGGAAAAAAAAAAAAAAAAAAAAAAAAAAAGAAAAAGAAAGAAAAAGAGAAAGAAGAAGCATAAGAATAAGAATAAGAAAAAAAAAGAAGAAGGAGGAGGAGGAGGAGGAGAAGGAGAGGGAGAAGGAGAAGAAGAAGAAGAAAGAATAAGAATAAGACAAGAAGAAGAAGAAGAAAAAGAAGGAGGAGGAGGAGAAGAGGAATAAGAAGAAGAAGAAGAGGAAGAAGAAGAAGAAGAAGAAGAAGAAGAAGAAGAAGAAGAAGAAGAAGAAGAAGAAGAAGAAGAAGAAGAAGAAGAAGAAGAAGAAAAAGAAAAAGAAGAAGAAGAGGAAGAAGGAGGAGGAGAAGGAGGAGGAGGAGGAAGGAAGAAGAAGAAAAAAAGAAAGAATAAAGAGGAAGGAGGAAAAGAAAAAGGAGATAAGAAAGTGGAAAAGAAAGAGGAAGAGGAAGAGAAAAAGGGAGGAAAAAGGAAATAAAAAGAGAAAGAAGAAAAAAAATTGTGCATTAGAAAACATGAAAGGGACTCCTGCAGAAGATAATTAAAGACACAAATCTGTTGAAATGTTTTGATAAAAAATATTTTAAAAATGATTATGGCTAACGCTAACTGTAAAATTTCAGCATATTCTGACAGTGATGCCACTCACGTGAATAATATAACATGAACTTTGTAAATCAAGTGATGACACAAACAAATTTGATTATAGTTACTGAACTCACTGCATATAAACTGTAATGAAAAAAGTCTGTCTACTACAATCGAAGCTTGAGATAATGGGGGAAAGCAATTGATAAATAGGAAACTATATAATGCATTTTATAACCCATTTCTAAATCGTGTGTGTGGCGGGGGTGGGTGGGGAGTCTCTGTGTGTGTATGTGTCTGCATATTTGAGCATCTGGTCCTGTGCAAACCCAATTTAGTCCCAAAATTTTTTAAGGCCAGACTAATTGAGAAGTCACTTATTACATTTTACTATTTCCACTTTATTCATTTTCCCTTACCTGTTGCTGTGGTTTTGAATGCCCTCTCCAAATTTTTCATAGACAGTCCCTGGTCATTGTGATAGCCATGGAAGGTAGGACCTTTGAGAGGTAATTAGTCATGAGGATACACCTTGACAACGGCATTGTTGACTTTATCTGGAGAGCACTTTAGTTATTTTGTGAGTGGACTTTGGATCAAATGATGAATTCGGTCTTGATTTTTTCTTCATCACATGTCCTTCACTTTATGTTGATTGCTTGTCATGGAAAGAAAGCCTCACCAGATGCAGCCCTTTGGAATTTCCAGCCTTCAGAAACATGAGCAGAATAAGTCTTTTTCCAAATAACTCCATCAGTAACATTGGGCTATTGCAGCAGAAAATTGCCTAAAAGACTATTATTTCTTTCTCTCTGTAGATAACTGAACGACCTTACCAAGGGATATGGCAAAGTTATTGCCAAATAATCAAAAGCACACACACACACACACACACACACACACACACACACACACTCACACACACACCACACCACACATATAAAATATACTATACTGTATATGTATGTATCTTATATATATTAGCCATACAAATATGTATATCCGTTCAATATATGTTTTAAATTAAACAAAATGCAACACAATTTCACTCTTAACCATATGTTTAGAAATAAATAAAAAGCAACCATAAGGGTAAACATGTAATTTTATTGTTCAAGAAGATAATTGCAGAATTTTTGCATTTTTTTCAAGGAAAATGTTAGTCTCTATGGTTGTGCATTATATGGTACTCTTTTAGTGTCACTCTAGTATCAGTTGTAAGTAGGGTTTTATTTTCCCAGTGAAGATAGTTGAAAAGCTGGCTTGAAAGAAGAATCAGCAGATATATCAGCTATCATGGGCCCTAGCAACCACAGGTTGCCTGCTGGTAGCAGGTTAGGATAAGGAGTCTCATTTATTGACACCTCAGGATATCTGCTTGGAAAAGTTGATGGTTTCACTATCAACTCTAAAAGACTATTTTGTGAGGAAGATATGATTTGGTATAGAGAAGTTATGGTTGTAATGCAATTAAAGGTGTGGTCATTTGTTTGTATGTAGGTGCTATGAGATCGCATATGAATACTGGCCAACTGATTTAAAATAGCATTTTGATTTGTTGCAATGCATTCTGTTGGTCCAAATGAAGTTGAAGATGGAGTAGGAGGAAAGCCACTTCTGGTTGTGTCAGGCGAACTGGCAATTCTTTGGCTGACGGAAGGTTTTCTTATCAGAGGCATATTTACATTTGTAGAGGTTGAAAATGATCCTTCTCCACTAGTTTCAGCAATTAATACAGAATTATGATTATCTGTGTCAACCCCTGCTCTAAAGTGCTTCTTATTGAAACCTTCAGTGAATAAAGTAGACACAAGAGAAGCACTTCTAATCCCAATTCTTCTTTTCATTTTTACTGAAAGTTGAGGATAGCCACGTTTGAAATTTGGGTTACAATAGACTTTTAACTAAAAGCAAAAGAGAAAGTAATTCAGTGTCATTTTAAACCAAGAAAAAAGTGGCAATAGCACATATAACACAAAAAACTCAGATTTCTGTCTTATAACACAAAGTTAATGTCATCAAATGATGCAGGAACATTGTTTATTCTTTCCAGGAACGTGCCTTTTGGGGAGAAAGTGCACTCAAATTGTCAAGCCCTTGAGTAAAAACATGTTACATAATAATAGTTACATTTCATTATTGGCTTTGGTAAATTTATCTGGAGTTTATTGGTAAGATTCAGAGTTGTTAAAAATTTCTTGAAACCTGGAAAGTTTAATGCAGAAGCTGCCCTCAGTGATTGTAAAATCTTAAACAATTTTTACTTCGATGTTTATATAATTTACAAAATCTAAACTTACTGCATGTATCAACATATTTACTGATGTACAAAATAAAATTACCTATATACTCTACATAAAGAGACCACTGAAATGTTTTAAATACCTTGCTTACAATGGGGACTTCTTTTTCTTCTTCCAGAAAATCTGCTAGAAAAGCAGATCTTTGAAAATTCTGTCGAATTTTACTGAATCCATAAAGGTTGAGCTGTCAAACTAAGCTTTTTATACTCTCAGCTTTAAATATTCTGTAAGGATCTTTTCTTTCCAGAATTTCTTTCTCGAAAGTTCTTCATGAATCACTATGCAAGTTCCATCCTCATCCCATGATTTGGACTTGAACTGGTCACTTTCAACTATTTTCCAAAGTTTTCTCGGAAAAGTCTGAGAAATAAAATCATTACCCTTATCTAGCTCAGAGACACAAACTGTGTAACATGGACTTTTTATCAAGGATCCTTGTGACAAAACCTGAAAAGCATTTTCTTCAATTATTGACCTTAAGTCGGAGTCTTCAGAGAATATGTCTTCACCCAACAGAAACCTAGTGGAAGCTTCTGAAGCAGTCGATTTAACTTTAGGAGAAACATCTTGAATTTCTGAAGAAATATCTTCCATCTCAAATAAATATTTTCTCACCTAATCCTCCAGCCTTCATGGTTTTCAACACTGTGGTTTGAAAACCTGCTGCAGTAGGCCTAAGCAGGTAAAGTAATCTAGACCACTACAATGGTTCTCAATTTGAGTAGCTATGACATCACAAGGGGGCTTTGGTCTCCTAGCAACACACATGAAATTAAATAAATAATGTCCTCAGTACCTGAAATACATGGAAGTTTCTCACTGACACACACACTCTCACTAGATTTGTTCCAGGGGACACAGGGTCTGGTAATTGGGCAGTAGAGATAAATAAAGATTATTAAAGCTCTGTCAGTTTGGCATACTGAATTGAAGACTGATGCACTACATGGTAAAAAGAGATGCCCATAGATATTATCGGTATTTTTCTAGTTGTCAGGGGCTGGGAAATAGAAATAGTTCTTTAGGAGATACAGGGATTTCTGTTGATGGATAAAAATATTTAGGAACAAAAGAGAAAAGATTATTGTACAACATCATAAACATATTAAATTCCGTTGAATTGTACACTCTAGTAACTTTATATTATTCAAAACTAACCTTCAAATGTTAAGATGAAAACAGATGTAACTAAAATATCTGATTAGATTTCAGAATAAAAAGTAAGTTATATGCATATCCATTCAAAACATTTTATGTATATTTTTAAATTTAATGTTGATTTTGTTTGCTATGTTTATAAATATCTCACAAATGTTAATGATATACAATATTTTAAAGCAGGCGATTTTGGAAGCAGTTGCCAAAGAATGGAAGATTAAAAAAAAAAAAAAAAAAAAAAAAAGCAAAAGGCAAGTTTTTTTTTTAAGTTAAATAAATTTTTATGTGTATCCAAGCAGAATTTTTAATTATTTTTTTTATTTTGCTCAAATGACCTAATGTCAATTAAAAATTATTTTTTCAGAAATCGTCTGTGTGATGTAACATAACTGTCTAACAAAACAGGATTTGAATTTGTAATGTAATCTTAACGTTAAATAAAATATTTATTGAATTTTTATACATTAATGGTATAATTTCTGTATGTTCATGGTTTAAAAGTGGTATATTAAAATTTTAAGTATTTGCATTGGCAAGTTTTGAATATGTGCAGAGGAAAGAAACGATAATTTTTATGTTTCTCACACCATAGGAGGCAGTTCTCTCATAATTGAAAGAGATGTTATTGTCAGAAGTTTGTCTTGGTTTAATGTAGTTTAGTTTTCATGGGTAATTTTGTATAGTTTTATTTCAGAATTTTTTATATATAACACAATGTAATAAAAACGTCCACATCAGTAAACTCCTTCTCAAGACAAAACAGGTGTTTCTACCAGAGATGGTTCATCAATTTTTACAATCTTTTTGTTTTGAAAAATGGACAATTAAAATATTTTTTTAATTTTTTGCTTTTCAGGGAAATGTTTATCTTGCACTGCCTGAAGTACAGGCTTCTTCTGTGATGGGAGGGGAGGAATGATTATTGACAGCACCAAAAGGTGGAACAAGGGTGTGAAAAAAAAAAAAAAAAAAAGGAGTTAATGGTAGAATCAGAAAAAGAAACCACATTAGATGTTGGACAATCTGCGTCAAATGGTGGCTGAGCATTTTGGGAAGCTAAGACAAGTGACAGTGTAGAGAGGAAAAATGCCTTGATGTTTTCAGTGGGAGACAAAGCTGTTACCTGTCTCCAAACTTCAAGCCTACATTTAGTCATAACGAGGCAAGAAAATAAGCAATTTTATGTAAGAAACATGAATGTAAAATGGGCTTAATCCACTATCTTCTGTAAAAGAGTAAGATGTCTGACCTCTTTTCTGGTAGCCTTTGATACACATTATGTTCTTGTTAAATGTGTATATATAATTTCATAACAAATTTGTTTTCATTTTCTCCTATCTTTTTGAAGAGAATGCACGTGTTGGGCGTAGATTTTGGTTTTGATTCCATTTTTCCAAGGAGAAAGCTGAGTATATCTGAGGAAAAACCATAGAAAGAATTGGCCAGCCTAGTGGCTGATGTCTGTAATCCATATTTTTAAAACAAGCATTTTGAGAAACACATGGTGCATTTTCTGGATGTTATCTTGCCCTGTGACCTTGTATCTGGTCATCAAGAGAAGAAGACATGCCTGGCAACTTTGCTGAGAATGTGGGGAGGAGAGATAAGGTAGGTTTTTTACTGAGTTAGTTAATTTCAGATACTGGGGTGAGGTATTATATCGAACACAAAACAGTGAACTATATTTTATTATGCAGCAAATACAGACTACTGTTGTTACTATTAAATTTCACATTTAATATGTGGCTCTTTATTAATCCATTAATAGGAAGCAACACCATTGCTTTAAACATTTACTACCACTTAGAACTTAATAGTTGGTAAAGATTACTTGGTGCTTCTATGAGCTTACAAGCTTATTTAGTAGATCTCTTTTATGCCTGTTTGGTTTTTGAAGCTGGACCTCAGGGTGGATAGCTTAGCTATGTTGCATAACATTTTAAGAGAAACCACCTGGGAATTGCTTTGTGCTTTTCATGGACAGCAGGGTGGTGTGTGAGCTTATGGTAAGCCTATAGCACCGAGTTGATTCCTTTAGCACTAGGTTGAGGGTTTCTATCCTGACACGAGAGGCAAAAATTAAACTTTTAGTACCTGATGAACTCTTTGTGACTGTGTCTGTCTTAAGAGTTGTCCCTCTTCTGTGGAATCTCACCCGCTTTTGTCTCACCAGTCACCTACCTGGGACCAGCCAGGGTGACAGCTTAGAATTTGGAAAGTTCTCACAGGCTGATATGCAGAGTGCTGAGGTTCCAGGAATGGCTGTTATTCACCTGTAAGATACCATTATTATTATTATTATTATTATTATTATTATCTTATTATTATTAATTATTATTGCTGCTATACTTCCTGCTTAGGAAATATGGTATTAATATAGTTTTCTGGGCTACTAGCATATTATTTGCTTAGTTTAAGTTTATTTTATCTCATCATTTGACAATGATTAAGTTCCATTAGATGATTATGCTGCATAAGCCCATAGTTAGCCCTGTTGTTTTAGTCCTGTTATTAGTCCTATTATTTTGAGGTAGTGCTACATCCTCTTGGGGCACAGGCTGATACTTAGTTAATGTCATCAATTGACTGGTGGTTATTGCTTCTGTAGTTGATTGAATATCACCAATTAAGAGAGGCAAGAGACAAGATAGTATTAAACACCCTTTCAATATAATTACTACTGCGCCCTGAGTGTTTTACCCTTCCCCTCCCAAATATACAAACCATCCTTCAAAGAGTGAGTATACTGACTACTCTTTCCAAGTTTGTACTGGGACATGAGCTAGTTTTTGAATACTGGTGGTAATTTCCATGACTGTTTGTCCATTATTATTAATGTCCAGACGGCCATTTGATAAGCTAAAATGTCCACATACTCCTCTTTTTGGAGCTAAAAGATAACCCAATGTTAGTCTCTTTTGGAAAATGGCATTTCTCATCTTTGTGACTTGTACCACTAGCAAATCAGAAACACTGGAAGCTTCAGTGGTTGCGACTTTTAGAAACTTCTGCAGCCTGATGATGCCCTTTATTGTATCGATTAAAGGACTATATCTCCATGACCCAATTTGCACCCAAATAGCTCAGCCATAATAATTAATTATTATTTCTAGAGGACAGTCTGTTTTTTTCAGTTGTCTATTTATACATTTATTATAATTACACCAGCTTATTGTATTATCAGCCCAATGTGGGATTTGCTTCATTGAGGGTTACAGGACAGGTTAACCATTGTTTACAAATGGATCAAGAGATGACAATGAGCCATGGCATATAGAATTGGCACCCCAGTAGTATCAGTAGTGCTGTTTTTTTCTACATGGGTTGCTTGGAGAAAGGTTTTACACACCTGGGGGCTATAACTTCAGAAATTGCTAATTTTCCATGTAAGAACATCTGGCATTTTTTTTTTTTTTTTAATGCACTTCATTGTCCTGAGTAAACCAGGTCCTCTTATTTGGAAACTCACTTGACTTGTATTTAAGCAAGTGCTCTGGGAGGAGAGACATAACACAAACTGCTTTTCTAGCTATTGTGCTGGAAAGTTGGGTATTTATCACTGCACACTTAGCCACTGCATCTGATTTCCAAGTAGGATTCCACCTTTTTGATGGCCTTGACAATGTTTAACAGCTATTTTCTTAGGCTTTTAAACCGCATCAAAAAGTTGTAGAATTTCTTCTGTGTACTTTACACTTGTTCCTTGGGCAGTTAGGAGTCCTTTTTTTCTTGTGTCTGCTCCCATGTACATGTAGCAAAGCAAAGGCATATTTTGAGTTAGTATGTATCATGGTTCCTTTACCTTTTGCTAACAGCAATGGATGTATTGGCAAGCTTTGAGCCACTAGCACTGAATCTAGTTACAACTGCATATCCTTCCCGTTTGACTCTTTCTGTTACAAAGCTGCTACCAGCAGTGACGTACTTAACATCTGGATATTGGAGGGGCTAATCTGTAAGGTCCTGTCGACCTGAGAATACTTTATAGACTGTTTCTATACAGTTACGTAAGTGAGATTCTTGCTCCAAAGGGAGCCGTGTAGTAGATTTGAGAGTGTTTACAATTTCTAAGTTGATGTACAATTTTTTTACACAAAAGTCCCTGGTATCGAGTTATTCTAGAATTTGACAGCTAGTGGTGACCTACTTAATCCATTTGTGTTAAATCATAGCATGATACCCTTACAGCGACCTGCTGCCCCAGATTTCATTTATTAGCTTTCAGCATGGGCATGGCTGTAGAGGCAAGAGCCTTGAACCTGGGTAGCGTTTTTGGAGCCACTTGGATAGGTAGGATATTGAGTAATGCCATTATCCCAACATTGGGTTAAAAATCTAATGGCCGTTTTCCCCCACTCATGAAGATACAGAAGAAAAAAGTTGTGTCTGGCAGTCCTAAAGCAGGTGCCTCAACTAGAAATTTGTTTATCACATTAACTGCTTTCTGTTAAGGGCCTCAGATGAAGGGGTCTTTTCTCCTTGACCCCTTTGGGGCTTCATATAATAGTTTTGCCATTAGCAGGAAATTTGGAATTCTATGTCAGAACACTGCTGTCCCTAAGAACTCTCTGACTTGTTGTTGTGAGATTGTGGTTAGATCCTTGTATACACTACTTAACATGTGCCATCAGTGGCTTTTGACAAACTCCACGTATGTGAATACTGTGCAGCAAATCTGGCCTTTTCTCTACATAGCTTTTACTCTATCTTCCACAGAAAGTGGAGGCAGTTTTTTAATGGCAATCTCTATAGTGGGTGCGCTGGTAGAAAGTAATTCACATACTGGAGAAAGGCTCAATCTTTATTTGGTGGGGTGTAAGCATTAAGGTCTGATGGTAGGACCTCACTAAAAATCATGAAGGAGTTGTTGAACACTTTGGTGAGTCAGATCCAACTATGCTGGGGATTTCCCCTTTGAAGCACAAAGATATGCCAACTGACTGGCATGAGACAAAGGCAGGAAAAAGCATTCTTTGAGTCTAAAACAGTGAACCATACTGCTTTGGAGGAAATTAGGGGGAGCAAGATGTATGGGTTTGGAAAAGTAACAGAAAGCAAGTTACTGTTGCTTGGTTTACAGCTTGTGGGTTCTGCACTGGCCTATAATCATTACAGGTGTGGTACAATTTATTACTAGGCAGTGATTGATTGATTGATAAGAGTGGAGTGTTCCAGAATGACCAGCATGGCATAAAAATGTCTTGCTTTTCTAAGTGTTCTAAATGCTTTTCTAAGCCTAAAACTGCCTCCAGTGGTGTGGGCTACTGGCTCCCACTTTTAGTCCTCCTACCTGCTGAGCATGCTTTATGGCTAGCTTGGGTGGATTATCTTCAGCCCATAGCTCTGGAAATTTACTAATTAATTCTGACAGTGTGATTTTCTTCATTGGCCTCCAAGTTTGCTTTCCAGGACCCTCCACATCTCTAGCAGATAATCACCAGTTATCAGCTTGTGGAAAGGTGAGTACTAATACCATAGACTTTGGTTGCTTAAAATCTAAAGTTATTCTTCCTTCAGGCTTAAAAGAAGTTTATACTTGTAGTTTTTGAAGCAGGTAACTCCTCCATAGATGAACAAGGCAGCTGGGAAGATACAACATTTTGTGCTGCACCTCACATCTTCCAATGACACATCTTTTTGATTGGCAAAAATGGTCTTTCAGTTTGATATTCCCATAGCCTCAATGATAGTAGCATAAGATTTGAACAGTGGCCCTACCATTTTTGTTACCACCTAATGCTCAGTCCCTGTATCTACCATAAAATTATTTGTTGTTATTATGGATCACCTTAATGCTGACAATAGGCTACTTCGAGCATAGAGAAATTGAGCTTGGCCTGTGTCAGTCTTCATATATTTTCACCCCAGCGAGACCAAGTATGTCTGTATCCTGATTATTTGAGACTTTCTGACTTGCTGCTGCTGCTGCTGCTACTGCTGCTGCTGCTGCTGTTGCTGCTCTTGACCTACATATTTCATGGAGATAAAACTATTGGCTACATGGGGACAACTAATCTTTAGACAATGCTATTTTGGGACACTTATTCTTCTAATGCCTTTTTCTTTTTATCAACCCCACATTGATCTTTCTCCAGCCATGTTTTAGATGCTGGTCTAGACATACCTCTTTCTCACTGTCTTGTTAACTCAGGTTGTTTCCCCATCTTGTCTTCTGAGATATGCCTTGTCTTTCTTTCAGCCTCTTCCTCCTGATTGTAAAACACATTTCTGGCCACTTGTATGAGTTTAGTAGCATCTTTGCCCTCACATTCTCTTGCAATTTCACCTAAATCTTTTATTGCCAGACACACTGGGTGTCTCTTAAGTCTCTATCTAATTTGTGTGCTCTCGCTTTCTCTCTGTTACTCTTTGATGACATTTGTGGTTTTATTGCAAGCTTTCACTCATAAGTTTATTCTTACCCTGTGATTACTGTCTGAGCTGCTTGAGCCAACTGCTTCCACAAATATCTGTGCTCTGTTGACTTCAAGGTCAGCAGTTTAACTCTGTCTCTCTCTGAGTTTTCCTTTTACTTTTGTTTTTGTTTTTAACATTTTGCTGGCCAGAGCACACACTTGACAATGCTTCCATTCTTAACTTGACAGCTTATTTTTTAATAACTGAGAAGCTTCGGCTTACTAATGATCAGTTGTAAGATATTAACCCTCAGTGTATCAAGTGTGAGTCTTTAGAAGTAAAGCTACATGAATTTAAGAGAGAAACAAAGAAGCAAATTCAGGCAGTCATATGTAAACTGGTACACTTAATTTTGTTACTGATCACAAGAGTAATGTTTTTGTTTGTCTTGTAAAGTCTTCTGTTTTTCTTTCCTTTATTTTTCTTAATACAGAGTCTAGCTCTGTCACCCAGGCTAGAGGTCCATGGCATGATCTCAGCTCACTGCAACCTCACTTCTCATGTTCAAGTGATTCTCTTGCCTCACACACCTGAGTAGCTGGGATTACAAGCACGTGCCGCCACACCTGGCTCTTTTATATATTTTACAGTCGAGACCATGTTTTACCAGTCGGTCCTAACAGTCTCTAAATTCAGAAGCTGTGAACTGCCCAACTATCCTCCCAACGTGCTGGGATTACAGGCATGAACTACCAAAACCCATCTGTCTTCTAAGGTTAATATTTAACGTATCAAAAAAAAATCTAAAACTTTTAATAAATGTTGGGATACTCTACTGTTTCACATAATACTTTTATTTCTGATAACATTTGTTTATGTAATTTGAGTGGGTCCTACAAATACAGTGAAATAAAGAAAACTAAAAATCAAGTAAATATAACGTATCTGTGGAGAGCATTAATGTTCAGCCTTGCTGTAGAAAAATAATTTGTTACTGTTCTTGTAGTAAAATAGTTGGAATATTTTTTGTGTGTTTGTGTGTGTGCATGATCGATTTGCAGTTGAAGTGTTGTAAAGATCCTGAAATAACAAAATTTAAACGAAATCAAAAGCAAAATGTGGGAAGGAATTAGCTATTTTAGAACAACTTTCAGAAAGCCTGTCAAGCAAAATTGGCAGCCTTTAATCTTCAGCGAAAAAGTATCTGTGGTAAAAGTAAAAAGCACCATGAGGTGGTATTTATAAATAGTTTCCTGGTTGGCTATTTTCTACAGCTACTACTATTTTGGCACAAGATTCGGAAATTAAGTGGCACAATTAATGAAACGTGTCACTAGAAGAGCAACACGTACTTGGACCAAGAGTGCAAATAGAGGGATGGGCTTTGAAAAGGATACACAGACTGGAATTCTCTGAGCTTAGTGGAAAGGCAAGAATTGCAGAAGTAAACAGTCATGTTTGGGTTATGAGAATCATACCCTAAATAACCTCCATTTTGTCAGGAAGATTAGAAGGGAGCAGCTTGGAGGGAAAAAGTAGGTCTGGTGTGTAAAGAAAGAATAGCTCCTTAAGACAGAGAGGCATGATAACCTGTATTGAGGGGCCAGATGTGGTTGGGGGATCCTGGAATTGAGAGAAACCAAGCCATGTGTTTGTAGGTGAGTTTACTGTTCTAGCTCTGGGAATAAATTATAAGTGTCTCTCCCTTTGGACCCTTCCATGAGTGTGGAAAAATGAAGATGTTTAAATATTGCAGCTTTGTGAGCCCACTTTTTTTGAATTTATAAACGCAGCTACTTAATTGATAATTCTGGGGCTGTCTTGGGTAGTAGAGTAGAGTGAAAGTAGCTGCCAACCTAGGGAGAAAGTGAGGGTTGAATGGCAGTTTCAATGATCAAGGACTACATGTGGAGAGTTTTTCAGATAGAAGAATAAAAATTGCCCAACAATACAGAGTTGCAGGATGAGTTTTCTGGTGGAAACTGAAAACCAATGCATGGTACTGCCATTGGGCAGAGTCATGAAAATGAGCAAAGGTCAAGGTCCCTGGGATAAAGGAGTCAGTAGGGTCACAAGGATCATCCATGTGGCCATTTTACCTAGTGAATGGTAAAGTAATTGCACAAAAGTCAATGAGGACGAGGAGTGGCAGGGAGTCCATGTCAGCAAGTTGGATTATATCTATTCCTTTACAAAATCACTTTCTTATTCCAATAATATGTCTTAGACCACAATGGATTTACAGCCGTTTAGTTACATACATCTAGAACTGCTGCTGTCATACGTTACAAGTAGGAAGGCTTTCCTCTCAAGTATCCACTGTATCTTGTGGATTCTCAATAAAACCTAGTTGTTTCATGGTAAGGACACCTTCCTGTATAGCATTTCTGGGAATTTGGCTTACATCGAGTATAAAAATGAGTGTTGAAAGCACAGATCTTTGAGACCATAGAATTGTTTATAGACGAATAACTTCATCTTCAAGATGGCTGACTGACTAGATTTCTATTTAACTGAGAGTATATGAAGGCTTTGAAAGGTTTGTCATCCTCATATAAAGCAGCATGCATGTATTTTCTCAATGGAATTTTCAATTCCCCTCTTTCCCAGATTAAGCTATACTCTCCTTCAAGTCACACCTTGGATGTCACCTCTGAGATTCCTTTCCTTACAACACTTAATGGCTCATTTATGTCTCATTCCTGCATGCAATCTTTATTAACTCAGTTGTGAAATTATTATATTTGATTGTGATTGTTTCTCCCTTACCACATTTTGAGGACAATAGAGATTAGGTTTATATCTGTGTACATTTTTAGATCCAGTTTCCAGTTTGATTCTTATCATGTGATAAGTAGTTAGTAAATTCTCGCTCTGTGCAAACTTAAATGGAATGATGGCCTAGGTGATTATGAGTTCACATGAGCTTGCTAATTCTGAAACAGAATTCCTTATGGACTAAAACAGTATGACTGCCACCATTAAAAGCCATGGGGATATTAATGCTGAATGCACATTTAATTTTTTTTTCTTTCTGAAAAACTTACCAAAGTTTAGCTAATGAGGCCAGACAAGGTGGCTCATGCCTGTAGTTTCAGCACTTTGAGAGGCCAAGGTGAGCATATCATTTAAACACAAATGTTCAAGACCAATACGAGTAGAATGGCAAATGTCATCTCTACAAACAATGCAAAAACTTATCCATACTTGGTCATGTGTGCCTACTACTCAGGGGACTGAGGTAGGAGAAACCCTTGAGCCCAACGGGTGAAGTGTCAAGTGAGTTGAGATAACAGCAGTGCACTCCAGCCCGGGAAATGGAGCAGAACGCCAGTTTTATTTTGTTTTGTTTTCTAGATAAAGAACTGAGAGGTGTTAAAGCTCTAGATATTAAATACCGTAAATAACATAAGGAATGTTAGGAATATATGGAAATGCAGTTTATTAGAAATTGATGGTGTCAGTATTTATGTAGCTAGAATATTTAGTTAAAAAGGTTGAAACCTTGCTTTCCAACAAGGTTGAGAGGATTCCAAATCAAGTCTGAATTTTTTTGTTTTGAGATAGAATCTTACTCTGACACCCAGGCTGAAGTGCAGAGGCAAGATCTCAGCTCAACATAAACTCCACCTCAAAGATTCAAGTGATTCTCCTGCCTCAACATTCTGAGTAGCAGGGATTACAGATGCTTGCCACCCTGCCCAGCTAATATTTGCATTTTTGATAGAGATGTAGTTTCACCATGTGTGCCAGGCTGGTCTCAAACTCCTGACATCAGGTGATCTACTCACTTTGGTTTCCCAAAGCGCTGGAATTACAAATGTGAGCCACCATAAGCTCTCAAGTTGAATTTTCTTGAAGGCAAAATTGGTATTCTCTGTCTGTACTTTGCTTTTTGAAAATTAAGAAGAAGTATATTTACTTAAATAAATTTTGGTTTTATTATCTTGCTTGCTAAAAATTAATCTTTAGACAGATTGAAACAAAAAATATTTACTCAAGGAAAACTTTAAGATATGGACTTGTTAAGAGGTAGAGGAGCAGAGCTGAATCAGAGGGTTGAAATTTTAAATTGTGGATAATATACATTTATTTTAGATATTCAGCATAATGAGATGAAAAATAATGTCTAAATATATGTCTAAATATTCTAATATTTATATCCAAGAAGAGTTCTATTTAAAAAATCATATCACATAGCAATAAAAGGTACAAGTTAAAAGAAACAAACACTAGAGGTTAGTTTTTGAAATATTAAACAGTAAGATAAAAAGCAGAATGAGGTGTTATTGTCAAACTAACAGCAGACAGATAATCTGGAGGGATGATTAGTACTTTAAAAAATCATATATTTTGCCGTTATTTTCAGTTCTTCACATCTGATGGTTTTGTCTGTGTATGGTAACCAAATTCCATATATCCAGCCCTACAGCTTTTACCAGAGTTGGGCTAAAAAAAAAAAAAAAAAAAAAAGAAAGTATGATGGTCTAACTTTACTTGCAGTGGGTGACTTTGGAAGTCCAGATTAATCCATTCAATTTTGCTCTCTATTTTGTTACTTTTCCAATAGTCAATTAATAATTTTTTTGTTTTTTTTTAATGATTTTTTTGTTTGCTTGCTTTTCTTGTTTTTTGTTTCAAGAGAGAAGATCTTGCTATATTGTCCAGGCTGGTCTCACATTCTTGAGTTCAAGTGACCTTTCTGCCACTGCCTTCTAAAAATCTGTGATAGTAAATGTGACAAACCACACTTGGTTATATCTGTTAGATTGTTAAATGACAAAAGCAAATGTTCTACCTTCAATGTTTATAAGCTAATTAATTAAATCCTACATTTAGAGGCAACATTATATGCAATCAAATACATAAATAAATTTTTATTACTTTGTAACTACTAGTATTATTCTTTCATTTCAGAATTAATTTGGGGCTTTTACCATCTGAAACCATAGTTTAAGTGTTACCTTCTATTGAAAATCACATTCCTCTTGATACTCTCACACTTCTTTCAATCAGATACAGAAGTACCCTAGTTCTGGTAGTTTCAATACCTTGTAAATTAGTTTATCAGTTCATAAAATACACTGATTATTTCTACCTTTCTTCTGCTTTCCAGTAATAAAATTCATGTAGCACTTTTAGTCCATGGAAATAGAAACACTTGATTTTCTGTTTTCTAAATTTCTAAGCTATTATAGTTTATTTATTTTTATATTTTTGCTAATTATAGGAACCATACATTCCAAGAATAAAAATAAAATGCACAAATAAGGCATTTAAATGACATGTGTCGAATATAGAGTCTTAAGGAGACCTATAACTGAAAGCTTAAGAGTGAACTTTCAAAGTAATTAATTGTTTGGCACTTTTGAAGAAGTAGCATATAAAAAATAATTTTGTGGGAATATAAAACTAAGAAAGTCATTTAATTAACATTCTATGCGAACTTTAGACCCCAGCTGCATGACATATGACTAACAATCAGACACTGATATTCAGTGAAAGAGCAAACTAAGGGGCCAGACCACTGACCAAAAAGAGTTCTAGCAGCTGCCCTGACCAACTGGCCCAGCCAGCAATTTTGTAGCACAAATTAAATGACAGGCTTTGAGTCAACACCATTACAGGGTTATTAACTTGGCCACCAACCCCCTGAGAGAGCCATTATGCTCATGAATGATCACAGGTTAATTTTAGAACCTCATGGGTAAACAAGTTATTTAAATAAACTTCATCATATTTTTTCTTTTATTTGCTATTCTGATATCAACTCAAGGCAAAATGGATTAGGCTGACTTCAGCCAAATCTTTTACAAAGGCTATTCAAATATTCTGTCTTTCCAAGAAGGACTGTGATAATTTTACATAATTTTACAATTTCATCCATCATTCTGAATAAATCCCCACATCTTCCCCCACCCCTTTATTTTTCTGCATTGGACTATATTGTCTGAAGGGTAAATATGTGTGCAGCAACAGGTCTTACAGGAGAGGCCATGATTCCTCTTATTCTGGCTTTGCATTTTCAAATTAGAAAACAACACAGGACATCTTTTACAATGGAAGAGTGTTTTGAAACCTTAGTCCTACGCCTTCTGTTGGTAAAGAACCCCACTGGGTATGTGTTAATTACTTAAGGAACCCCACTGGGTGTGTGTTAATCTCTTTTAGCCAAACAGTCACATTGTTTAAAGCTGGACGTGGGAGTTTTTCTAAGTAACAGTGCAGAAATTGAGAAGATATAGAAGATGGGCTTAATAGAGTGTGGCATATACAGGTAGTAGGAAAAGTGAGAGAGTAAAAATGAAACAGATTACCTAGAATTAATGGTGTCTGTGTTGTTAGAGGAAGCTGCATTATCTGAGGCTGAAGATTCAGTAGGGTCAGTTTCTTCATCTCCAGTACCAGCTTGAATTCTAGTCATACCATGGTGTGGTTTAATATGTTGTGCTGGAATCCAAAGATAACCTGAGGGGCTGTAAACATAAGCATATTTGCTTCTCTATGTTAACAATTTATTTAGACCACAAATAAGATGATTATATCTTTCCATGAAACTGCAGGTTTTATGTCTTTAGAGATTTCTGCAATGTGCTTTTCTACTTCTGATTGAAATTTGTCATCTAAATTTAAAACATTAAGGGTAAATAAGGCCTGTGCTAGTAGTGTTGAAAGGTCCTTACTCGTACTCACCTTTTTTCGTTCTCTGAGCATATTTCTAAGAGTGGAGTGAGCATATTCTAATATGGCCCGTCTTTGGAGGTCTATACAGAATGCCTGTGGAATGACAAATATTCCAAGTGTGACAAAATTACTGAATTTGTGAGCTGGTATAACCTGGACCATTATTAGTTTTAATTTTTATGGGCTGCCACATAAATGCAAAAGATAAAATAGGATGTTTAATGACGTATCTGGTAGACTCCCCTGGAAGGACATGAGCATTAATTAAATGAGTGTTAGTATTAATGGATACATATGCATATCTTAGTTTTCTCAAATCAGGAATGTATGTAACATCCATTTTTCATAACTGATTATATTCTAGTCCTCTAGTGTTAACACCTGTTGAATGATGGAATGTTTCTGTGAGCTGGCAATCTGGGTATTTCAGGATAATTTGTTTAGCTAGTCTCTGGGCATGTTAAAATTGTTTAGATAAGTTTGTTCAATTTTGATTAAAAAAAGAACTGATGCAACTGATTGTCTTGATCATGCAGTGATGTCATAACCTGTAGGTATGCTTGTCTATTGCAATAAGCCAATGTTACAGGTAATGAGCTGTGGGCTTTAATATGTGTTTTAAAAGTAGGAGGAGTGCATCGATTTAGCAATCCTTGAAGTTCAAAAAAAAGCACACAACGTGGGCTCGAGAGTATTCATTATGAAGGCAGTCGCAAGGTTATGCAAGATAGAAGTAAACAGAGTCACTAACAGTGACAATGCTAATAGGCTAATTGGAAAATATACCAGGGCTAATATCAGTGCCCCAATATTAGCTCTTCTATTTCCAGTATTTCCAGATCAAATAGATAATTACTTGGTATTCACCAAAGAGGTGTTATTTCGTGATTATGCAAACCTTCAGTAAATACTTTTAAAACATTAAGTATGGGGGAGTGAACTGTTTCTGTATGTAAGTTCACAGAAATATGAGATAAGAACTGAAGGAGTTTATCAGCAGAAATGAATGGTCTATGTGGCCTGTGTAATCAGCCAGAGCTATTTGCAGATTTAAAGAGGGGACAATTATTGCTTCAAATTGTTTTTGACTCAAAAGAATTTTTATGACCTCAGGGTCCTAACCTAGAAGTTAATTGCATTGTCTGCAGCTTGCCTAAGTAAGCTTAGTAAGAAACTGGATACAGGGAGAGAGTCTTCTAGTCCTGATATGTGAGCAAAAAATATATTCTAGAAAGCACAATTGTGTGCTTTTAATTCTGTAAGACAGTGTTTGGTGGAAAAAATTAACAATTGAATCAAATTCCATGGATCAATGTAATCTAGTTGCTTTTGAGAAACAGCTGGTTCTATTTTCTTCATTACCTCTTTGAAGTATGGGTTAAATATCTGGGAGAAGACAGGGCTGCGTTGACTTTTAAGACAGAAAACAGGACCAGAGGTCTAAGATGGCCAAATAGAAACAGCTCTGGACTGCGGTTCCCAGAAAGAAAAACACAGAAGGTGCGTTATCACAGCATTTCCATGAGTTTCTACTGCCCACACACCAGGAGATTCCTGGGCAGAAAAGCTCACGAGTTTCCAGCATGGTTTTTTCAGCCAGCACCCTGGGTACCTGCACAAAAACTCACACAGTCACGTGTAGCTGTTTCAATTGGTCCCTTCAACCCCTGGGAGACAAGCTGCCCATTCAGCTGAAAAATAGGGGGTCTAAAACAGGGAACCAGGTGATCTGGCTTAGCAGCTCCTAGCACAACAAAGAAAAGCAATCTGGTACTCTCTCAATTTAGTTTTGCAGCAACTGCAACTGGACCCAGGGCACTCCAGCTCGGTGGTGGGAAGGGCATCATCCTTTACCAAGGCTGTCCACCATTACTGAGCCAGTCCACCATTACTGAGGCAAACTGTCTTTTATGAGGCAGTCCACCATTACTGAGTCACTCCATCATTATGGAGGCAGACCGCCATTACTCAGACAGTTTTAACTGTAACTTTGTAAACAAAACTGCAAGGAATTCCACAAAGCAGCTGGACAGACCCCAAGGCAGTTCAACAACAATTCTGCTGGCAGACGATGACTAGACTGCCTCCATACTGAGCAGGGCATTTCTAAAAATAGTCATCAATGCATCAAGAACTTAGGAATAAAGCCTCAACTTCCCAGGAAAGAGCATCTGCTTAAAAAGATAGCTGTGATTTTCACTGCAGCAGACATAAGTGCACCTTCCTAGCAGCTCTGAATGAAAAAAATTGAGATTGCATCTGGGCATTTGGGCTTCTAAGAGGGACTCTCAGTCTCCTCAAGCAACTCCAAAACCCCCATACATCTAAAGAGACACCTCATAAAGGAAAACTCAGGCTGACATCTGGTGTGTTCCCTTCTGGAACAAAGATAATAGAGAAAGAAACCAGTAGGCACCCTTACTGTTCTGCCACACTTGCAGGAAATGCCCAGGCAATGAGGTCTGAAGTGGACCTCAAGCAGTCCTACAGCAGAGACAACTGACTGTTAGAAAGAAAAAAAAAAAAAAAAAAAAAAAAAAAAAAAGAAAGAAATAACGTCAACATCAACAATAAGAACATCCACTCAGAGACCCCATCTGAAAGTCACCAACTACAAGGACCACAGGTAGATAAATACACAAAGATGGGAAAAAACCAGTGTGAAAAGATGAGAACATCCTAAACCAGAGTGCCCTTCCTCATCTGGGGGATGACCACTCCTCACTAGCAAAAGAACATAGCTGGATGGAGAATGTCTGTGACAAATTGACAAAAACAGACTTCAGATGGTGGTTAATAAAGAACTTGTATAAGCTAAAAGGACATGTTCTAACTCAATGCAAAGAAACTAACAACCTTGAAAAATGTTTAGACTAAAGGCTTATGAGAATAAACAGCTTAGAGAAGAATATAAATGACTTAATGGAGCTGAAAAACACAACACGAGAACTTTGTGAAGCATCCTCAAGTTTAAATAGCTGAATATACTAAGCAGAAAGAAGGATATCAGAAATAGAAGATCAATTCAATAAAATAAAATGAGAAGACAAGATCAGAGAAAAAAGGAGTGAAAATAAATGAACAAAGCCTCCAAGAGATATGGGGTTATGTGAAAAAAAAAAAAAAAAAAAATCACTTTTGATAGGTGTTCATTAATGTGATGGAGAGAATTAAGCCAAGCTGAAAAACACTCTTCAGTATGTTATCCAGGAGGACTTCCCCAAGACAATAAGGCAGGCCAACATTCAAATACAGAAAATACAGAGAACATCACAAAGATATTCCACAAGAAGAAAAACAGAAAGGCACATAATCATCAGATTCACCATGTTGAAATGAAGAAAAAAAAAAAAAAAGCTAAGGGCAGACAGAGAGAAAAGTCAGGTAACCCATAAAGGGAAGCAATCACACTCACAACAGATCCAACCTAACAGACATCAACAGACCTATCCACCCCAAATCCACAGAATATCAATTCTTTTCTATACCACATTGCACCTCCTCTAAAATTAATCACATAATTGGAAGTAAATTACTCCTCAGCAATGCAAAAGAACGGAATTTATAACAAATCATCTTTCAGACCACAGTACAAACAAATTGGCACTAAAAATTAAGAAACTAACTCAGAACCGCACAACTTCATGAAAACTGAACAACAGGCTCCTAAATGTTGACTGGATAAACAATGAAAAAAAGACAGAAATAAGGATGTTCTATGAAACCAATGAGAAAATAATACACAATGTCTCAGATTATCTGGGACACATTTAAGCAGTGTCTAAACAGAAATGTACAGCAATAAATGCACAGAAGAGAAGCAAGAAAAGATCTAAAATCAAAACCCCATTATCAAAATTGAAAGAGCTACAGTAGCAAGATTAAAAAAAAAAAAAAGGAATGAAAGAAAGAAAGAATGAATGAATGAAAGAAAATAGAATTAAAAACCTAGCAGAAGACTAGAAATAACCGAGATCACAGCAGGACTGAAGGAGATAGTGATACAAAAAAACCCTTCCAAAAATCAATTCGTACAGGAGCTGGTTTATTGAAAAGATCAACAAAGTAGAAAGACAGCTAGCTGGATTAACAAGAGAGAAAAGAGAGAAGAATCAAATAGATACAATAAAAATCTATAAAGAGGATATCACCACTGATTCCACAAAAATATAAACTACCCATCAGAGATTACTACAAACTCTATGGACATAAACAACTAAGCCTGAAAGAAATGGATAAATTTCTGGACACTTGCCTCCTACCCAGCCTAAACCAGGAGGAAGTTGAAACCCTGTATATACCAATAACAAGGGCTGATATTGAGGCAGCAATTAATAGCCTACTAACCAAGAAAAGCCAGGTTCAGATGAGTTCACAACAGAATTCTTCCAGATGTATAAAGAGAGTCTGGTACCACTTCCTCTGAAACTCTTCCAAACAATACAAAAAAGGGGAATCCTTCCCAGATTTTTTATTAGACTAATGTCATCCTGACAGCAAAACCCTTCAGGGAATGAACAACAACAAAAACAACAACAACAAACTTTGAACAATATCCACAATGAACAGACATAAAAATCTTCAATAAATACTGGCAAACTGATTACAACAGCACATCAAAAAGCTTATCCATCATGATCAAGTAGGCTTCATCCGGAGGATGCAAGGCTGATTCAACTGACGCAAGTCTATAAATGTATTCCACCACATAAACAGAACCAAAGATAAAAACCACATGCTTATCTCAACAGATGCAGAGAAGGCCTTTGACAAAATTCAACAACTGTTTATGCTAAAAATTCACAATAAACTGGATATCCATGGAATGTATGTCAAAATAATGAAAGTTACCTGTGACAAACCCACAGTCAGTACCATACTGAATGGGGGAAAACTGGAAGCATTGTCTTTAAAATCTGGCAGTAGACAAGCATGCCTTCTCTCATTACTCCTATTCAATACAGTATTAAAAATTCTAGCTACAGCAGTCAGGCAAGAAAATGAAATAAAGCGTATTCAATTAGAAAAGGAGGAAGTCAAATTGTCTTTATTTGCAGAAGACACGATTGTATGATTTGAAGACCCCATCATCTCGCCCCAAACTCATCTTAAACTGATAAGCAAATTCAGCAAGGACTCAGGATACAAAATCAATACGCAGAATGCACAAGCATTCCTATATACCAATAACAGACTAAAAGAAAGCCAAATCAAGATCTATCTTCCATTCACAATTGCTTAAAAAAAAAATACCTAGGAATGCAACTAACAAAGGATATAAAGGACTTCATCAATGAGGTCTATGAACCACTGCTCAGGAAAATAAGAGAGACAAGAAGCAGATAAAAAAAAAAAAATCCATGCTCAGAGTTAGAAAAATTAATATTGTGAAAATGACCATACTGCCCAAAGTAATTTATAGATTCAATTCAATCCCAATCAAGATACCTATCACCCTCTTTACAGAACTGGAACAACCACCTTAAACCTTATATGGAACCAAAAGAGAGCCCACATAGCCAAGACAATTCTAAGCAAAAAGAACAAAGCTAGAAAAATCAGGTTACTTGACTACAAATTATACTACAAGGCTACAGTAATCAGAACAGCATGGTACTCATGCCAAAACAGAGATATAGACAAATGGAACACAACAGAGGCCTCAGAGGCAAGACCACAAATCTACAATCATCTGATCTTTGACAAATCTGACAAATCAAGCAAACTGGGAAAGGATTTTCTGTGTAAGAAATGTAGTTGAGAAAACTGGCTAGCCATTTGAAGAAAGCAAAAACCAGACTCATTCCTGACACCTGACACAAAAATTCACTCCAGATGGACTAAAACCTTAAATGTAAGACCTATTGTCATAACACCCCTAGAGGAAAAACTAGGCAAAACTATTCAGGATATTAGGCGTAGGCAAGGTCTTCATGACTAAAACACCAAAAGCATTGACAATAAAAGCCAAAATAGACAAATTGATTCCAATTAAACTTCAGAGCTTCTATACAAACAAAGAAACAATGGTTAGAGTAACCTGGCACCCAACATAATGGGGAAAAAAATGTTTCAATCTACACATCTAACAAAGAGCTGCTATCCAGAATCTACAAAGAACTAAAACAGATTTATAAGACAAAAATTAAAAAAGGAATTTGAAGGTGCACAAAGGACATAAACAGAAATTTTTCAAAAGAAGACATATATGAGACCAACAAACATATGAAAAAATGCTCATACTTACTGGTCATTTGAGAAACACATATGAAAAAGTGCATCAAGATACAGTATCATACCAATTAGAATGGTGATCATTCAAAACTGTGGAGACAACAGTTGCTGGAGAGAATGTGGAAAAATAATAACACTTTTACAGGGTTGATGGTAGTGTAAATTAGTTCAACCATTTTGAAAGACAGTGTGGCACTTCCTTAGGATGTAGAAATAGAAATTCCATTTCACCCAGGAATCCAATTACTGGGTATATATTCAAAGGATAATAAATTGTTTTGTTATAAAGACACAAGCACACACACACGTATGTTTATTGTGGCACTGTTCACAATTGCAAAGAACTGGAACCAACGCAAATGCCCATCCATGATAGACTGGACAAGGAAAATGTGGCATGCATACACCGTAGAATACTATTCACCTATAAAAAATTATGAGTTATTGTTATTTTGTATGTACATGGACAAATTTGGAAACCATCATTCTCAGAAAACTGACACAAGTACAGAAAATCAAACACCACATGTTCTCACTCAAAGGTGGGTACTGTACGTTGAGAACACATGGACACAGGGAGAGGAGGGAGGGGAGCATTTTATACTGGGATCTGTTCCTGGGGGGAAGTAGGGGAGAGAGAGCAGTGGGTAGGAAGGTTGGAAGGGGTGGAATAACATGCATGGGGAGAAATGCCAGATATAGGCAACAGGGGAAACGATGCAACAAACCACCTTGCCATATGTGTGCCTAAACAACAGTCCTGCATGGTCTGCACATTTACCCTCAATCCTAACAAACCACATTGCCATGTATGTACCTAAGCAATAGTCATGCATGGCCTGCACATGTACCCCCAAACCTAAAGTACAATTAAATATATATACATAATTGTACTTTAAGTATAAATAAATATACATATTTAAGTCTATATTACTTTATAGATGTACTTTAATTTAAATATATACAAGATGTAAATATTATGTATAATACATATATTTATGTATATATAAAGAAAAAATAAAACAGGTTTAGCAGCTAATAATTAGGAATCTGCAAAGTAAGATGAAGACAATTATTCATTATATATATATATATATATATATATACACACACATATATATACACACACATATACGTATACACACATACACACATACATTTATGCATATACATATATGTATTTTTTATACTTAAAGTACAATTATATATATATATTTAATTTTATTTTATGTTTTGAGGTACATTTGAGTTACATACATATATACATATATACAAACACATACACACACACACACACACACACATATATATAGAGATATATATATATGTATTTAAGGTGATTGGAACATTGAAATATTATTCTTTTTTCTATCTATTTGCTTACTTCCTCCCTTAAGAAATTAGGACAAAAAAACTTCTCATTTAATATTTGGAAAAGTTATGACACTGAATTTATTTAGCACTGTATGAAAACGACATCAGGTTTCACTTTTCTGATCCACTTTCTTATTCATATTCTCCTCCAGAGTATTCGCTTTCCTTGCTGTGGGCAGAGGGAAACAAGAAGAGAACTGTGGCAGCTTTGAGTTTTTTCCAGTGATGAGCCGACAGCCCAGGCCTTTTCTTCTGAGACTAAAGAATTTAATCCTCAAATCTCAAAGACATTTACTCAAGTAAAGCCACCTCTTAGTGCCTCCCAAACATTGGAGAAACATCATCCCCAAAACACATCCAAATATCTGTTAGAAATGTATTGATTTTAGTCATGGTACTCAGTAGCTTATAAAATTTTTGAAAGGGGCAATTCATTTTAACAGGTTTGATTTTGCTGATTCCAGAATAAATCTATTGTGGAAAACACTCAGTGAGACTTGATCTAGAAACTCTTTATCCTGGGCAGTTTCCTCAGAGCTAAGCATAAAATAGTGGACCAAAGGCTGATCATCAGCAATCCATTACCCAGGACTGCAGCAGAGAAAAGCTGCAACAGATGAGTAGGGATCTTGACCACAGGAGAGAGTTTCTGACAGGGCGCCATTTGTCGCAGACCTGAGAAAGGAAATATGAATAGTATGATAGGACAAGGAAAATGAATAAAATGACTTGGTGTTCTGCCTCTGAGATAACATGTAGGTTATGATACTGGCTTTAAAAATCATTAAGCCCTACGCCAAAAGCTAAAATGCAATTAAAAATAATTATTAAGCCCATAGTGAGTAGCACTGTTGTCATTGGCCTGAAGTTTGGTGTCTGTGATCTGAGGTGCCCAGTGGGCATACTTCCTTTATTTCCACTTGTGTCCAGAGAGGTTTCTGTGTACTACCATGCATGTACAAACTAGACACCAGAGCAGAAAACTACTGTGTTTTTTCTCTTTATTTTTTAATACAGGAGTGATTAAGCAACAATTTTATTTTTAGATTACTATTTCATATAAGAAAGTTATCTCATTTAGGAGAAACTCTGTTTTCCTCTTTCAGCAAAAAGGAATTTGTATTTCTTTCTGCAGAAATTATCAACTGACTCCTCTGGTGTTTCAATTTTATGAGAATTATTGAGAAGATATAAGGATGATTAGAGATTAAAAACAACTGTTTTGCTTCTCTTCCACTTGTAAAAGTAACTCAGTCCCTTTTGACCTTAGGGAACTGAGTCACTTTTACAAGTGGAAGATAAGCAACTTTAAGAAAAGACACAGCAAAATGTTTCAGATTACACTATTAAGCCTATGAATTTTTCTGCTGATTAGCATAGCTTAGATTAAAGACAAAATAGGTTATGGGTCATAGCTGGAGGAGAAATTTCAGCTTACTTGTTTCGGAAATTGAGGTTTAATTAAACTTTTGACATGTCAAAAACTGGGTCAACATGCAGAAAGAACAGACAATTTATTAAATTATGGGTCTTCCCTGGAAGGAATAGAAGTGGAAGAAACAAGGATGTGTAGGTTTTCTTGAAGCAGGTACAAGGCATTGTGCAAGTAAGGTTCTGGAGTGACTTCTTGTCACTTTCAGCATAAGGAGGAGATGGAAATTCAGTTTGGTCTCAAATACCATATAAATAAAATAAATAATGACAAAGCTTCTTTACCTTATTGTTTTTATTATTATTATATTTTAAGTTTTGGTGTACATGTGCAAGTTTGTTACATAAGCATACATGTGCCATGGTGGTTTGCTGCATCCATCACCTTGTCATCTAAATTAGATATTCTTTCTATTGATATATCTCTCCTAACCCCCCAAACCACCTGCTATCCTATCCCTAGCACCCTCATCCGACAACAGGCCCTGGTGTGTGATGTCCTCCCTGAGTCCACATGTTTTCATTGTTTAACACCTACTTATGAATAAGAACATATTGCATTTGGTTTTCTGTTCTTATAGCATTTTGCGGAGAATGATGGTTTCCAGCTTTATCCATGTCCCAGCAAAAGAAATGAATTCATTCTTTTTAATAGTTGCATAGCATTCCATGGTGTATATGTGTGTCATTTCCTCTATCTAGTCTATTGTTGATGGACGTTTGGTTGGTTTTAAGTTTTTGCTACTGTGAACAGTGCTGCAATAAGCATCATGGAATTCTATGCAGCCGTAAAGAACAATGAGTTCATGTTCTTTGTACAGACTTGGATGAACCTGGAAACCGTCATTTTCAGCAAACTGACACAAGAATAAAAAGTCAAACACCGCATGTACTCACTCATAGGCAGGTGTTGAACAATGAGAACACATGGACACTGGGAGGGGAGCATCACACACTGGGCTTTATAGGGTGGAAACAGGGGAGGGGAAGCAGGAGTGAGGAGTAGGGGAGAAATAACATGGGGATAAATGCCAGATATAGGTGACTGCAGGAAGGCAGCAAGCCACACTGTCATGTGTGTACCTATGGAACAATATTACATGTTCTGCATATGTACACACAAACCTAAAATGCAATAAAAAAGAAAAAAATAATAGTATAATGTATAATCCTTTATATATATACCCAGTAATGGGACTCCTGGGTCAAATGATATTTGTAGTTCTAGATTCTTAAAAAAAGTCACCATGATTTCTTCCAAAGTGATCGAATTAATTTATACTCTCACCAGCAGTGTAAAGCATTCTTATTTCTTCACATCCTCTCCAGCACGTGCTGTCTCTAGATTTTTTTTTAATGATTGCCATTCTAACTGTCCTAAATGATATGTAGATGTGGTTTTGATTTGCATTTCTCAAATAACCACTGATGATGAGCTTTTGTTTATATGTTTGTTGGCTACATAAATGTCTTCTTTTGAGAAGTGTCTCTTCATATCCTTCACCCATTTTTTGATTTTGCTTTTTGTAAAATTGTCATAGTCCCTTGTAGATTCTGGATATTAGCCCTTTGTCATATAAGTAGATTGCAATTTTTTCCCATTCTGTTGGTTGCTGGTTCACTCTAATGAGAATTTATTTTACTGTGAAAAATCTCTTACATTTTATTAGATCCTATTTATCAATTTTGACTTTTGTCGTCATTGCTTCTGGTGTTTCATGAAGTTCTCACCCATGCCTATGTCCCGAATGGTACTGCCTAGGTTTTGTTCTAAGGTTTTTTGATGTTAGGTCTTACTTTTCAATCTTTAATGCATCTTGAGTTAATGTCTATATAAGGTGTAAGAAAAAGATCCCGTTTCAGCTTTCTGCATATGGCTATCCAGTTTTCTCAACACCATTTATTAAACAGGGAACCCTTTCCCCATTGCTTATTTTTGTCAGGTTTGTCAATGATCATATGTTTGTACATTTGTGGCATTAATTCTGAGACTGCTGTTCTTTTCTGTTGGTTTATATATCTGTTTTGGTACCAGAACCATGCTGTTTTGATTACCGTAGGCTTGTAGTATTGTTTGAAGCCAAGTAGTGTGATACCTGCAGGTTTTTAATCTTTTTTTTTTTTTATTGTTTATTTTATTTTTTTTTTTCCCTAGGACTATCTTGGCATCTTTCTTAGAGTCCCCTTATGAAGTTTAAGATGTATTTATTAATTTAATTTAATTAGTTATTATTATTATTATTATTATTTTGATTCCGTGAAGAAAGTCACTGGTAGCATGATGGGAATAGCATTGAATCTATAATTTGTTTTGGGCCGGATAACCGTTTTCAAAATGTTGATTATTCTTAACCACGAGCATGCAATTTTTTGTTTTGTTTTGTTTTGTCTTTTTAATCTCTTTGTGTCCACTCTTATTTCCTTGAACAGTGGTTTGTAGTTCTTCTTGATATTTTATTCTCTTTGTAGCAATGGTTAATGTGAGTTTACTCATGATTTGGCTCTCTGTTTGTCTCTATAGGTGTATAGAAATACTTGTGGTTTTTGTACATTGATTTTGTATCCTGAGACTTTCTAGAAGTTGTCTGTCACCTTAAGGAAATTTTGGACTGAGATGATGGGGTCTTTTATATACTGTTATTTCATCTGCAAATAGAGATAATTTGATTTTCTTTTTTTCTATTTAAATAGACTTTATTTCCTGTTCTTGACTGATTGCCCTGGCCAGAACTTTCAATACCATGTTGCATAGGATTGTTGAAAAAGGGCATTTTTTGTTTTGTTCTGATTTACAAAGAGAATATTTCCAGATGTTGCCCATTCAGTATGATATCTGCTGTGGGCTTGTCATAAATACCTCTTATTATTTAGAGATATGTACCCAGTTTATTGAAAGCTACTAGCATAAAGGACTGCTGAATTTTGTCAAAGGCCTTCTCTGACCCTACTGAGACAATGATACGGCTTTTTGTCTTTGGTTCTATTTATGTGATGGATTATGTATATTTATTTACATATATGTAACTGGAATCACATCCCAGGAATGAAGCCTTCTTGATTGTGATAAGTAAATTTTTGATGTGCTCTTGGATTTGGTTTTTCAGCCTTTTATTGGGAATTTTCACATCAATGTTCATCATGAATATTGGCCTACATTTTTGTTTTAGTTGTGCCTGTGCCAGGTTTTGGTGTCAGAATGAGGATTGTCTCATAAAATGAGTTAGAAAGGATTCTTTCTTTTTGTATTATTTGAAATAGTTTCAGAATGAATGGTACCAGCTCCTCTTTGCAGCTCCTTAGAATTTGACTGTGAACTCATTGAGTCCAGCACTTTTTTCTTTTTGATTGGTAGGCTATTAACTGCTGCTTGAACTCCAGGCCTCATGACTGGTTAATTGAAGAATTCAACTTCTTCTTGGTTTAGTCTTTGGAGAATGTAAATGTTGAAGAATTTATCCATTTTGTTTCTAGAATTTCTGTTTGTTTTGTTTTGTTTTTGCATAGAGGTGTTTAAAGTATACTCTGATGGTAGTTTGGATTACTGTAGAATCAGTGGTGATATTCTCTTTATCATTTTTTATTACATCTGTTTGTTATTCTCCCTTTTCATCTTCTTTATTATGGCTAGCGGTCTATTTAGTTGATGTTTTCAAAAAATTCAACTCCTGGAATGATTCTTTTTTTTTTTAAGTTTTTTGTTTGTTTGTTTGTTTGTTTGTTTGTTTGTTAGTTATGCTGTGTTCTTAATTATTTCTTGTTTTCTGATAGTTTTTGAATTAGTTTGTTCTTCTTCCTCTAGTTCCTTAATTGTAACACTAGGATGCCAACTTTAGGTCTATTCTTCTTCCACTTAAGCACTTAGTGCTATATATTTTTCTCTAGTCATTGCTTTAAATGTGTCCCATAAATTCTGGAATGTTGTGTCTTCATTCTCATTGGTTTTGATGAATAACATTATTTTTACGTTTATGTCATTATCAAGTTTTCATTTTGGAGCAGGTGGTTGTGTTTCCTTCTAGGTATGAAGTTCTGAGTAGGATTTTTAATGCTACATTCTAATTTGATTTCACTTTTTTTCTGAGAGGCTGCTATAATATCTGTTCTTTTGCATTTGCTAAGAAACTTTTTTACTTCTAATTATGTGGTCAATTTTAGAAAAAGTGCAAATGGTGCTAAGAAAAATGCATATTCTCTGGATTTGAGATACAGAGTCCTGTAGATGTCTATCTGGTCTGCTTGCTTCAGATCCGAGTTAAAGTCCTTCATATCCTTGTTCATTTTTTTGTCTCGTTGATTGTCTAATACTGACAGTAGAGTGTTAAGGTCTCCCATTACTACTGTGTGGAAGTCTACATCTCTTTGTAGGTCTTTAAGAACTTGTTTTATGTATTGGGGTGCTTCTGTATTGGGTGCAGATATATTTTTGATGGCTATCTTTTCTTGTTGCACTGATTCTTTTACAATTATGTAATACCTTTTTGTCTCTTTGGATCTTTGATAGTTTAAAGTTTCTTTTATCAGAGACTAGAATTGCAACCTTTGTTTTGTTTGTTTGTTTGTTTGTTTGTTTTTGCTTTGTATTTGATTGGTAAATCTTCCTTCATTTATTTATTTGAGGCCTATGTGTGTGTTTAATTATGAGATGTATCTTCTGCATTTTTGAAGGAAGCACACTGAAGGCTATTGAACCTTTATTCAATTTGTCAGTTTGTGTATTTTAATTGGAGCTTCTAACCCATTTACATTTAAGGTTAATATTGTTATGTGTAAATTTGATTCTGTTATTATGATGCTAGCTGGTTATTTTACTCATTAGCTGATGGCAATTTCTTCATCATGTTGATGGTCTTTAAAATTTGGTATTTCTTTTCAATGGCTGATACTGGTTGTTCCTTTCCATGTTTTGTTCTTCCTTCCATAGCTCTTCTAAGGCTGGCCTGGTGGTTAGGAAATCTCTTAAAAGTAGCTTGTCCATAAAGCATTTTATTTCTTCTTCACTTATGAAGCTTGGTTTGGCTGGATATAAATTCTGTGCTGCAAATTCTTTTCTTTAAGAATATTAAATATTGACCCCACTCTCTCTTGGATTGTAGGGTTTTTGCCAAGAGATCCCCAGTGATTCTGAGGGTATTTTCTTTGTGGGTAATTTGACTTTTGTCTCTGGCTGCCATTAGCATTTTTTTTCTTCAATTCAACACTGGCAAATGTGATGATTATGGGTCCTGGGGTTGTCTTCTCAAGAGGCATCACTGTGATATTCTCTGTATTTCCTGGATTTGAATGTTGGATTGCTTTTCTAGGTTTGGAAGTTCTCCTGGATAATTCCCTGAAGAGTGTTTTCCATGTTGGTTTAATTATCCTTGTCACTTTAAGGTGCATCAGTCAAAAGTAGATTTGGTCTCTTTACATAACACCATATTCCTGGAGCCTTTGTTAATTTACTTTCTCTCTTATTTTCCTAATCTGGTATTCTTGCTTTATGTTATTATGTTAATATTCAATCTCTGATATCCTTTTTTATGCTTGATTGACTTGGCTATTAAAACTTGTGTATGCTTCATTAAGTTCTCATTCTGTTCTTTTGAGTTTCTTCAGTAACATATCTTCTCTACACTGGTTATTCTAGTTGGCATTTTGTTTAACCTTTGTTGAAGGTTGTTAGCATCCTTACTTTTGGTTAGAACACACTGCATTAGCTCAGAGATGTTTGTTATTACCCAATTTCTGAAGACTGTTTCTGTCAGTTCATTAAACTTATTATCTGTCTAGTTTCATTCCCTTAGTTGTGAGGAGTTGTAGTTCCTTGGAGAAAAATAAGTGTTCTGGTTTTTAGAATTTTTATCTTTCTTGCATTGGTTTCTTCCTATTTTCATGGACCTATCCACCACTGGTCTTTAAAGTTATTGAACTTTGTATAGGATCTCTGAGTGGATACTTTTTCTTTTGATGGTAAAACTATTTCTTTCTATTTGATAGTTTTTCTAGTAGCAGTCAGGCTCCTTTGCTGCTGGTTTGCTAGAGGTCCACTTCAGACATTTATTGCTTGGGAATCACCAATTGGTGCTGCAGAAAAGCAAAGATTGCTGACTGTTCTTTTTTCTGATATCTTCATCCCAGAAGGGGACCTATCAGGTGTCAATCTAAGCTCTCCTTTATGAGTTGTCTGCCAGCCCCTCCTGGCAGGTGTCTCCCAGTCAGGACACGCAGTGATCAGAAAGCCAGCAGAGGAGGGAGTTTGCCTCTTATCAATATTTAAACACTGTGCTGAAAAATCTCAATGGTCTCTTTAGTGCTGCCAGGCAGGGATGTTTAAATCTGCTAAATCTGTACCCACAACTGCTCTTCTTCCCAGGTTGTCTTTCCCAGGAAGGTGAGAGATTTATTGGTAATTTTCTGACAGGGCTGCCGCCCGTTTTCAGAGATTCCCTGCACAGGTAAAAGAGAGTTTAGTGATACAGTCTTCCTGAAGAGGCCTTGCTGAGCTATCATAGACTTTGCCCTGTTCAAATTATTTTGACTTCGGTTTTCAAAATTAGTTCACTAGCATAAAGGTTATAATTGAAGAATCTAGATTATATTAATGCATTTTGAAACATTTAAAATGTTTTACAAATAGATTTGTGTATTTTTTCCCTTGGTGTTCATCTGTTTTATAACACATGATAGAAGAATCAGTGAAGATTGAAATGAAAAACAAATTAGAAATAAAAAATGAATCAGGAAGGAATAATTAAGAAATGAGAGACAAATCTTCTCCAAGTGAAAATCCTTTAGAGAAATACATAGATGTCATTCAGTGTGAACAAGTCTAGAAATCATAAGATAAGTTCCCACAGCCCATGGGCAGGGAAATCTGTGGATTGGGGACACCCAGGACTTTTGTTGTTGTTGTTGGTTTATTTTAACTGCTTGGAACAAAAATCTTTCTTCTCCGTTGAAAACAAAAGTTGAAAACATTAAAAAAAAATAAAGTCAGGTGGAACTTTACATCTTTGAAGTGTAGCACTCTTTTGACAAAAAATTATGGCATTTTGCTTAAGGTAAAAGATTTAGACGGTCTCAGTTTGTTAAAGTTACCAAATACTGGGATAGTGCATTGTTTTAGGAGCAAGAAAGAAAAGATTTATCATTAAATAATAAATATGTTAGTACTGACATTAATATTTTGTAAAAGTATAAAGTTTTGTAGTGATCAATGCATACCCTACGATTTATTTTGATGTGCTTGGTAAATGCTTGTGTACTCAATTCTGTTATTTACTTTTTTCCATAATTTTATGTGGTGATATAGTGTATGAACCAAAAATAATCTATTAATGTGAAACCCTTCTTCAGTCATAGAATTTTCCATTGATTACACTAAAAGTAGCTGGACTTTTTTAACCTCCTTATTTTTGTCTTAAAATTTTAAATTAGTATAACCTCTAATTGGTAATCTCCAGTTACATTTAGGAAGATAAAGCTGTGCTTTTCTTCTCTCCACTCTCCAGAGGAAGGTTTTTTTTGTTTGTTTGTTTGTTTTTGTTTTTGTTTTTGTTTTGTTTTGTTTTGTTTTGTTTTGTTTTGTTTTTGTTTTTGTTTTTCCCAGTTGTTGTTTTTCTCACTGAAGGTAAAAAACACATAATTTTTTCAGTATTAAAAACAGTATAATATTGCCTCTGTTGTTTATATTTGATGTCTGTGGTTTGGATATATTTGTCCTTCCAGAATTCATGTTAGAAATTTAAGTCCTTCATTGTGAGAGATTTAAAAATTGGAAAATGTTAGAGGTAATAAAGAGTAGCATTCCTATCCTTATAAAAAGGCTCAACAACATTAATTAGGCCCTTTTGCCTTTCCATTATTTGAGGTCACTATATTAGTCTTCTCTGGAGAAAACAGCAACAGGTGCCATCATGTAAGCAGATGCCAGGCTTTCTTCATTGAAAACAAAAGGAGAAAAGCAATAAAAAGAATCAGAATTTCAAATGGAAACTTAAGTCTTTAAAGTGTACTCTTTTGACAAATAATTGTAGGGTTTTTTTTTTTTTTTTAATCAGATACAGAATCTGCCAGTACCTTGATCTTGACTTTTTAGCCTCTAAAACTCTAAGAAATACATTTCTGTTTTTTGTTTGTTTGTTTGTTTGTTTTTTCTTTTTTTTTTTTTTTTTTTTTTTCTTTTTAGACAGTTTTGCTCTTGCTACCCAGGCTGGAGTGCAATGGCGCGATCTTGGCTCACTGCAACCTCCGCCTTCTGGGTTCAGCCAATTCTCCTGCCTCAGCCTCCTGAGTAGCTGGGATTACAGGCACGCACCACCATGTCCAGCTAATTTTTTGCACCTTTAGTAGAGACAGGGTTTCACCATGTTGACCAGGATGGTCTCGATTTGTTGACCTCGCGATCCACCAGCCTCGGCCTCCCAAAGTGCTGTGATTACAGGCTTGAGCTACCGCGTCCAACCCCACATTTCTGGTTTTTATGAGTTATGAAATCTAAGGTATTTTGTTATAGCAGCAGAAATATACTGAGATAGTATCTTTATTGTGGGGCTTTTGTTCCTCATACTTCATGAAAATGATTAAAATATTTATTGGTTTTTAAATATAGGTTTTCTTCTCTATAACTGACTTTATTTTTAGCTCTTTAAAATCAATTTTTACAAGGCAAAACTGGAAAAAATATCCGCTGGGTTTTCAATGTTGTTTTGGTGGCAGTGGCAGTGGTGTGATTTTCATCATTTTATATGGTACTTTAGTTTATGAATCAAAAAGAAAATAGTCAAATGAAACTCTTCTCCAGTCATAAAATATCTTTGATTACACTAAGAGCAGCTTCTTATTTAACTGTAGAGGAACCTAAGTATGTGACAGAATCAGTATGGATAATTTAGAGGCTGCTTGTGATCTTATCTATTCGTTATGTGCAGATTTCTCTGTTGAGTTACGTGACTTACATAATTGCAAAAAAAAAAAAAAAAGCTACTTATTCAGAAAGTCTTAAGTAGTGTGACCAATAGCACACTAATTGAGCTGCTGACTGTTCGCCTGCCATGAATGAATGAAGGATGATGATCCAGAATCAGCACCTCATTTAGGATGGCCATGTGTCAGTAATGACAAAGACTAGGCCTCACTAAGAAAGGTCAGGTGCAGAGAATCTAAATGCAGAATTATGTTTGCAGATAAAGAGTTTAAACAGATGATAAAATAAAATCCTAAGTAACATATTTAGCTCTGCTACTCTAGAGGTAACTTTAGAGCTAGGTTTTATTTTGGCATGCCTAAGTATATATTTCAACAGACTTTTGTACCTCCAATTTAAAAAATAACCAGCTACAAACAGGCCCTTCTTGTTCCTATCTTACCCAAGTTTTAGGCTTTGTTTATCTCATAAATAAATAAAATTTATTTCAAAATAAAATCGCTTTTATTTGTTGCAAACTCAGTCAGAAAAATTATTATATTATGCAGACAACTACAGAAGTGCTAGTGGCTGAAAAGACTTGACAAAAATAAAACAAATAGTACTTGCAGATTTGATTCCCATACCAATGTGGAACGTTGATTCTGCACATTATTCAAAAGTGACACCATACTGAGGACAAAGAAATAGAGGATTTATATGTGGTAAAAAGGTAAGGCAATTAGCTATAATTTTATTTTATTACTCTTAGTAAAAACACAACTATTTGCAGCTAAATAGATCTTTAAAATAAATATACACAAATGACTAATATCTAAAAATATTTATTGCAACATTTGAATAGAACTACAGGAAACCCTTCACACTGATTCAAAATACTGATTCACCATTAAGTTACCAAAAATTACACATAGCAAAATTTATTTGCCCCTTACACAAAAAAAATAGATTACTTATGCAAAATATACAGTAATTCCTGTTAATAGCCACCAGAATTAGAAAAGTGAAATTAGGGTTTAGACACTTTCTCTTTTAGAACACTGCCCTCTGACAGCATCACCACTACCATCAGAAATAATAGTTAAATCTCTCATGCGACAAGAAAGCCGTGCACCAAGCTGTGTTGGAATACCCATTATATGCAGAAGAGACTTTTACCAGATTTTTTAAAAAATGCAATACGTATTTTTGAAAATTATTTTTAAAAATCAATGGACATGTCCTACTTGATTTACAAATTTAATAGCATCCTTATTGTGTTGTGTCTCTTTCCTTTTATTTGAATACATTTCTGCATATGTATCTTACAAAAGCCAGGAAACATTTAAAAAGCACTGAGGAACTCAACAATTACATAGATTATTTTATGAAGAGAAGTAGAATTTACCATCACTGGTAATCATTACTTATAGTAACTTACTGTCTGGTACAACATATATAGTAGGGATGTTTCTTTAGAAAATATCTTAAACTCAAGAAATTTTCTTGATGAAATCAAACTTTATTGTTTCACGAGGCTAAGATTTAGATGAGAAAAAATAAAATATCAACCTTAATTTAAATTACTTACATCTTGAAATCTATAAAAGTAGGACTATAGAGGTTTGTGGTCAATTTGAAATTAAGTTTTAGACGGTTGGCATAAAAATTGTATACCTGGACAACTAAAAATAGCTTAAATCATGGCTGTTTTAATAAGATAACACTTCTTAATTAAGAACATTTGAGAGAAGATCCAAGATGGTCATTTAGAAACAGCTCAGGATTGCAGGTACCAGTGAAAGGGCAGAGGGTGAGTGGATGCCGCATTTCCAGATGGATTTTTGTTGCCTACAGACCAGGGGATTCCCAGGCAGAGGAGCCCCATACAAAGCCAGCATTGCTTTTTTGGCCAGTGTGGCTGTTTTGGCCAGCATGGTTGTTTTGACTGGCACTGTTCCATTGCTGGTGCCCTGGCATGGTGGTTCTCCATATAAAATACAGGGGTCTGGGTACCCTTTTAGCCGATGATTGAAGCCCCAGAAAGTCACCTATTTATCTGATTAAAAAAGGAACTGAACAGGGAGCCAGATCAGGATCTGGGGAAAAAATCTCCACAAATCTCTGCACCACTGTTTAAGATGGTGCAGTGAGTTGCCACACCAGAAATCACACAGATCCCTGCACTTTTTCAACAGGTGACTGGAACACCTGGGAGAAAGTTGACCATTCAATAAATACTTTAAAAAAAAAAAAAAAAAAAAAAAAAAAAAAAAAAAAAAGGCTCTGAGTCAGGGAGCCAAGTGATCAGGCTTGGCTAGTCCTACCCCCACAAAAAAACAACAATCAGAAAATTTCTGTATTTAGAGATTCACAGCAACCACAGCTGAACCTGGGATAGGCTAGGTCTGTGCAAAAGAGGTGTCTGCCATTTTTGAGGCACTACATCACTACAGAGGTAGTCTGCCATTTCTGAGGCAGCCTGCCATTGCCAAGGCAACCTGCTATTACAGAGAGACTCCAACAATACAGAGGAAGGCTACCATTGCCGAGGCAGTTCTAACTACACCCATATAAACAGGACTGCAAGAAAGTTTACACTGCAGCTGGGCTGAGCCCACAGCAGATCAGCAAAACCTCTGCAGGCAGCCAGTGAATAGTCTGTCTCCTTGCTAGGCAGGGCAGCCCTGAAAACAAAAAACAAACAAACATAAAAAAAAAAAAAAAAAAAAAAAAGAAAAAAAAAAAAGAAAGAAAGAAAGAAAAAAGAAAAAAAAAAAAAAGACAGCAGCAAAATGGAAACTCATAAATAAAGCCCTAATTTCCTGAGAAAAACACCTGGGAACAAAAAGTGGTTTATGAGTTCTGCTTCAGCAGACAAAAACATAACTGCCCAACAGCTCTGAATGAAGAACGAAGCTCAGAGTTCAGCACTTGAGATTCTATGAAGGACAGACTGTCTCCTTAAGCAGCTCCCTGACACAGTATATCCAGAGTCACCTCATAAAAGAGAGAACAAACTGACATTTGGCAGGTATCCTTCTGGGACAAAGATAGCAGAAGAAGAAACTGGTAGCAACTCTTACTGTTCTGTAGCTGCTGTAGGTGTTCCCCAGGTAAGCAGGGCCTAGAGTGGACCTCAGCAAACCTACAGCAGAGGGGCCAGACTGTTAGAAGTAAAACTCAGAAACAGAAATAACTTCATCATCAAAAAACAGAGTATCCGCTCAGAGACCCAATCTGGAGGTCAGCAACTACAAAGATGACAGGTGGATAAATCCACAAAGATGAGAAACCAGTGCAAAAAGGATGAAAACACCTGAAACCAGAAAAACTCTCTTCCTACAAGGGATAACAATTCTTCACCAGCAAGGGAACAAGGCTGGATGGAGAATGAGTGTGACGAAATGACAGAATCAGGTTTCAGAAGGTGGGTAATAAGAAACTTCTGTGTACTAAAAGATCAAGTTCTAACCCAATGCAAAGAAGCTAAGAACGTTGAAAAAAGATTTGACAAAATGCTAATGAGAATTGACAATGCAGAAAGAAATATAAATGAATTGATGGAGCTGAAAAACACAACACGGGAACTTCTTAAAGCATGGAGAAGTTTCAACAGTCGAATTGACCAAGCAGAAGAAAGGATATCAGAGGCCAAAGATCAACTCAATGAAATAAAATGAGAAGGGAAGATTAGAGAAAACAGGGTAAAAAGAATGTACAAAGTCTCCAAAAACTGTGGAACTATGTAAAAAGACATAATCTACGTTTGATAGGTGTACCTGAATGTGATGAAGAGCATGAATCAAAGCTGGAAAATACTCTTTAGCATATTATCCAGGAAAACTTTCCCAACCTAGCAACATAGGTGAATATCCAAGTCCAGGAAATACAGAGAACACGGCAAAGATATTCCTCAAGAAGAGCAACCCCAAGGCATATAATCGTCAGATTCACCAGGGTTGAAATGAAGGAGAAATTGCTAAGAGCAGTCAGAGAGAAAGCTCATGTTGCCCACAAAGGGAAGCACATCAGACTCACAGCAGATCTCTCAGCAGAAACTCTACAAGCCAGAAGAGAGTGGGGGGCAATATTCAACATCCTTAAAAAATGAACTTTCAACACAGAATTTTATATCCAGCCAAACTAAGCTTCATAAGTGAAGAAAAAAATAAAATCCTTTGCAAGCAAGCATGTACTCAGAGATTTCATCACCACAAGGCCTTCTTTACAAGAGCTCCTGAAAGGGGCTCTACACATAGAAAGGAACAACCAGTACCAGCCACTTCAAAAATATGCCAAATAGTAAAGAGCATCAACACAATGAAGAATCTACATCAACTAATGGGCAAAACAGCCAGTTATCATCAAAATGGCAGTATCTAATTCACACATAACAATACTAACCCTAAATGTAAATAGACTAAATGCCCCAACCAAAAAAGGAAAACAAACAAACAAACAAAAAAAAAAAAAAAAAAAAAAAAAAAAAAAAAAAAAAAAAAAAAAAAAAACAGGCAAATTGGATAAAAAGCCAAAACCCATCAGTGTGCTGTATCGAGAAACCCCATCTCACATGCAAGAATATACAAAGGCTCAAAATAAAGAGATGGAAGAACATTTACCAAGCCAATGGAGAGAGGGGGGAAAAAAAAAGCAGGAGAAATTCTTATTTCTGATAAAATAGACTTTAAAGCAACCAAGATCAAAAGATACAAAAAATACAATACATAATGGTAAAATGATCAATGCGACAAGAACTAACTATATTAAATATATATGCACCCAATAAAGAAGCACCCAGATACATAAGGCAAGTTCTTCAAGACTTTCAATGACTTTAGTGGGCATATTAGGAAGATGGATCCACATAAGTGGAGCAGTTTGCCAGAACACAGCTGTGGGAGATAATGAGGTATGACATAATAAATTGGAGTGGTTTGTCAATATCGAAAAAGGTGATGATTTGGTTATTGATAGCTTGGTTAACTAAATTGATAGCTGATTTTGCCTCAGGGGTGAGTTGTCTTAAAGAAGTAGGACTGGGATCCCCTACCAATGTATAGTATAGGGGCTTGAGATCAGCTTTGCATAATTTTAGATAAGGTAACGGCCAGTTTATGTCTCCTAATAATTTTTGAAAATCATTGAGGGTTTTTAAATAGTCTAGACTGAGTTGCGCCTTTTGAGTCGATAGGCGAGTTGCACTTAAGTGAAATCCTAGGTAGGTGTAGGGATCAGTAAGTTGCACCTTCTCTGGGGCAATGACTAATCCACTAGCGGTAAGGGCAGTTTGTTGACTTTTTTGAAGCAAGACAAGACCATTTCCTCTTTTGCTGCTGCTAAAAGTATATCATCCATATAATGGATTATGTATACATCCTTCCAATATTTTCTAACTTCAGCAATGGCAATGGCCACATATGACTGACATAAGATGGAACTAGTGGCCATGCCCTGAGGCAAAACCTTCCATTGATATCTCTTCATAGGCTCTTTAAAGTTAATTGCAGGAAACCTGAAAGCGAAATGCTTACAATCCTCTGGATGGAGAGAGATAGTAAAGAAATAGTCTTTTAGGTCTACAATAACTTTGTAGAATCCCAGAGGTATGGCTACAGGGGAAGGGAGGCCAGGTTGTAAAGCTCCCATAAGGACCATGGATTTATTTACTTCCCTTAAATTTTGTAGCAACCGCCATTTTCCTGACTTCTTTTTTACGACAAAAATTGGCGTATTCCAGCGAGAATTACTAGGTTCAATATGTCCAGCCAAACTTGGTTTTACTCATTTTTTTATACCACAAACATATTTATAAACGAAAATGTATCATCACCATAAACAGCTGAAGCTAGACTATCTACAGACAAAATTAGCAACAAATCTGATGCACTGTAAATTCAAGTCCTCAGGACAACAAAAGTGATTAAGCAAGACCTCAAGTAACAATGTTAATGCCATTTACAAAGAAAAAAAACTGATACAAAAACATTCAAAACCTGAATATCACTTGGCATGTAAGGGGGGGGGGAAAGCAAATTAGCTGAAAGGTTCATATACACAAGGTCTTATTTACACTACACAAAGCTTAGGTGTTAGCCTTTAATGTAACATTCAAAATACCTTCAAATATATCCAACTCAGATCACAGAATTTTGGTATCGAGCTGCTTCATCCTCAAGATCATCCCAATCAATGCCTTCGTCCTCTGAATTATTGGCCTGACTGGCTAGCCATACAATCCTCTTTTGATATTTTGGATTAGCTAATTTTTGTTTAAGGCCTGCGGATACATGTTCAGCAAATTTCTCTAAGGAACACACAGGCCCACCACTCTCCACGGGTTTCTGTTCCTCTTTACCAGAGTTGCTATTAAATGGCATTAAGTCAGCTCCCCCTGACTTTTTCTCCTTGCCCTCTTTGGGTTCTGGTTTTTCCAAAACTAATTAATTTTCTTTAAAGGGGGGACTTTTATCGGACAAATTTTTACATGAGTCTCTCAGGCAAGTTTCCCCCTGGGTTATGAGATTAGCAATAACTGGATCGTCATGTTTTCGGGTAATGATCTCATTTATTAGATTCCAGTATGAGAAAGCAATTACAGGGACCTTTTGAAGCCCTAAAGCATCATAATAATCTTTTAGGGCATCCCCTACTCTTTTCCAACATCTTTGATCTATGTTTCCTTCTTGAGGGAACCAGGGGCAAACATCCCTAATATAATCAAAATATTTAATTAACCAGTTTATCTTCACCTTTACTCCTCGCGCCTTTAATGCTATGCTGAGTTCTTCTACAAACAACTCATGCTTACTAATTTCCTGACCCATAATATCGTCGTCCACTTACCAGAGAGCAAGGCTGAAGCAGGTTCCCGTGGTGACTCCTCCTCTGGATTTCTTCCTTCAATCTGGCCGGCTTCGACGACGTCCCTCACTGTGTCCCTCTTACTTCGAGCCCCACGTTGGGCGCCAGACTGTCCTGACCTGCAGGACAACAACAGGAGTTCGAAGGTAGGGAGTGGGGATGGATGGGCGGGAGATGCAAAGAATGGAGACAAGACAGGAGTCTGATCAAGTCTCGTTTATTGTTGCTGAGCTCACAGCTTAAATAGGCCAGGCAGGGAGGCGGGGCAAAGGAAGCTTGCAGTTGGGAAATTCCGGCCTTGCTAAGTTTCAAAAACTGAAACTTACCAGCAGAAAACAGAAACTGAAACATTCAGCGGGAGAAACAGAAACTGAAACATTACTGTAACTTATCAGCCAGGAAACAAAGACTGAAACTTGTCAACAGGAAACATTAAACTGAAACTTGTCTGCAGGAAATATTAAACTGAAACTTATCAGCAGGAAGACAGGAGCTGAAACTTAACTTGTGCAAACCGCAACAGATCACAAAATGGCGGCTACTGCTGCCCACATGTCTTCTGCTAGGTTTTGAGTTTTTTTTTTTTTTTTAGTCTTGCTCCTCTAGCTCTTTCAATTTTGATGATAGGATGTCAATTTTAGATCTCTCTTTTCTGCTCATATGGGCACTCATTGCTATATATTTTCCTCTGGACACTGCTTTAAATGTGTCCCAGAGATTCTGTTATGTTGTGTCTTCATTCTCATTGGTTTCGAAGAACATCTTTATTTCTGCCTCATTTCTTTGTTTATCCAGTCAACATTCAAGAGCAAGTTGTTCAGTTTCCATGAAGCTAAAGCAGGAGGCAGCACACTACCGGACTTCAAACTATACTACAAGGCTGCAGTAATCAAAACAGCATGGTACTGGTACCAAAACAGAGATATAAACCAATGGAACAACAGAGGCCTCAGAGGAAGTACAACCTATCTACAACCATCCGATCTTTGACAAACCTGACAAAAACATGCAGTGGAAAAAGGATTCCCTGTTTAATAAATGGTGTTGGGAAAACTGGCTAGCCACGTGTAGAAAGCCATAACAGCTTTCCTGACACTTTACACCAAAATTAACTCCAGATGAATTAAAGACTTAAACATCAGACCTAACACCATAAAAACCCTAGAAGAAAATCTAGGCAAAACCATTCAGGACGTAGGTGTAGGCAAGGACTTCATGACCAAAACACCAAAAGCAATCGCAACAAAAGCCAAAATAGACAAATGACACCTAATCAAACTCCACAGCTTCTGTACGGCAAAAGAAACAGTCAGTAGAGTGAATCAGCAACAAACAGAATGGGAAAATATTTTTGTAGTCTACTCACCTGACAAGGGGCTGATATCCAGAATTTACAAAGAACTAAAACAGATCTACAAGAAAATAACAAACAAGCCCATTCAAAAGTGGGCAAAATATATGAACAGACACTTTACATAAGAAGACACACCGGAGGCTAACAAACATATGAAAAAATGTTCATCATCACTGGTCATTAGAGAAATGCAAATCAAAACCACGTTGAGATACCATCACACACCAGTTAGAATGGCAATTATTAAAAAATCTGGAGACAACAGATGCTGGAGAGGATGTGGAGAAATAGGAACAATTTTACACGGTTGGTGGGAGTGTAAATTAATTCAACCATTGTGGAAGACAGTGTGGCGATTCCTCAATGACCTAAAAATAGAAATCCCATTTGACACAGCTATCCCATTACTGGATATATATCCAAAGGATTATAAATCATTCTACTATGAGGACACATGCACACGAATGTTCATTGAAGCACTGTTTACAATAGCAAAAACCTGGAACCAACCCAAATGCCCAATGATGATAGACTGCATAGGGAATATGTGGTACATATACACCATGGAATATTACGCAGCCATCAAAAACGATGAGTTTGTGTCTTTTGTAGGGACATGGATGAACCTGGAGACTATTATTCTCAGCAAACTGACACAAGAGCAGAATATCAAACATCGCATCTTCTCACTCATAGGCGGGTGTTGAATAATGAGTGCACATGGATACAGGGAGGGGAGAACTACACATTGGGGTCCATTGGGGGAAAATCGAGGAGGGATGGGGGAGTAGGGAGATGGGAAGAAATAGCATGGGGAGAAATGACTGATACAGGTGAGGGGAAGGAAGTCAGCAAACCACACTGCCATGTGTGTACCTATGCAACAATCTTGCATGTTCTTCACATGTACCCCAAAACCTAAAATGCCATAAAAACAAACAAATAAATAAATAAATAAATAAATAAATAAATAAATAAATAAAATAAATTTCTAAATGATTAGAAATTTTTTAATTTAGATGAAGATTGACTATATGGCCCCTTTTAGTTTTATTAATTTAATTGTATATGAAGAGCATATATTTTTTAAACCTGCAGGTATATGTAAAATAAATTTTGCTCTTTCAACTGAATGTGGTATAAAATTGTTTAAACAGATTATTCAACTACTTTATAACTTTGGTTATCTTCCAGGTGCTTATCTCTCTATCTATTTGGAGAACAATGTAAAATTAAATTAATTTTGCTTATAAACAAATTTGATAAAATTACTTGGATACATACAAACACACAAATGATCATACATCTTAATTTCTGAAACTTTTAGTTTATCTGTTTTTATATTATCTTGTATTCCATCATTCAACAAAATTTATTAGCTTCACTTCCAGGATTTACTTTACCTCCAGAGCTTATTTCTTTTTTCCTTTTATCATCATAGACTAAAATACAGTTTATTTTACATTAGCCTCCCACTTTACACTCTAATTTCCTATTTACCACTCGAATTTTCTATAAAGAATGGAACTATCTTTTCAAATTCTAATTCAGGTAATATTACTTTATAAATTGAGGCCACCTTCTATGTGCTATCACATTTTATAGCATCAGATCTGAATCTCTCTCTTCTTTCACTTATGCCTGTCTTCATTTTGAGGGAATGTGTATATACCTGCATAAATGTAAATACTTATGTATTTGCTTATTATTTGTTTTTCCCAGGTGCAACATGTGTTTTGCATGTACATTTTAACTATATCCTGGATAATGGAAACTTAACAAATGCTCTTTTCTTTTTAGAAGTAAATGACTTTCTAAAGGTGGCAGGTGAGTAGGAATATATCTTTAAATGGCAACTTTAAAAAAGAAATTGGCTGTTATCTATGAAAAATATTCTCTCATATTTTCATGTTTATTTTTAGTAGCATTGCTGGTGGTATGCTCCCTGTTATCAATAACTTAATGGGGCCATTCCCTTCAATATGCTGGCCACCCAGATGAGCAATGATGTCACTATCCTTATGCTTTAACCAATAGAATTTGTTTGTGTCACCATAAGCTGTCCTTCAGAGATTATCTCATGTGTAGCCACTCTGGCATTTTTCAGTGCATCTCTAAAACTGAAGAGCCTATCTTTTCTATTAATAATATATTTTGTATAATTGTTGACATCATGTTTGTAGTTTTAAAAGAGTGTAGGTCATTTTCTTTGTAACATAGAAAATAATTTCAATATGCTGTGTACAATATGCTTGTCTTGATCACATTACTACATGCAACCATCAACTGGTCAGCAGTAAAACTACAATTTTTAAATGAGAAAATAATTGGCAGGAGATAGATATGGGGCCATAGAATGCTACACTACAGCTTTCAATTTTTAGAAAATGTAATAATGATATGGTATTTAGGTTCTTTGGAAGCAAAATGTCACTGATTAATTGTCATGCAGCAAGTTATAACCTACTTGTTAGCCAGTGGCTTTATGCTATTCTTTTATCAAGTGGTCAGGCAAATAATTGCCAGGAAATATTACAAATCAGCCACAAATTTTGTGGTATCATGTAAATAGCTAGAGAAGCGTCAGTTAAAGGAATAAAAATAAGTAGCTGAGGAATTATCACTCTTGGAGTAGGGCCGGATAATACTTAATCAAAAAAGTATGCAATATTTATAAAATATAAATATATACTTTCACAGAAAAATGAGTAAAGATGCTGAATGGGACTTTATTAAGATACAGCAAAATCTTGAAAGTAATTTCTAATAAAATTGATTTTTCTTCTCTGAATATATATCAGAAATTTCTGCTTTCTTTTTTTAGACGGAGTTTAGCTCTTGTTACCCAGGCTGGATGCGATCTCGGCTCACTGCAACCTCTGCCTCCTGTGTTCAGGCAATTCTCCTGCCTCAGCCTCCTGAGTAGCTGGGATTACAGGCACCATGCCCAGCTATTTTTTTTTTTTTTTCTTTTTTTTTTTCTTTACTGGAGACGGGGTTTCACCATGTTAACCAGGATGGTCTCGATCTCTTGACCTCATGATCCACCTGCTTCGGCCTCCCAAAGTGCTGGGATTACAGGCTTGATCCAATGCAACCGGCAATTTCTGCTTTCTTAACTATAATTGTATAATTTATTAAACAAAACAAAATTAAAAACCTATTGGGGTTCAAAAACTGCCCAGGAAAAATCACCATAACTTATTTTTCACTTAGTATATTTTTGCAACCTAGGGCTTTAATTTAACACATGTTTGTAATTTAGAGTACACATTCTTAGTCGAAATTCTCTTTTCAGAAAGAGTATTTTCAGTGGGATTCATTCTTTACTTAATAAGACATAAAAGAGAACTCTTACAAGAATCATCCTTTCTATATTAATTTAATGTAACTAACAGCCTTCTCATTGAACTTTTACTAACAGAAAGTAACATATATCAATGGATTTTAAAGCATAAAAACCATGTTCAAGTAGAAATAATCATGTTAATAATTTAATATATTAATTTACATTCCTACCAATAGTGCACAAAGACACTTTTTGCTCTACTTTATCAACAAAACCTGTCACCTTTCATCTTCATAGTAATAGCCCTTCACACATGAGAGGTCATTGTTGTTTTTAATTTGCATTTCCCTAATGATTGGTGTTGTTGAGCATCCTTAAATAAGCAACTGTTCAAAAATTAGCCAGGCATAGTAGGGCACACCTGTAATCATGTACTAGGGAAGCTGAGGCAGGCGAATTGCATAAACTTAGGGGGCAGAGCTATTAGTGAGCTCAAATCACACCCCTGCACTCCAGCCTGAGTGAGACATGGTCTCAGAGAATTAATAAATTAAATAAATAAATAAGTAAATAAATATAAAATATAGAATTGTTAGTCATTTGTATGTATTTTTTTGAGAAATGTAAATTCAGGTCCTTTCCCCATTTTAGTAGTCTTGTTTTCTGTTGTTATTAAGTCACTTGAGCTCCCTGCATGTATTTATTATTCACTTTTTATCATATACATGATTTGCAGGCATGTTTTCCCAATGTGAGAGTTGTCTCTTCATTCTGCTACTTGTTTCCTTCAGTGTGTGGACACTTCTTAGTTTGATGTGATGAACTCCAATTGTGTTTTTTTATTGTGCTTTTTTAGGCTGTGTTTTGGTGATCACATAATTGAGGTTTCAAAAATAAAATTAAAAATACAATTAACACATTATTCAGCTACTCTATTTCTGAATATATACTCAATTATTCGGTTACTCTACTTCTGAATATGTACTCAAAGGATGTAAAATGAGTACGTTGAAGAGATATTTGAAATCTCATCCTTATATCAGTTTACTCACAATTGCCAAGGTATGAAAACAACCCAAGTGTTCATAAAAGATCAACATATAAAGTGTGTGAGAAGTATATGCAATAAAATATATTATAAAGTAGATTTATTTGTAACAAAATGAATGGAACAGGAGCATTATGCTCAGTGTGATAAGACAGACACAGAAAGGCAAATGCAGCATAATCACAATTACATGTAAATTCCAAAACAGTTGAACTCATAAAAACATTGAATTAATATACCAGCTGTGGTGTCTGATGCCTGTAGCTCTAGGACTTTGGGATGTTGAGGTGGATGGATCTCTTGAAGTCAGAAGTTTGAGACCACAGTGAGCCACAGCTGTGGCACTGCACAATATAGCACCCTGTGCAACACAGCAAGATCCTGACTCTTCAAACAAACACACAAAAAGCAGTCAGAGACTGGAGTTTGGGGCAGTCATTTGAGTAAGTGAAAAAAAGGGAACTGTCCATCAAAGGGGAAAAATTTCAGTGACATAGGAAAAAATTCTCTTCATCTGTTGCACAAAATGTTGATCACAGCTATAAAGGTATACTTCAAAACTGCAACAAAAGTAAGGCTACATATTGTGGTTCACACCTGTAAACCAGTACTTTGAGTGGACTTGGTGGGTGGATCACTTGAGGTCAGGAGTTGGACACTAGCCTGGCCAACACGATAAAACACCATCTCTACTGAAAATACAATAGTTAGCCTCGTTTGGTGGCACATGCCTGCAATTCCAGCTACTAGGGAGGCTGAGGCAGGAAAATCACTTGAACTCAAGGCACAGATTGCAATGAGTTGAAATTGTGCCACTGCACACCAGCCTGGTCAGCCAGAGCAGAATTCCAACTCAAGAAAAGCATTATTGAAAATGGAGAATTTGGGCCAGGTGCAGTTGCTCTCTCCTGTAATTCTACCACTTTGGGAGGCTGAGTCAAGCAGTTAACGAAGTCAGGAGTTCAAAACCAGCCTGGACAATATGGGGTAACCCTGTCTGTCTCTATTAAAAATAATAATAAATTTATAAAATTATATATTAGCCAGGCATCATGTCATGTGTCTGTAGTTGCAGCTATTCTGCAGGCTTAGGCAGAAGAATCACTTCAACCACGGAGGTGGAGCCAAGATTACATTTCAGCCTGAGTGACAGAGGGAAACTCAGACTCAAAAAAAAAAAAAAAAAAAAAAAAAAAAACCAGAAAGAAAGGAAAGAAAGAAAAAGAAACAAAGTAAAAGTAGAATTTAAATATTTTCACCACAAATAAATGATAGTATGTGAGATAATGGCTATGTTAACTAGCCCAATTTAATTATTTTGCAATGTATATATGTATTATAAAACCACTTTGTGTCCCATAAATATTTACATTTGTTCATTTAAAATAAGATTTTTAGAAAAATTAATTAAAATTAAAATGAACTTGGCTTTTTGTAGAGTCAGTAATATATGCCTGTGTGTCCTTTTAAATTGACTGTTTTCCTTCTGCTATTTCTGGGTATAAATAGCATGGGAAGGAAGGAAGAACACTAAAGCTCAATATATACTTTTCATTATTTGATTCATTTTGTTTTTTTCTCATATTTTTTTTCTGCCAAATCAATGGAGACAATTTTCTTACTCACATTTCCTTTTGTGTTTCTTCCTCATAAGAAATCACCACTGAAAATAAACCTCATGTCCATTTGTGTATAGTTTTTTCTGCTTCTATGACCTTCTTTATCTTTGTTTTAGATGTCACAGCTTTTAAAAACACTTATTTTCTTATTATTTACTGTCTCCTTGTGTCTTGTTTGCCCTACTTCCGAGATCATTTAATTTAATTCACTTCACTTCAATGTTTGCAAAGACATAATGGAAGCCAGAAGAAGAGTGTTTCAAAAATGTAAAATACCAATAAAAACATATAAATTATTTTGAAAAAGGAAATATATGTTCTCTAACTAGAAGGGATGAATTGCATGCATGAACCTGCAGAAAGCATAATCAGGAAATATTAAGATGGATTGTTGGATATTATTTAATCTAAGAAACAAAAAGAAGAAAAAAAAAAAAAACAGAGAAATAAATAAAACTAAGGTAGCCAAGGTTCCGCATCAAATATATCAACATATTTGTATTGGTAGCCCCACAGGGAAAGGAGAGATAGGCATAGAAATCATATTTGAAGAAACAATGACTAAAATTTCCCAAGTGTGCTGTAGATATAAATCTACTTATCCAAGAATCTCAAATGGAAAACAAGAAACCCCAAGAAGAATAAACTGAAATATATCCACACTGATACCCATATGCTGAAACTGAAAAAATAAATAAATAAATAAATAAACAAAAAACAAATAAAAGAAACAAATAAATAGAGGACAAATAAATAGAGGGCAAGTCAGAATTGACCACATGTAAGTTATCCTTGATGACATTAACAGCAAATTTATCACTAAAATCATGGAGGAAGGAAGGCATTCGGATGATATGTTTAAAGTGCTGAAAGAAAATAAAGTTAATTATAAACTCATTGTCTGGTAAAACTAAACTTTGAAATTATTAGTAAATAGGGCATTTCCAAGAGAACAAAAATAAAGAGAGTACATCACTACTAGACAGCCTTACAAAAATGATACAGGAAGTTAGTAATGAATGAACAATAGATAGCAACTCAGGTTCAAACAAAGAATTAAAGAACATTGATAAAGTAAGTATACTAAGAAATATAAAAGACAATATTACTGTGTTTATGGTTTCAAAAATTTTATTTTGCATGGCCGGGCGCGGTGGCTCAAGCCTGTAATCCCAGCACTTTGGGAGGCCGAGGCGGGTGGATCACGAGGTCAAAAGATCGAGACCATCCTGGTCAACATGGTGAAACCCCGTCTCTACTAAAAATACAAAAAAAAAAAAAAAAAAAAAAAAAAAAAAACTAGCTGGGCGTGGTGGCGTGTGCCTGTAATCCCAGCTACTTAGGAGGCTGAGGCAGGAGAATTGCCTGAGCCCAGGAGGCGGAGGTTGCGGTGAGCCGAGATCGCGCCATTGCACTCCAGCCTGGGTAACAAGAGCGAAACTCCATCTCAAAAAAAAAAAAAAAAATTATTTTGCTACTGGATTCAAAAGGGAAGAGGCCAGAGATAGTATTTCACAACTATAATCCTGATCAATCTGGTAGGATTCTTTGAGCCCAAAGATTTGAGACCAGGGCAATGTAGAGTTGAACTCTGTCCTTACAGAAAATAAAGCTATCCAGGGATGGTGACAGGCACCTCTGCACCCAGTTATGTGGGAGAGTGAGGTGGGAGGATCCCTTGATCATGAGAGCTTACGTGTGTAGCAAATCATGTTTAAACTGTGTAATTTAGATTCTGTATCAATATAATAAAATAAAGAAGTGACAAAAATTAAAACAATAATTATATATCTGTGCTGTTAGCATATATTGTAAAACAAGAACTTTTGACTTAAAAGCATAGGAAGATAGAAACAGCAGTATGGTAAAATATATTTTGTATAATGTCAACATTAAGTTATTTTAATTCACACCATATTAATATAAATTTAACATATTTGAAAAAGACTAAAACTTCCCAAGTATGCATAGATACAATTCAAATTATCCAAGAATGTCAAATAAAAAAAAATAATAACCACCACTAAGAAAATAACTATTATAATATACTGAAGAGAAATGTGGTATGAAAATGGTACCCTAAATAGCAAAACAAATTATTTCTTTTCACTAATTATTTTAAGTGCAAATAAGTTAACTCTAGTTAAATGACACAGATTGGCAGAATGACTTTTTTAGATATTTTAAGAGGGAGAGTTAAAAATTAATGCAAACAGTAACAAAAATAGAGCTGGGAAACTAAGCAAATATCAAAAATGTTTAATTCACCAAGAAGACATAATACTTAAGCTAATACTGATACTATTCCAATGACAGATCCTCAAAATACATGAAACAAAAATGAACAGATTTGAAGAATTATGCAGTTCTCCATAATTGCTAACTTTTTAACACCCTACTTTTAACAATGAAACAGCCAAACAGAAGTTTTATTTAAAAATATAAGTAAAATGAAAAGGTCTTGAACAGCACTGCAAACCCACTAAAACTATCAGAAACCTATAAAACACTCCACTCCACAAGCTGAATACACATTCTTCTGAAGTGCATAACGATAACTATCCATGCTATCTCTAGGATGGACTTTATGCTAGGCCACAAAACAAGTCTCATTATATTAATTGAAATCACATGTTATGGAAATCACATATAGTGATTTTTCCAACCACAGCAAAGTAAATATAGAGATCCATTTTCTAAAAACTAAAATTTGTAAAATGTTTGGAAACTAAACAGTCCATTATTCAACCACCAATGGTTAACTGAATGATCTGCAGGAAATTAAGTGATTTTTGCAGATAAATAATAAATCGCAACATATTCAAACTTCCGGGATGCAGTAAAATCAATGTTGAGAACAATATATTAAAGAGAAGAAATGTAAAATCAGTAACATAAAGTTTTACATAATAAAGTAGAAAAAGGGCAAACTAAAGAAGAGTACTTTTATCAAAAAATGGCATGGTCATTTTCAATAATCTTAGCACCCACACCAGAACACACACAGAAGACTGAAATAATTATATGATGCAATGATTATCACCAGCAATACAACGGAATCAAATATGAGAATGAAACAGCTCTTATGGTGACAGAGAATTGAAGAGACCAGGGAGATGGTAATAAAGTTTGGCTTTATATTCATTACTCTCTATTCCTAGTATGTTGGAAACCAGGTGTGGAAAAAAATAAAGAAACCTTTGACTTATGGTTACTATAATGGTGAAAATAAACAACCAACTTCTCTGAAATTTTTGTTTTCCTGGCAGAAAAACGGTTTCTGTGTTTAACCCACAGGAACACTTCTGAATGCCTAAAAAGAGAAAAATTTTTGAGGACAACAAGGGACAAAGAGTAAGGCCTCACTATCATCTCCAGCCTGGATATCTGAGTCACAGTAGATGTCAAATTAGAGTGTTTGTGTAGCAGTAACATAAGGTAGTAGAAATATTCTATATTTTTTCTGAGAACAAACCCAAAATCAGCCTTCCCAGAGTTAGGATATTCCTTTAGAATCTCTTCAATAGGGGACTAACAGTATTCCTAGGGTTGCTAGAGCTGTAGCAAAGCTGGACTTAAGGCACCACCTACTGCCAAAAAAGAGGCACTTAAAGCAAGCAGGGAATCATAACCTTTAAAATGGACAAAGCAAGAAAATATTGATCAGTGCTAATTAATGAGATGGCTGTCAGTGAGTTCTGTGATCAAAAGTTAAAAACAACAGTTTCCAGAAAACTCAGATCACTAAAACAACATGTAAAATATAAAGTTTTGATAGAAAATTTTAAAAATGAAATGAAGTGCTTTTGAAAATACAAAAATCTTAGAACTGAGAAACATATTGACTGAAGTCGAAAATTCAAGAGACTCTCAACAGAAGAACAGAAAAAAAGAATAAACAATGAGAGCTCTAACACAGGTTATTAGTGCCAGGTTTTGTGGTTCACATCCATAATCACAGCACTTTGGATGACTGAGGTGGGTCTATCACTTGAGATTCAGAGTTCAAGACCAGACTAGCTGATATGGTAGTACCCTGTCTCTACTTGGAATATTAAAAATAAATATATAGCTGGACCCTACACTCTTGTACTCCCAGCTATTCAAGGGACTGAGACAGTTGAATCACTTGGATCTGGAAGGCAGAAGTTGAAAGTGAGTTAAGATTATGCCATTGCACTCCAGTCTGGACAAGCTTGAGTAAGTGAGATAAAAGAAAGAAAGAGAAAAAGAAGAAGGAAAGAAAGAAAAAGAAGGAAACAAAGAAAAAGAAAGAAAGAAAGAAAGAAAGAAAAAAGAAAGAAAGAAAAGAAGAAAGAGAAGAAAATAAAAAAGGAAGGAAGAAGGAAAGAAAGGAAGGAAGGAGGGAAGGGAGGAAGGAAAGAAGGAAGAAAAGAAGGAAGGAAAGAAAGGAGGGAGGGAGGCACAAAAATAGAAACTTAAAACAAGTCACTGGGAAATGCACATTGAAAAATAAAGAAAAAAATGCAAAAAATGAAGAACAATTTCACGATATGCAAAACTACCTTATAGAAACAAATATAGAAATTAGAAATGTTCAAGAGAGACCTTAGCAAAGGGAAGATATAGAGACTCTATTAAAATGAATAATAACAACTTTACAAAATATGAAAAAGATACAAATACACAGGTTCAGAAAAGCTATAGACTACCAAAAAGATTAACAACCAATAAAGCTACCACAAGACAATTAAAAACCAAACTCTCAAAAGTCAAGAAATAAAGGGAATTCTAAAAGCGGTAAGGGAAAATAGATTAAAAAAAAAAAAAAAAAAAAAAAAAAACAAAAAACAGAAGAGCTTAAAATACTTCAGTAAAGGACTTGTTAATAAGAAGTATTTAAGAAAAATGCAATATTAAAAGATATAAAGTGTGTCATCAAAACTATAATTGGAAGGAATGTAACAGTCTACAGAGTTTTTAATATGTCAAAAGTTATCAAAAGTTTAGCTGATTATTAAATATAAAATGTTTTATGTGAATATTGAAATAGCCATTAAAAAAAAGAAAGAAAAGAAAAAGAAACACACTACAGCAAAAAAAAAAAAAAAAAAAAAAAAAAAAAAAAAAAAAAGGCAAAAGAATCCAAGCTTGTCACTACAGAAAAACAGTAATTGCTAAAAATTTAAATGTAGACAAGAGAAAAGGATGAAAGAAAAAAATGAGGTTAAACAATGAGTTACAGTTTGTAAAGAACTTGTAAAATTCAATAGTAGAAAAAGAAAAAAACATATTAAAAATGAGCAAAAGCTTGGAATAGATATTTCTCCAAGGAACATATCTAAAAATGGGCAACAAGTATGAAAAAAAAAATTAAGCTTCATATCATCAGTTATATATAAATCAGAGGTACTATGGGACATTACCCAACTCACTGACATGCCGTTAGAATATTCCCTTCAGGATCTCTTAAATAGGAGACTGGCAATATTCCTAAGTTTGCTAGAGCTGAGGAATGGCTATTATCAAAAACTCAAAAGATCACAAATGTTAGCTAGATTGTAGAGAAAATGAAACTCTTTTATGTTGTTGGTGGTAATGTAGATTGCTATAGCCATTATGGAAATCGATATGAAAGTCTCTGAAAAATTAAAATAAAATCATCAATACCCCAGCATTTCTTTCTTTAGGCATGTAATTTAAAAAAAAAATACCACCTTATAGAGATATCTACACTCTAATGTTCATTGAAGAATTATTTTCAGTAGCTGAGACATGAAAACAACCTAATTGTCCAATACAATTCAATATTATTTAGCCCTAAAAAGGTAAGGCCTTGCCATTTCCCACAACATAGAGGAGCTTTGAGAAAATTATGCTAAGTAGAATAACCCAGACACAGAAAGAAAAATATTGCATAATCTCAATTATATGCAACAGAGGGTGGTGGCAGGCTTTTGTTGTTGTTGTTGTTGTTGTTGTTGTTGTTGTTGTTAATGAGCTCTCAAATGCTAATAGAGGAAGAATATTCTCATTATCACAAAAGTGGCACAAAGCCCTTTACAAGGGATCCACCTCATAAGTGAAACACCTCTCACTTAACCCCACCTCCAAAACTCTGGATCAAATTTCAACGTAAAGTTTGTAAAGTCAAATATCCAAACTATAGTAGTAACTACATGAGATTACAAATATGTGAATTTGCTTCAGTATAGTAACATTTTTAATGTCCATATGTATTTAATCGTATCATGTTGTACACATGAAATGCACATAATATAATGTATTTTTATTTTTATTTTTATTTATTTATTTATTTTTTATTGCATTTTAGGTTTGGGGGTAAATGTGAAGAACATGCAAGATTGTTGCATAGGTATACACATGGCAGTATGGTTTGCTGCCTTCCTTCCCCTCACCTGTATCTGTCATTTCTCCCAATGCTATCTCTTCTCACTTCCCCACCTCCCCGTCCCTCCCCCATTTCCCCCTAACGGACCCCATCGTGTAGTGCTTGCCTCCCTGTGTCCATGTGTTCTTATTGTTCAACACCCGCCTATGAGTGAGAACATGTGGTGCTTGATTTTCTGCTCTTGTGTCAGTTTGCTGAGAATGATGGTTTCCAGGTTCATCCATGTCCCTACAAAGGATGCAAACTTATCGTTTTGTAAGTACTCACATATCTAATTTTATTAAGCACATAATTTCATCATGTTTTCCAAAAAGTGTTCATTTAAGGTTCTTCTTTCTTCCTTCACAGACTTCTCTGTCTCATCCAATTAGCTGGCTCTCTCAGTGCTCTGTGGTGTCATCTGGTGATGGAGCTTAGGATCACCCCAAGAAAGAGAATGGTGCATTCTCCACTGTGTGGGTCTGCTTTAGGGATGATCAAGGGTTAGATGTTCTCTGACTGCACAGTGGCTTTGTAAGGTATGGTGGCGGGTTCACATTTACACAGGCCCTGACCCTCTAAGGACTCAGGGTGGCCTTTGGCATGCTGTCCCATGAGACCCCAGAATGACTTGACTGAGGGGATGTGCAAGTGCAGCTGCTTGGGATGTGCAAATGCCCTGGTTTGGAATCAGGACAGCTCAGGGACTTGCGGCCTGAGTGTCATAACCCCTCTCTGTGTACCCAAGTACATTCTCAGAAGATGTTCCATTTTCCAATTTGCCAGTGCAACAAGTGCCATATGTGCTGATGGTGGATACGTTAGCCTGGGTTCCTGCTACCTTTTTCAGTGAAATGAGCTCTCAGATCACCCTCTGTGACTCCTTTGCCTCAGGGAGTGGAAGCAAGGCTAAAAGTTTTGACGTCGTGGGGCAGGAGAACTTGTAGAGGAAGCAATGGTTAAGCAGCTATGAAGTTGGTTTGCTGTTTATCAGCAGCTCAAAATAGCCTTTCACCAGCACCTGGAGCAAGCCCAGAAGACCCCAGTGCCTGGAGGGGATCCTGACTTCCTGCAGCCCTAAGGTAATCTCTATGTTACCTATGGGTATGTGGACAGACCTCAGTGATCTGATGAATGCCCCAGGGCTCTAGTCACCTTGTGTTTTGGGAGATAATTTCTGACAAGGACCAGGCTTAGGTAGTCACAGTAGTTACAGTGACAGCCCTCCACCAATTGGTAGGATCAGGTCTTCACTCTGTGAGCAAGATCACTGAGGCCAAGGATCTGAGGCTTGGGACCAGCTCAAGTAGGGCTGTGGCTGTCTTTCTGCATATGAAGGTCATGCTGTGGCAGGGTCAGGTCTTAGGCTGGAGACAAGGGGCAATGTCACTAGAGCAGGTGTTGGTGAGTTGATTTGAAGGACTACACAAGCACAAAAATTTGGGATGTTTTGCATTAATAATTACATGTTATTGGTCGTTCTGTCCAGACTATAGGTAGGACAAGAAACAGAAGGATATTTTGGTGGTCCAGGGGTGACAGCCTTTTCTGGTCAACAGGGCTGCTCATGCCTGTTTGGAATGAGGCTGGGACTGGGAGTCTCACAAAACTTCTCTCATCTCATCATTTTCAGAGGGACATCAAGAAAGTGGGCCTCCACAGTGCCCAGAGAGCATGGGACAACTGAACTTTGGCCTATACTTTCCTGAAGGCAAGTTAACCTGAAAGTCAATGACTGACAGGTACTGTCAACCATGTGCTATGGGACCATCTCACCTGTTCAGTTTCTCTTCCTCCTCTGGTGGGGACCAAGGCATGAAGTGGGCATAGGGATGACACAGCCTTGACACTGGACTCATGTCAGACCCCAGGGAGGGGGAATCCACCAGCAAAGATGCCACATCACGGACCAGGGATGGGTAGCAACTTCTTGTAGGTCTCCTGGAGGGTGCTGAGGGTGTCCTGGAGGGTGCTGAGACTACTGTGTCCATGGCTTCTGGTTCTTCCCTGAATAGAGGAAGCTGTGGGCCCAGAAACAGGAAGAAACTTAGAGACTCATTTCTCTGGATGTGAATTGTCTGTTTGATTATACTTGTCTTTCATTTTCTGCTTTTTAAAAACTTTTGTTCACTCATGTTTACCTGTGTGCAATTACAAATGATGCTGGAATGGGGGAATCCCTGAGCTTCCCTGATCCCTTTACAGAAATCTTCACCTTCTTTTTCCTTGCTGCTGCATGGGCATCAAGATGCTCTCCCTCCACTTGCATGCTGATCATACAGCTGTGGACATTGTGCTAATGTGTATTTGTTTATCTTTGTCTTGGAGAGGGAATATGAAACCCATTGTCTACTATGATGGAATCAGAATGTCCATATTAGCACTTCAATATTTTTTTGTACCTTAGAGGGTATGAAAGGTTCTGCATAAAGGGAGAAATAGCAGAAAGCAGACAAGGAAGGTCACTTTGATGTATGAATTTTCTGGGCCACTAGTTACTGTATTATGTGGTCACTCTGTTGTGCATGAGGGAGTACTATGTAAGCCTTTTCCTCAGGCATGTACAATGTCTGAGCTCAAGGCTATTTTAATGCTCATTGTACAGTTTCATGAATTCTGAGCAGAAAGTCACCTTCCTTCTCAATCCATAGCTTTCGTAAATGTCAACCCAAGGCTGAGTATGTCTACAGTAGCTTGTCTTTAAAAATAAAATGTGCTTTGAGATAGTCTCCGGAAAGTCAAACAGAAAGGAAGGTAGTGACAGCTTTCACCCCAGGGACATCTTGGTAAAGCTTGGTTAGAGGTAAACGTGAAAAACATTAAGGGCTGATGGCCAAGTGCTATGTGAACCAGCCACAAGTGTAGGCTGAGGTCACTTGACACATCCTTCTGCACGAGCAGGAGGAATTGAGTTGCAGACTCTGACTCCAGTCTGTGGCACTAATGGTGTGTCAGGACCCAAATGACAGCAGAATTTGAGGTCACAGAATTCAAACTTGTTTTGTCCTGTGAAAGCTTGGAATGGCTGTTGAAATTGATGGTTGTAATGTTTTCTTTCTCACAAAGGAAGGCTGAAGACCATGAGTGGTGAGTCAGGTCCACATGGCCTGGGATAGCTGGCCTGAATGCTGAGTAGTTGACAGTCTTGGCTGTACCACAAATGAGTTCTGCTCCTTTCTACTGGCCTATGTCCATTAGGGATCACCAGAACTAGATCCCAAGGATGTGGGTATGTCCCTCATCTGGGAACTTAGAACAGATTGGTTCTGGGTAGGTGCCCAGTAAGGACAGAATTATAGGATTTATATGAGAAAAGGGGTAGCAGTCCTCCAGTCACATACTCTGCTTGCTGAAACAGCTAGATTGTGAGAAAAGCCACATCTTACAGATGGGCTCACTTTGCCATACAGCACTAGAACTGAGAGGCTCAGACAGAGGCTGCTATCGCCACCATGTCCCCATGGGCTTGCTTACCTCTCCACATGGCTGTGCTAATCCTTCCTCTTACTTTTCCCACCCTTATGTCTTTTGTTCATTCTTGCTGTCACCTGAAAATTATTATTCTTTCTATAAAACAAAACATTATTCTTCCTTTGAAAACAAGTAATTTGACATTGGATTGGCATACAGTAAACTATGCACATGTAAATTAAGGAATTAATGGTTTTCTCCATGTGACTGTTTTATTCACTGCAAGGCCACAACCATAATAAAAGTAACAAAAAATAACATCTTCCCACCCATACCAATCTCTCCTTGGTCACCCTAGGACCACAAATCTACTTCTGTCTTTAACAATGCACAGAGATTAATTAAAATTTATGTAAATATGGTATACACTTAAAATTTTGTGTTTTTCTCTCACCTGGCTTCTTTTATTCAGTATAGCTACTTTGAGAGTCACCCTGTTGTGTGCACTTCAACGGTCCATTTCTTTTTATGCTAAGCCCCATGTCATGGTGTGGATGTGCCACAGCTTCTTCACACTTCTCCTGTGGATGAGATTTGGGCAACTACTGGTCCTGGATCATTATGCATAAGGCTGTCAGGAACATTTCTTTATGTCTGTAGTCTGTGAAATTATCTTTAGTTTTCATAGTTTATTCCTAAGTGTACAGTGGTCACATCATATCATTGTAAGTATGCATTGACCTGGCTAAGGAACCACTGACAATTGTCCTTAGTTCTTGATTCATTACCTGCTTTCTCTCTTGTTCCCCTGCTTTAGTCATGATAATCTCTTGTCTTCACACTTCAGGGCAATAATTTCTTTTCATACTGCCTTCTCTTTACATTTGGAATCAGCAGCTTTTTCTCCAGATGGCTTCTTCTTCTGATGACATCTCTAAATTTGCCTTCTGTGACTTGTGTGTAAGCATTACACTCTAAACATCCTAGGTATAAGAGGGTTTAAGGAAAAGAGTCTGTACTGATTCATATCAAGTACTTACAATGTATGTGTATAAGAGAAAGATGACTGGGTGCATCTTCTCACCCATTGTCCCTGGAGACAGATATTAACTTTGTTGATAGAAATAAGTCTGGGTTTAGCCTGGACATATATTTATGTGACTCACACAGTTTTCCTAAATGACACTTGGAGACCTGGCCTTGGGCTGCAAGATAAGGAAGAAGCCACTTACAAGCTGTGAAATTGAAGATGAGTCACTCAATTACCTGATTCTCGCTACCCACTCTGCATATTATACTACCTATACCTTGCAGGGTTGCTGTGAATTCACCTGAGCAAGACACCTGCATGTATGGTGTGCAGAAAATGTTAATTTTCCTTTGTTGAAATATAGCTACCCATGAATATTATGTGCTGAGTTCTGGATTACATCAGAGAAAGATTTAGAAGACCCTGTAAATACTGAGGAGGCAATGCTGATCACTGACTCTCTGCGAAGATAGCAGAGAAAATGTAACCTGGAGCTGTAAATGGCCACGGGGGCTGTAACAGGTAATCACATAGGCATAAGTGGATCAGGAGACAGTTCTTACCACCCACCCACCAGGAATTCCAGGCCATTAGGGGATGATTGGACAGTTATCTGGTTGCTTCTCTGAAATGGAGAGAGAAGCTCCTACTGATCCACAGCTGTTAACATTAAAGTGTTCATTAAATGCAGGCAATTTCCAGGGAGAAACAAAATGGGCTTCCAATAAAATCTCAAGTATTAGGCAAGTAAACTGAGGCATGCATATTAAGAGACAAAATGGTGGAATCTGGCTTTTTCATATCACTCCACTAGGAAACAAAAGATAGCCTCAGAAAAGCATGTGTACAACTTCTTAAACACCTTCCCCGTGGTCACTTCTAGATGGTAAAAATGGCACTTGTATGTAAACAGCCTATGATAAGGGAAATATCATGGAAAAGTGTGCACCAGACGCTGGTGATGGGCCAGCCTATAATGTCCCTGGAAGAAGGTTAATGGCTTCATTTGTTTTTCAAGTCCCTCACTTCGATCACTTCCTAGCACATTTTTCATTCTTTTCTGCTCTACAGTTTTGTAATATACATCTAACCCTCATGTGTAACTTCCCTCAGTCTCTTTTTCTGCTTTATGCCCTTCCGTTGAATTCTTTCTTCTGAAGAGGCAAGAATTGATGTTGCTAAGGACCTGGGTGGATGTGCTGCCAGTAACTCCAATACTGCTCACCTGTAACAGGTCTAGGAGCTAGTGGACAGTGTGGCTGGAGTATATGCCCATTTTGTGGTTGCTAGGACCACAGGCTGTTCCTGATGGTAGAAAGACATGAATCTCAGCCTACGAGCATATCATGGAAGGAAAGATTATTTGGCTGAGAAAATACTTTGGATAAGATAATTTTTTTAATTGAGGTAAAATTTCCATAAAATAAAATTAACTTTTTGAAATATATAATTCAGTGACATTTAGTACATACACATTTTTAAACAACTACCACCACTAACTTCTGAATTATTTTCATCATCGTAAAAGAAAATCCTTTACCTGTGAAGGGGCTACTACCAAATCTGTCCTCCTTCTGACATCTGTAAAATAGTAACTTGCTTTTTGTCTCTAAGAATTTACTGATGTTGAATATTTATATAAAGAAAATTTTATAAAGTATGTGACCTTTTGTGTTCAGCTTCTTTAAATGCAATAGTTTTGAAGTTTGTCCATATTTTAGTATTAGTGTCACCATCCTTTTTGCAGCTAAATATTATATGAATAAATGCATATACTACTTTTGTTTTTCTATTATTTATTTGTGGACATCTGGTTTGTTTTCACCTTTTAGATATTGTGGACAATGCTTCTATGAACATATGTGTACATGTTTTTGTGTGAATACCTTGTTTACATGCTTTTGTGTATGCATCTGGAGTGGATTTGCTTATGTGTATGGTAATTCTGTGTTCAGCTTTTTGCATAAACACCAAACTGCTTTCCCCAGAAGCTGTAATATTCTACATTTGCATTTCTCCATTTCCATATCAAGCCATTGTTAGTTTAGGTTTCATAAAATAATAATGACAATTACAATTGTTGTGAGGTAGTATCTTATTATGGCTTTGATTTGCATTTCCACAAGGTGAGTTATGTTGAGCATCTTTTCATGTGCTATTTGTGTATGTTTGGAGAAAAGTATTTTCAACTCTTCTGCCCATTTTTTCTTAATTGGATTGCTTTTCTTTTGGTTATTGAGTTGCAAGAGTTTCTTCTATATTCTAGATACTAGACTCTTATCATGTATATGACTTGCAAATATTTTGTCCTTTGCTTTTTTTTTTTCCCACTATAGTGATAGTGTCTTTGATTCATGAAAGTCTTTAGAATTGATGAAGTTTATTTCCATATTTTTGTTTCCTGTGCATTCAGTGTCACAGGCATGAAATTGTTGATAAATTCAATGCCAATAAGCACATGCAAAGATGTTTGACGTCACTAGCATTTTGGTAAATAAATATCTAAACCATAATGAGATTACCACTTTAAAATCATTAGAATGTTTTTAAAAGAAATGTTGAAGAGTATGTAGAGAAATTGGAAACTCTATGCATTGCTTGTGGGAAGGTGAAATGGCAGAGATGGTTGCACAGAAACATGAGCATATGTAACGTCACTGAACTATACTCCTACAAATGTTTAGTTGGTAGATGCTATGTTATATATCTTCTTTACCACATACAACAAAAAGTTTCTTGGAACTGGTCCTGAAATACCTGCATGTATGATGAAAAAAGACCCTTCTTCCCTAAAGTGACTAAAAGCCTTTTTATTCATGCTGGTTCAACACACTACTGGCTCTTCCAGACCGAACATGATCTCACCAACCAGGGAGATTCCACTCCACGTGTCCCATTTATACCGTTTTCATCATCCTATTTTCCTATTCAACTCACTTCCTATCCCCTCCAAGTTATGGTACATCACAGGTCTGTTTACCATCTCTGTAGAGTTTTCAATAATGTCATAAAAATGGGATCATACAATATGTGATCTCTTCAATATGGCCTTTTTAGTTGTTATTATCACTTTTCTCATTATTCTAAGATTGCTGGAAAAAAAAAAAAAAAAAAAAAAAAAAAAAAAAAAAAAAAAAAAAAAAAAAAAGCTTATATGTGTTGGGCCACAGAAAATAAATTATAAAAAAACATACTCTAGGGCTGAGCATGATAAGTGACATCTCTAATCCCACCACTTTGGGAGACCGAGAAGGGTGGATCATGAGGTCAGGAGTTAGACATCAGACTGGCCAGTTGATGAAACCTCATCTTTACTAAAACTACTAAATAAATAAATAAATAAATAAATAAATAAATAAATAAATAACAGGCTTGGTGATACAGATTTGTAGCACCAGCTACTCTGGAGGTTGAGACAGGACATCCAGTTGAATCTGGTAGCTGGGGTATGTGCAGATGGTCTGTGGAGCCACTGTCACTCTGGAAGCTACCACTACTCCTGAGGGGATGACTTGAAGCCTCAGCCTTCAACAGAAGCACCAGGGACTCAGCAAGCAGTGTTTGGTGTGCCTGTTTCCCATCTGTATCTATCCTTGGTGAGGTATGTGTACAGGTTTTTACCTTTTAATTGGGCTATCTTGATCCACCTTTCTCAGTCTCCCAAAGTGGTGGGATTAGAGACGTCACCTGCCATGAGAGGTTGCAAGAGTGGACCAATGAAACGCATGCACTGTGTTGCTGATGCACAAGGAAGTGTTGGTTGGCATCTGGTAGAGCTTCTTTCTCCTTGGAACCCACTCAGGAGAGACCTTGGCTTTGGGCCTGGATCTGCATCCGCCATGAGAATAGTGTGCCTTCTCTCCTCTGGTCCCATCCGAAAGACAGTGACTAAAGGACATCTGGTGGCCAGGTAAGGAAAGGTGCTCCTAGGTTTCAATTCATGCTGGTGATATACATTGCTGACTTTTCCACACACATGGCATGATCTTACCAACCAGAAAGAGTTTACTTTCACTTGGTCTCTTTGTTTCCTTTTCCATTATCCTATTCCCTTATTTGAGTACTTCCTGACCCACTACAAACCACTGTATATCACCAGTCTCTCTACCAACTCTGTAAGTTTTTCTTCTTTATAATGTCATAGAAATTGGATTATATTATATGAGATCTCATCACATTAACTTTACTCAATGAGCTTTATGTATATTAGATGCATCCATGACTTTGCATAACTTCAGAGATCACTCTCTTTCTCTGGCTAAGTAGTTTTTCATTGCATGAGTGTGCCTAGATTTTTTACTATTGAAGGGCATCCTCATTTCTTGAAACATTTGGCTATTATAAATGTAGCTATACATAATTGCATGTAGCTTTTTTCTAAGATGGGAGTTTTCAAAGCAGTTACCTAAATTTCTGAGTGCCATTTTTAGCCTATATGATAAGACCATGTTTAGCTTTGGATAAAAAATTACCAAAACTGTGGCAGAATAAGAGCATTATCTTTTAAAATTACTATATAATTGTGCATTTCATCAACAGAGAATTAAAGTTCTTTTTGGCAATTTTAATTGCATTTAAAGAGACTTCTACAGTTTTATAGATGTTCAGTGCTATCACATTGATATTTTTACTTGCTTTTCCCTGATGAGATGTGTTAGTGAGCATTATTTTGTTGGTGTTAGGTTATTATTATTATTATTATTACTACTACTGCTACTACTACTACTGCTGCTGCTACTACTACTACTACTACTACTACTACTACTACTACTACTACTACAATTAGGTTGGTGCCAAATCATGCGTGTACATGTTATGCCAAAAAACAAACACTCAAAAAATGTATTCTAATCTCTACATTGTAAAAATTAAAAGAAATGCTAATACATATTGCTACATTTATCTTAGTATGTTATTTTTCTTAAATTCATGGTTTCTACAATGGATAGTAAGCTGCACCTAATTAAAAAATATGTTGAATATTTAGAGAGTCCCTTAAACCAAGGAATTTCTTTACAGATGTCAAGACAGTAGTAGCAATTTCTAGAGTATAAACTAGTTTTCTTGGGAATTCATGGAATACACTGATTTCCCCTTCAGTACATAGTTTGAATGCTTAATACTTGACACAGATTAGAATTCTGAAGGCTTTGCTTTTCAAATGCCCTTCTTCAAAGGTGAGCCAAAATGTGAAATAACATGTTTTTGGTCCATTAGTTTTTCTTTACCTTTCCCAAAAGACTCCACTGCCTCAGTTTCAAATTTTGAGCCTCTTTATTAAAATATTATCCATTGTTCATTTTCTTTTCATTCTAAGATATACCAAGTGAAACTTGTGGTAATTTTCCTTTAAATAAGAAGTGAAATTTATCAGGATAATTAATAGAGATAGCTCTGGTCTCCAGCTTCCAGCAAGAGCAATGCAGAATGGCAATGGTGGAGGGATTGGGGGTTGATTTCTGTATTTTCAACTGAGGTACACAGTTCACCTCATAGGGACTACTTCATCAAGTGATACAGCTCACAGAGAGCAAGTAGAAGCAGGGTGGGGTGTTGCCTCACCCAGGAATTGCTGGGAAATCCATTCCCTAGCCAAGGGAAGCCAGGAAGGATTGTGATATCCAGCCCAGATACTGCACTTTTTCCAATCTTTGCGACTCACAGACCAAGAAATTCCATAGTGTGCTTACACCACCATGGCCCTGGGTTTCAAGCACAAACCTGTCAGGCTGCATGAGCAGACACCAAGCCAGCTGTAGAAGATTTTTTGTTCTTGTTGTTTCCCAGTGACACCTGGAATAATAGCAAGATACAAGTGTTCATTCTCCTGTAAAGGAGGCTGAATTCATACAGCCAAATGATCTCTCTTAGTGGGTCACACTCTCATGGAGCCTAGCAAGTTAAGAGCAATTGGCTTGAAGTTCTCACTGCCCGCCAGAAGTCTGAAATTGACATGGAGTGATTTAGCTTGGTAAGGGGAGGAGTGACTGCCACTACTGAGACTTGAGTAGGTGGTTTTCCCTTTACAGTGTTAAAAAAGTTGCCCGGAAGTTTGGACTACATGAAACTCACTGAAGAGTTGTAAAGTGGCTCTCTAGATTTCTTCTCACTGGGCAGGGAATCTCTGAAGGAAAGGCAACAGCCCAGTCAGGGGCTTATAAATAAAACACCCATCTCCCTAAGACAGCACCTAGTGGAATAGATGATTGTGGCCACAGCTAGAGCAGACTTAAATGTTCCTGCATAATGACTCTACAGGGAACAGTGAATCTCCCAGTACAGTGCTTGAGCTCTGTCCCATATTCTTGTGACTTCTAACTGGAGAATACTTTCAAACAGGAGTAAACAGACACCACATCCAGGATAATCTGACTGGCATCAGGCAGGTACCCCTCTGGGACAAATCTTCCAGAAGAAGAAGCAGGTAATCTTTCTTGTACTGAAGCCTCTGTTGGAGATACCCAGGCAATCAGGTTCTGGAGTGACTTCCAGCAAACTTCAGCAGACCTAGAGAAGACAGGCCTGATTGTTAGAAGTAAAACTAACAAAGAGAAAGCAATAACATCAACACCAAGAAAAAGGACAATTACATAAAAACCCCACCCAAAAGCTATCAGCATCAAAGAACAAAGATAAATAAATCTAATTATACAAAAGTTAGCTGGGCATGATGCCAGACACCTGCAATTCCAGCTACTTGGGAGGACAAGGCAGGAGAATCTCTTGAACCCTGGAGGTGGAGCTCGCAGTTAGCCAAGACTGTATCATTGCAAGGCAGCCTGGAGAATGCAGGCAAGACTTCATCTCAAAAAAAAAAACAAAAATAAAAGTTTAAAAAAGCAAGGGTTGCAATTCTAGTCTTTGATTAGACAGACTGTAAAGAAACAAACATCAAAAAAGACAAAGAAGGGTATTATGAAATTCCAAAGAAATCAATGCAACAAAAAGAGCTAACTATGCAAGAAATATGTAGATATATATGCACCCAATACAGGTGCACCTGGATTCATACAGCAAGTTCTTAGAGACTTAGATTCCCACACAATAATAGTAGGATACTTTAATACCCACTATCAACATCAGATCAATGAGACAGAAAATTAGCAAGGATACAAATGGCTTGAATTCAGCACTGGACCTAATGGGCCTAATAGACATTTACAGAACTCTCCAAACCATATCAACAGATTATACATTATTCTCAGCTCCACGTAGAACTTGCTCTAAAACTGATTACATAATTTGAAGTATAACACTCCTCAGCAAATACCAAGGAATGGAAATTGTAATAAAGAGTCCCTCCGAACAGAGTGCAATCAAATTAAAACTGAGGATTAAGAAACTGACTCAAAACCATACAACTACATGGAAACTGAACAAACTGCTCTCCAATGACTACTGGGTAAATAACAAAATTAAGAAAGAAATAAGTTCTTTGAAACCAATAATAACAAAGACACAACATACTAGATTTGCTGAGATGAAGACAAAAAGCAATGTTAAGATGGAAATTTATAGCACTAAATGCCCACATCTGAAAGTGGGAAAGAGGATAGGTGCAGTGGCTCACACTTGTAATCCTAGCACTTTGGGAGGCTGAGGCAGGCAAATCACCTGGGTTCAGGAGTTGAAGACCAGCCTGACCAACATGGGGAGAACCCATCTCCACTAAATACAAAGTTAACTGGATGTGGTGGTACATGGCTGTAACCTCAGCTACTTGTGAGCCTGATGTGTGAGAATCACTCGAACCTCAGTGTCAGAGATTGTGGTGAGCCAAGATGGCACCATTGCACTCCAGCCTGTGCAACAAAAATGAAATTATATTTAAAAAACAAAGAAGAAAGAAAAGAAAGTCCAAGGAAGAAAGAATGGGAGAAAGGAAAAAACAAAAACAACAAAAAAATCAGAAAGACCTAAAATAAACACACTAATATCATAATGAAAAAAATAAAAAATAAATAACAGAGGGCTGGCTGTGATGGCTCACATCTGTAAACCCAGCACTTTGGGAGACTAAGGCAGGATGAATCACCTTACTTAAGATGTTCAAAACCAGCCTGACTAATCAACCTTGTGAAACCCTGTCTTTACTAAAAATGAAAAAAAAAAAAAAAAAAAAAAAAAAAAAAAAAAAAAGAAAAAAAAATCCTTGTATGGTGGTGTGCACCTGTAATCCTAGATACTTGGGAGGCTGAGGTGAGAGAATTTCTTTAATCCAGCAGCCAAAGATTGAACTGTGACACTCTAGTTTGTTGTCTGACAAAGCAAGATTCCTTTAAAAAAAAATCTAGAAATGCAAGAGCAAATAAGTTCAAAATTTATCAGATGCCAATAAACAACAAAAATCACAGCAGAACTGGAGAAAATAGAGATACAAAAAAAAAAAAAATCTTCAAAAAAATCGATGAATCCAGGAGGTGATATTTTGAAAAGATTAACAAAATAGATAGATCACTATCCAGACTAACAAAGAAAATAAGAGAGAAGAATACGTAGATACGATTAAAAAAAAAAAAAAAAAAAAAAAAAAAAAAAAAAAAAAAAAAGATAAAGGGGATGTCTCCATTGATTCCACAGAAAGAAAAACTACCATCAGAGAATATTATAAACACCTCTATGCAAATAAACTAAAAAAAATCTAGAAAAAAAAATCCTGGTGCCTACACCTTTTCAAGACTAAAACAAGAAGAAGTCAAATCTCTGAATAGATCAATAACAAGTTTTGGAATAGAGGCAGTAACTATTAACCTACCAACAACAGCAACAAAAAGACTAGGGCCAGATGGATTCTTACCCAAACTGTACCAGAGGTACTAAAGAAACTGGTACCATTCCTTTTGAATTTGTTCTGAATAATATAAAAAGAGGAACTTCTCCTTAACTCATTTTATGAGGCCATTTTCTGTCATCTTGATACAAAACTCGGCAGAGACACAACAAGAACAAAAAAATTCAGGCCAGTATTTCTGATGAACATAAATGTGAATATCTACAATAATATATGGAAAACCAAATAAACGAGTGCACCAAAAAGCTTATCCACTAAGATCAAGTCGGCTTAATCCCCAGCATAAAAGTCTGCTTTATCATATGCAAATCAGTAAATGTAATCTATAACACAAATATAACCAATGACAAAAATCACATTATTATCTCAATAGATGCAGAAAGCTCCTTAAACAAAATTCAACATTGCATCATGTTAAAACAATCAATAAACTTGGTATTGAAGGAATATATCTTCAAAATAATAAGAACTATTTATGGCAAACTCTTAGAAAATGTCATACTGAATAAGCCAAAATCAATGCATTTTCTTTGAAAATCAGCAAAGATAAGGATTGCCTCTATTATCACTTCTATTAAACATAGTATTGAAAGATGTGGCCCAGGCAATCAAGCAAGAGAAAGAAATAAAGATGATTCGAATAGGCAGAAAAGAAATCAAATCGACTCTGTTTACAGATAGCATGACTCTGTATTTAGAAAACTCCATCTTCTCAGCTGTAAAGCTTCTTAAGCTGATAAGCAATTTTAGCAAATGTCAGGCTACAAAGTAACAAGCATTCCTATATGCCAATAATAAACAACTAGAGAGCCAAATTATGAGCAAACTCCCATTCACAAATGCTACAAAGAAAATAAAATAGCTTGCTGGTATGGTGGCTCACCTCTGTACTCCCAGCACTTGGGAAGGCTAAGGCAGGAAGATCACCTGAAGTAGGGAGTTTGAGACCAGCTTGATCTCAGGAGAAATGCCACCTCCTCCACCTTCCAAATATACAGAATTAGCTGGGGTGGTAGCACAGGTCTGTACTCCAACTACTCGGGAGAGTGAGGCCAGATAATTGCTTGACCCCAGAAGGTGAGGATTGTGTTAAGTCGAGACTGAGCTGTTGGACTCCAGCCTGGGCAACCAGAGTGAAACTCTCTCTCAAAAAATAAATAAATAAAATAGAATAACTAGAAATAAAACTTACTGGGTATGTGAATGATGTCTTCAAGGGAAACTGCAAACCACTTCTCAAGAAAATAAGAAAGGACACAAAGCAATTGGAAAAAATATATATGCATATATGCTCATGGATATACCATGAAAATGACCATAATGCCCAAAGTAATTTGGAGAGTAAATGCTATTTTCATCAAGCTCTCATGGGCTTAAAAACAACAACAACAACAACAACAACAACAACAACAACAAAAAAAAAAAAAAAAAAAAAAAAAAAAAAAAAAAAAAAAAAAAAAAACTTTAAATTTTATATGGAATAAAAACAGAACCCATAAAGTCAAGACAACCTTAAACACAAAGAAATAAGCTTGAGGTATCACACTACCTGACTTCAAGTTACACTGCAAAGCTACAGTAATGAAAACAACATGGTGTTGGTACCAGAACAGATGCCTCTGAAATAACAACACATTCTGGTACCAACACAGATGCCTCTGGAACAAAACAGATGCCTCTGAAATAACAACACATATCTACAACTATCTGATCCTCAATAAACCTGAAAAAGCAAGCAATGGAGAATTAATTTCCTATTTCATAACTAGTGCTGGGAAAACTGACTAGTCATATACAGAAAACGGAAACTGGAACTCTTCTTTACACCATATGCAAAAATTAACTTAAGATAGATTAAAAACTTAAATGTAAGACCTAAAACAATTAAAACCCTGCCTTGAAGAAAACCTAGGCAATATATAGGCATTAGCAAAGATTTGATGAATAAAACACCAAAACGAAATTCAATGAAAGCCAAAATTGACAAACAGGATCTAATTATACTGAAATCCTGCGCAGCCAAAGAAACTATTTTCAGAGTAAAGAGGCAACCTACAGAATGGGAAAAAATTTTTGCAATTTAACCATTTGACAAAGACCTAATATCCAGAATCTAAGCAAAAATAAAAGCATTTTCTATTAAAAGTGGCAAAAATAAGGATTCCCTCTCTAATCATTTCTGTTAAATATAGTATGAATGTAAATAGATTTAAAAGAAAAAAAAAAAGAACTTAAACAAATTTACCAGAAAAAAAGAACCCCATCATAAAGTAAGTGAAGGATATGAAGAGACACTTCTCAAAAGAAGACATTTATGCAGCCAATAAATATATTTTTAAAAGCTTATAATCAATGATTATTACATAAAGGCAAGCTAAAAGCATCTCAAACTCATCAGAATGGCTATGATTAAAAATTCAGGAAACAGTCTATGGTGGTGAAGTGGAGAAATAGGAAAAGCTGATGCACTGTTATTGATATGTAAATTAGTTCAACCACTATAGAAGACAGTGTGGTGATTCCTTAAAGATGTCGTACCAGCCAGACCATTTAACATAGCAGTCTCATTACTGAGTATATACCAAAAGGATTATAAATTATTCTACTATTAAAAACACATGCATAGGTATGTTTATTGCAGCACTATTCACCGTAGCAGACTTGCAATCAACACATACATCTAGCAATGATAGACCAGTTAAAGAAAATGTGCAACATATACATCATGAAATACCATGCAGCTATAAAAATGAATGGGTTCGTGTCTTTTTCTGGGACATAGGAAAAGCTAAAAACCATCATTCTCAGCAAAATAAAACAGGAATAGAAAACTAAACACCACATGTTCTCACTCATAAGTTGGAATAGTACAATAGGAACCCATGGACACAAAGAGGGGAACATCACACACCATAGCCTGTCAGTGTGTGGGGCCCTACAGGGAGATCATTAAGACTAACACCTAACACATGCAGAGCTTAATATATAAATGTAGGGTTGATGAGTGCAGCCAACCATCATGGCATATGTATATGTATGTAACAAATTTGTAAGTTCTTCATATGTATTCTAGAACACAAATTCTATACTTTTTTAAAGAATAAAAGTCAGGTAAAATGGCAGACTACTATCCATGAATTTATAACGATTCCCTATTTGAATTCTACTCAACGCTTTTACTGTGCTTTGTGTCTTTATGAAAGGAAAATAACAACATATTGTACTAATCATTCTAATCATTCAACATATCGTACTTTACAATAACTTATTGTAAAGCAACTAAAACTGATTATTTATTTATTTACTTACTATTTATCTATTTGAGATGGACTTTCACCCTGTTGCTCAGGCTGAAATCTTGGCTCACTTCAAACTCTGCCTTCTGGTTTCAAGCGATTCTTCCGCCTCTGCCCCCAGAGTAGCAGGTAGTACAGGTATGCACCACCACACGTGGATTTTTGTAATTTTTAGTAGAGACAGAATTTCACCATGTTGGCCAAAATTGTCTTGAAGTCCTGACTTTGTGATCCACCCTCCTTGGCCTAACAAAGTGCTGGGATTACAAGTGTGAGCCACTATGCCTGGCTGAAATTCTTTTATCTCTTTATGGAGTTAAGTGTGGGTTGAAAATCAACTATCCTTACACTTTCAGTGCCTCAAGGTTGCTAGGATGAAAATAAAACTTCCAATCTAAGACACTTGGTAGCCTCCAGAACTTTAATAAAAGTGAAGAAATAAATCATTGAGCTTGGGCCCTGGAAGAAGGCACAGGTAGTGTAGGCAAGGGCAGTCTTTCAAGCTAATGCCACTCTGGCAACCACTGCTCCTTCCCATGGATGACTTGGAGCCTCAGAGTTCAGCAGAAGCAGCAAGGTGTCAGCAAGTAATGTTTGGTATATCTGTTTTATATCTCTGTATCTTTTTTTGTGATGTATATTTTCAGGTCTTTGCATGATAATTGAGTAGTTTATCTTGTTCAGTTTTAGAGTTTCTGTTTGTATTGTACAAACAAGTCACTTTTCAGATGTGTTTGCCAAATTTTCTGGCTGTGTCTTGTTGTCTTTTTCTCTTTACAGGATTATCATTATTATTTTTGAGACAGTGTCTATCTCTGTCACCCAAGATGTAGTGCAATAGCATAATCTAGGCTCACTGAAACCGCCACCTTTAGGCTTCAAGATATTTTTCTGGCTCACCCTCCCAAGCAGTCGAGATCACAGGCCTTGATACCACATCCAGTTAGTTGCATTTTTATTTTTGTATAGTTGGGGTTTCACCATGTTGACCATGGTGAAACTTCTGATCTGGAACTCCTAACCTTGGGTAATGCATTCACCTTGGCCACCCAAAGTCCTGAGAATACAGGCATAAACTGCTATGGCTGACTTTAGTAAGATGCTTTACAGAGTTGACATTTCAACTTTTAACAAACTCTACATTATTCGTTTTTCTTTTCTTTCCTGGACTTGTTAGTAACTAATTAGCAATCCCAAGGGCATGCAGACTAATTTATATTACAACTTTGTATCAGAAATTTTGATGTAGGCATAATTTTGACTAATTTTATTCTAAAAGTGTTGGTGTTTATGTGTATGTTATTTTTTTTTTCCATGTAGCTACAAATTGTTCTGTTTTCACTTTGGAACAGGCATCATTTCCATTGAATGGTCTTTGCACCTTTGACAAAATTAGTTGACTGTGGCTTGTTTTGGAGCTTTATGTTCTGTTTCACTTATCTACCTGTCTATTAAATCATCCATCCCACACTCTGTTTACTACACTAGCTTTAGTGTAAGTATTCAGATCCAGATGTATAAGTCCTTTAAGTTTGTTATTCTTCAGTCTTATTTTATCTATTCTAGGTGGAGGAAGAGTTTGTTGTTATCATTGGTTGGAATTTAACTGGGATTTTCCTGAAACAAAAATGAGTGTACTTCTCTTAAACAAGGAAATTCTCTGCTTTTATTTTTTTGATACAGAGTCTCAGTGTGTCAGCCAGGTTAGAGTACAGTGGTACAATCCCAGCTCACTGAAATTCTCTCCCTTCAACACTGCAAGTAGCTGGAAGCACAGGCATGCACCACCACTTTCGGCTACTATTTTCTATGTTTGGTAGAGTTGGATTTCATCCTGCTCCTCAGGTTGGTCTCCAATGCATAGACTCCAGAGATCTGACCCCATAAGTCTGCCAAAGTTTTGGAATTACAGGCTTATTTCACTGTGCCTGGCCTGTCTGTATTCACTTATATTTCTTTTAATTTCTCTCAATGGCGATTGCTTTTCTGAATGAAATTTGCATTTCTTTTTACATTTACACTTAGTGGATTCAGTTTTGGGGGTATTACAGTAAATAATGATATTTTTAGTATGTCAAATTTCAATTATTTTTATTTATTATTGCTGATATAAAGAAATACATTTGAATTTTGTCTATTGACTACCTTCTTTTCTTCTTATCTTCATTCTCATAGAAGTATGGGAAGCTGGGCTCTATTTCACTTCTACTTCTTAATATTAGCACCTGGGTTAATCTGTCCTAAATTTTAGAGATTCTCCAGGGCTACCACAAGGTGGCCGCACACAGAGCCAACCCACAAAGTCCCTGAACCGCCTCTTTGAGAAGCAAGGTAGCGTTTCTGGGCTTTGGACAGAGCACCCTTCTCTTCAAGACACTCCTAGATGATGCCACGGCTTCAGTGTACCTGCAGACACCATATTGAGAATGAAACCTCCTTCTCCTCTGGATCCATCCACTGAGGGGTCATGGCTTTGGGACAGCTGGGGATGGGGCAGGGTGAATTTTTGGTGAGGATAAACTTTCCTTCTCCCCTGAACTCTCCTAGGAGAGACCATCACTTTCGGACACTTGGGGACACTGGGGTTCAAATCCGTAATGAGGATGGAGCCTCCTCTCCTCTGGACCCATCCAGGAAAGGCTGCAGCACTGGGACATCTGCTGAGGAAAAGCATCTTTTCCTCATCCTGATGAGGACAAAATGCCCAGTCCGTGGCCCCCATTACTGTACTGAGAGGAAAGTGATGCCCTGGGCCTGTCTTCCCCAACCCAGGTTCCAATTCTAACTTTACAAATGTCCCCCCTGAGTGTGGCTGTGACCACACATTGCCACAGACACCAAAGTGTGCATTGCACATGATCTGGGCTTGTTTGTGAGGAGAAATCCTGGACCAGAGAAAAGAGAGGTGCCCAGTGGTATCACTGTGACAGGCTGAGCCCAAGGGAGAAATCACTTCCTCCATAAACACTTTTATTTCTGCTTCAATGGCTTTTTTTTTTTCAGTGCTACACTAGTTAAGCAATATTAAAAAAAAATAAGTTGGCATATTAGAACTTGAATCATTATTTAAGTTTAAATATATTATGTATGCGTTTTAGTAACAATTTCTTTTTATTGCAACAGTCACGATATATTGGGAGTGGATTTTTAATGGTACAGAAAATAATGCCTGTTTTATAAAGATTGACATCCTACATTAGCCAAAATATAACTATCACAAATTTTAATATTATTTAATATAATAAACTGAAGAAATTTGCCCCTTTGTTTTCTCATCTTTCACTATTTTACATAACCATAAAATCAAATGTTGACATCTGATGCGTGTAAGCAGAAGACCCATCAGAGTTGTTTCCACATGTTGCCATGATAGTTCTTGGTTAGAGACAAACATTCTGACTTGTAGCCAATACAGATTAATGAGTGTTCAGAAAAGAATGAGATTAAAATAATAACTAAATGTAAATTACAAAAGGTGTAAAATAGCCATGGTTAACAATCTAGTGAGAGCTCATTATATCACAATTGACAAAGAAATCTGCTGTGGCACATAATATATATATATATATTTTTTAAATTCCAGTTTAGATTTTGGGATACATGTGAAGAACATGCAAGATTGTTGCATAGGTACACACATGGCAGTGTGATACGCTGCCTTCTTCCCCATCAACTATATCTGGCATTTCTCCCCATGCTATCTCTCCCCAACCCCCTGCCCCTCACTGTTCCTTCCCTATTTCCCCCCAACAGACCCCAGTGTGTAGTGCTCCCCTCCCTGGCTCCATGTGTTTTCATTGTTCAACACCCATCTATGAGTGAGAGCATGTGGTGTTTGATTTTCTGTTCTTTTGTCAGTTTGCTGAGAATGATGGTTTCCAGGTTCATTCATGTCACTGCAAAGGACACAAACTCATCATCTTTTATGGCTGCATAGTATTTCATGGTGTATATGTACCACATTTTCCCTCTCTAGTCTATCATCAATGGGTGTTTGGGTTGGTTCCAGGTCTTTGCTCTTGCAAACAGTGCTGCAATGAACATTCCTAAGAATGTGTCCTTATAGTAGAACGATTTATAATTATTTGCATATATACCCAGTCATGGAATTGCTGAGTCAAATGAAATTTCTATTTCTAGGTCCTTGAGGAATCGCCATGCTGTCTTCCACAATGGTTAAACTAATTTAAAATTCCACCAACAATGTAAAAGTGTTCCTATTTCTCCACATCCTCTCCAGCATCTGTTGTCTCCAGATTTTTTAATGATCACCAGTCTAACTGGCGGCGTGAGATGGTATCTCAATGTAGTTTTGTTTAGCATTTCTCTAATGACCAGCGATGATGAGCATTTTTTCATGTTTGTTGGCCTCATATATATCCTCTTTTGTAAAGTGTCTGTTCATATCTTTTGAATGGGCTTTTTTTTTTTTTTTCTTGTAAATCTGTTTTAGTTCTTTGTAAATTCTGGATGTCAGCCCTTTGTCAGATGGGTAAACTGCAAAAATGTTTTTCCATTCTGTTGGTTGCCGATTCACTCTAATGACTGTTTCTTTTGCTGTGCAGAAGCTTTGGAGTTTGATTAGGTCCCATTTGCCTATTTTGGGTTTTGCTGCCAATGCTTCTGGTGTTTTGGTCATGAAGCTATTGCCTGTACCTATGTCCTGAATGATTTTGCCTAGATTTTCTTCCAGGGTTTTTATGGTGTTAGGTCTTCTGTTTAAGTCTTTAATCCACCTGGAGTTAATTTTAGTGTAAGGTGTCAGAAAGGGGTCCAGTTTTTGCTTTCTGCACATGGCCAGCTAGTTTCCTCAACACCATTTATTAAACATGGAATTTTTCCCGTTGTTTGTTGTTGTCAGTTTTGTCAAAGACTGGATGGTTGTAGCTATATTGTGTTGCCTCTGAGGCATCTGTTTTGTTACATTGGTCTATATCTCTGTTTTGGTACCAGTACCATGCTGTTTCAATTACTGTAGCCTTGTAATATAGTTTGAAGTCCGGTAGTGTGATGCCCCCAACTTTGTTATTTTTGCTTAGAATTGACTTGGCTATGCAGGCTCTCTTTTGGTTCCATATGAAGTTTAAGGTTTTTTGTTTGTTTGTTTGTTTGTATGTTTGTTTGTTTTCCCAGTTCTGTGAAGAGGTAATTGGTAGCTTGAAGAAGAGATTGTTGAATCTGTAAATTACTTTGGGCAGTATGGCTATTTTTACTATATTGATTATTTTAAACTATGAATGTGAAATATTTTTCCATCTGTTTGTGTCCTCTCTTCTTTTGTTGAGCAGTGGCTTGTGGTTCTCCTTGAAGAGGTCCTTTATGTTCCTTGTTAGTTGTATTCCTTTGTGGCAATTGTGAATGGAAGTTCATTCTTGATTGGGTTCTCTTTAAGTCTTTTATTGGTGTATATGATTGCTTGTGATTTTTGCACATTGATTTTGTATCCTGAGACTGCTGAATTTGTTTATCAGTTTCCGGAGATTTGGGGCTGAGGTGTTGGGGTCTTCTAGATATACAATCATGTCGTCTGCAAATAGAGACAATTTGACTTCCTCCTTTCCTATTTGAATAACCTTTATTTCTATTTCTTACCTGATTGCTCTGGCTACAATTTCCAGTACTATATTGAATAGGACTGGTGAAAGAGGGCATCCTTGTCTAGTGCCAGATTTCAAAGAAAATGATCCCAGTTTTTGCCCATACAGTATAATATTGGCTGTTGATTTGTCATAAATAGCTTTTTTATTATTTTTAGATACTTTCCATCAATACCTAGTTTATTGAGGGTTTTTAGTATAAAAGGCTGTTGAATTTAGTCAAAGGCCTTCTCTGCATCAATTGAGATAATCTTGTGTTTTTTGTATTTGGTTCTGTTTATGTAATGAATTACATTTATAGACGTGTGTATATTGAACCAGCCTTGCATCCTTGAAATGAAGCCTAGTTGATCATGGTGAATAAGCTTTTTGATGTGCTGTCGCAATCAGCTTGCCAGTATTTTATTGAAAATTCCTGCATCTATGTTTATCATGGATATTTGCCTGAAGTTTTCTTTTATTGTTGAGTCTCTGCCAAGTTTTGATACCAGGATGATGTTGGTCTCATAAAATGATTTGGGAAAAATTCTCTCTCTTTGGATTATTTGGAATAGTTTCAGAAGGAATGGTACCTACTCCTCGTTTTATGTCTGGTAGAATTCGGCTCTGAACCCATCTGGATGTGGGCTTTTCTTGGATGGTAGGCTCTTAATTTCTGCCTCAACTTCAGACTTTGTTGTGGATCTGTTTAGGGTTTTGAATTATTTCTGGTTTAGGCTTGGGAGGAGGCAAGTATCCAAAAATTTATTCATTTCTTCCAGGTTTACTAGTTTATGTACATAGAGTTGTTTGTAATAATTTCTGATGATGGTTAGAATTTATATAGAATCTGTGGTGATATTTTCTTTATCATTTTTTATTGCATCAGTTTGGTTATTCTCTCTTTTCTTTTTTAATCTGGAAAAAGTGGTCTATTTTGTTGATCTTTAAAAAAAAAAAAAAAAAAAAAAAAAAAACAGCTCCTGGATTTATTGATTATATGAAGGGTTTTTTTGTGTCTCTATCTTTTCCAGTTCTTCTCTGATTTTATCTATTTCTTGTCTTCTGCTAGGTTTTGAGTTTTTTTTTTTTTTTTTTTTATCTTTCTCCTCTAGCTCTTTCAATTTTGACTATAGGGTGTCAATTTTAGATCTCTCCTTCCTTCTCATGTGGGCACTTATTGCTATTATTTTTCTCTAGAGACAACTTTAAATGTGTTCCAGAGATGCTGGTATATTGTGTCATCATTCTCTTTGGTTTCTCTGCCTTCATTTCATTGTTTATTCAGTCAGCATTCAATAGCCAGTTGTTCAGTTTTCATGAATCTGTGTGGTTCTGAGTTAGTTTTTTAAATTTTGAGCTCTGACTTGATTGCACTGTGGTCTGAGAGATTGTTTGTTATGATTTCCATTCTTTTGCATTTCCCATGGAGTGATTTACTTCCAATTATGTGGTCAATTTTAGAGTAGGTGTGAGGTGGTGTTGAGAACAATGCATATTCTGCGGATTTGGGGGTAAGAGTTGTCCAAATGTCTATTGGGTTTGTTTGGTCCAGATCTGAGTTCAAGTCCTGGATATCCTTGTTAATTCTTCTGTCTGGTTGATCTGTCTAATATTGACAATAAGGTGTTAAAATCTCCCACTATTATTGTAAGTGGATACTTTAAAGTTTCTAAAGACTTTGTAAATCATTAGAAACCTCCCTCATGTATCTGGGTGGTCCTGTGTTGTATGCATATGTATTTAGGATTGTTAACTTTTATTGTTGCATTGATCCTTTTACCATTATGTAATGTTCATCATTGTCTCTTTTGATCTTTGTTGCTTTAAAATCTATTTTATCAGAGATGAGAGTTGCAACTCTTGCTTTTTTTTTTTTTTTTTTTTTTTTTTTTTTTTTTTTTTTTTTTTTTTTTTCCTCTCCATTTGCTTGGTAAATCTTTCTCGATTTCTTAATTTTGAGCCTTTGTGTATCCTTGCATGTGAGATGGGTTTCCTGGATACAGCACACCGACGGCTTTTTGCTTTTTATCCAATTTGTCAGTCTGTGTCTTTTGATTGGGGCATTTAGTGTATTTACATTTAGGGTTAATTTTGTTATGTGTGAATTTGATACTGACATTTTGGTGCTAACTGGCTGTTTTGTCCATTAGTTGATGCAGATTCTTCATTGTGTTGATGCTTTTTACCATTTGGCATGTTTTTGGAGTGGCAGGTACTGGTTGTTCATTTCTATGTGTAGAGCCCCTTTCAGGAGCTCTTGTAAAGCAGGCCTGGTGGTGATGTTATCTCTGAGTACATGCTTGTTTGCAAAGAATATTATTTTTTTCTTCACTTATGAAGCTTAGTTTGGCTGGATATGAGATTCTGGGTTGAAAGTTCTTTTCTTTAAGGATGTTGAATATTGGTCCCCACTGTCTTCTGGCTTGTAGGGTTTCTGCTGAGAGATCTGCAGTGATTCTGATGGGCTTCCCTTTGTGGGTAACCTGATCTTTCTCTGTGGCTGCCCTTAGCATTTTCTTCTTCATTTCAACCCTGGTGAATCTGACGATTATGTGCCTTGGTATTTTCCTCTTGAGGAATATTTTTGGGTTGTTGTCTTTATTTTTAGACTTGAATATTGGCCTAGGCTGCTAGGTTAAAAGCGTTTTCTTGTAAAGTATCCTAAGAAGTATTATCCAGCTTGAATTCGTTCTCTTCGTCTCATTCAGGTACATCTATCAAACATAGATTAGGTCTTTTCACATAGACCCAGATTACTTGGATATTTTATTAATTCCTTTTTCCTCTTTTTACTCTAATTATGCCTTCTTATTTTATTTCATTGAGTTGATATTCAACTTCTGATATCTTTTCTTTTGCTTGGTCAGTTTGGCTATTGAAACTTGTGCATGCTTCACTAAGTTCTCATGTTGTGTTTTTCAACTCCACCAATTCACTTATATTCCTTTCTAAGTTGTACATTCTCGTTAGCATTTCTTCATATCTTTTTTTTTCAATGTTCTTAGGTTCTTTGCATAGGGTTAGAACATGTTCTTTAGCTCACAGAAGTTTCTTACTACCCACTTTTTGAAGCCAGATTCAGTCATTTCATCACACTTATTCTCCATCCAACCTTGTTTCCTTGCTGGTGAGGAGTTTCCCTTGCAGAAGGAGAGGTGTTCTTGTGTCAGGTGTTTTTATCTTTTTTGCACTGGTTTCTTCACATATTTATGGATTTATCTACCTGTTGTTTTCATAGTTGCTGACTTTCAGATTGGGTCTCTGAGTGGGCGTTCTGTTTGTTGATAATGAAGTTATTTCTGTTTCTTAGTTTTTCTTCTTATAGTCTGTCCCCTCTGCTGTAGGACTGCTGAGGTCTACTCCAGGCCCTGCTTGCCTGGGGATAACCTGCAGCAGCTGCAGAATAGTAAGGTTTGCTACCAGTTTTTTCTTCTGCTATCTTTGTTTCAGAAGAATACTTGCCAAATGTCAGTCTGATTTCTCCTTTATGAGGTGAATTTTTGGATATACAGGGGTGAGGGAGCTGCTTGAGGAGAGAGTCTGTCCTTTATAGGAGCTCAAGTGCTGAGCTGTGAGCTCCATTGTTCATTCAGAGCTGCTGGGAAGGTATGTTTAGGTCTATTGCAGCAGAACTCATAAACCGCTTTTTGTTCCCAAGTGCTCTGTTCCAGTTTGGTCTTCATTTATGAGTTTTCCTTGTGCGGCTGCCTTTTTTTTTTTTTTTTTTTTTTTTTTCTTTTTAGGGCTGCCCTGTCCAGCAAGGAGGCAGCCTAGTCACTGTCTGCCTGCAGAGGCTTTGCTGAGCTGCTGTGGGCACCGCCCAGCTGCCATGTCAACTTCCCTGCAATCCTGTTTACATGCATGTAGTTAGAACATGCCTCAGCAATGGTGGCCCACCTTTGTATGGTTGGACTCTCTCTGTAATGATAGGTTGCCTTGGCAACAGTGGGTTGACTTGGCAATGGCAGGCAGCCTCAACAATGGTGGGTTGCCTTGGCAATGGTAGGCTGCCTCAGCAATGGCGGACTACATCAGTAGTGTTGGAGTGCCACAGTAATGGCAGACACCCATCTCCCACAGAGCTGTACTATTTCAGGTTCAGCTGCACTTGCTGTGAAACTTTCAATCCAGATAGTTTCTGATTGCTGTTCTATTGTGGGGGTGTTGCCAGCTGAGCCTGATCACCTGGCTCCCTGTCGCAGAGTCTTTTATTTTCTTTTTTATTTGAACAGTTGACTCTATTTCAGGTGTACCAGTCGCCTGTTGAATAGGGTCTGCGATCTGTGTGATTTCCTGTGCAGCAACTCACTGCACTGGCTTAAACAGCAGCACTAAGATTTGCGGCACTTTTTTGCCCAGGAATCTCCTGGCCTGTCTTCCTGTTAAGTCCCCTCTTTAATCAGATGAATGGGCAACTTCTTGGGGCTCCAAATGCCAGACAAAAGGGCACACACGGACCGGTTTATTTTGTACAAAGAACCGCTGGCCAAGGTGGTGACAAAGAAACTACGTGGGGAAAAGCAGCCATGCCGATCAAAAGAACTTCACCTGCCAAAGCAGCCACACTGGTGACCCATGGGGCTTCTCTGCCTGGTAATCTTCTGGTCCTTGGGCAATAAAAATACAGCATCCACTCACCCTCTGTGCTTTGACTGGGAGTTGCAAATCCAAACTGTTTTAAAACGGCCATTTTGGATCTTCTTTGATGGCACACATATTTAAAGTAATGACTGGAATGATGACTCATGATATTATAATAGAGCATATAATGAAGGAAAAGATCTTTTACAAATTTCCAGGAATTATATACAGTTTCCAAAAGATAATATTTTATTCATACAAATATGACTTAAGGAAGATTAAGCATCTTTGCTTATTTGTATATTTTCCACAGTGTTTATATGAAACTCTCTACCAAATGCTAGCATTCCATAGTAGATTAGATAATTTATGAATACACTATATTATAATTTCTTCAGGCATATGTTTTCTTATAGTGCACTACCTCATTATTGTAGAAAGAATGTTTTTCAACACACCAAAAAACCTTCAACACACCAAAAAACTCTGTAAAAATGGGAAGTTACAAGTATATGAAATTTCATTTTTTGTTTAGTAATTGATGTGATAGAATTTTATTTTTATTTATAATCTTGGCATTTAATAAATATGTTTTATTTAACATATTTTAATGTTGCAAATTACCAGTAAGATTTTATAGCCAGTTTTAGGTAAATTTTCTGTAAAACAATTATTATTACAATTATTTTGTTCATAATAATTGTAACAATTTAAATCAAACTCTAAGCTTTAAGATTTTAAGTATCTAGTAAATATCGATTGGTTCAACTAGTAACCAAATAAAATAAAAACCTATACCTGTTTTACATTTAATAGTGACAAGTCTAAAGACATACTTGTTTTATTAAGCCAAAAACATTAAATTATTTCTACTTACCAAATAGACTGTACTTGAAAAATATTTGGATTGGTTCCTATATTATGTGGGTGGTTTAGAAATATATAACTTATAAGTTCTTTTTTTTTTTTTTAACAAATTTGGAATAAAGCACTTTTAAATAATTTCAGAAATTAATTTTTTATTGCCATCCACAGGTGTGGAAATATCATATATAGAAAATATATGCAAACATACAGACAGATTAAAGAAGAGATTTTATAGCATTCATTCTAAAATTGTAGCCACAAATTAGGCATAAATATTGTATGAGTAATTTTAGGTGTTCACTGGACAGGGTTAAGGGATACTCACATTGCTGGCAAAGTACCATATCTGGGTATATTTGTGAAGGTGTTTCTGGAAGTTTCTTAAGAACCTCTAATAATTTAGTCATCATTCTCTCATTAGTATTGAGAGGGAGTCTTCACTAAATTAAAATATTCTTATTTGATATAATTATTTTTATAAAAGTATATCTTCTATTCTGTTTTCAGGAGTTCTATTATGTTTAGATTTTCTGAAAATAATGAGTTCAAAATAGTCCTCCATGTAAGAAGTATATTTTGTGTTAATGTATTCTGGTTTTCTACTGTCATATCTGGGGGTGGCATATTCCGGTCTTCTACACTGTATTCCATAATTGTTTTACCATCATGCACTCCACCCACAATGAATACACCTTAGTATATCCTCCAGATAATTGTAATGTTTTCTTAATAGTTTATCAGTTCCAGCAAATATAGTTCAGCCATGCTATCTTCTTTACTGTAATTTTTAGTTTCTTAATGATATATGTGTTTGAATATCTTTCTGTTTATTAGCCATCTTTGTAGCTTCATTGGTTCAAGATTTCTTTGCATATTTTGAGTGCAAGTTGTTGCTTAGATCAGCATTTTTCAGGTATTCCTTCTCAGTCTATGTCTTGTCTTCCTATTTACTGAACAACAATTTCACAGAGTGTAAATTTTTAGTATGAGAATGTCTACATTGTTAATTATTTTTTCTGTTATAAATCGGCTTCGATGTCATATATTATAACTCAGTGCCAAATCCGGGTCACATTTCACATAGCTTTCTTTCTGGTCTTTCTTGTAGAATTTTTATAATTCTGCATTTTAAGCTTCAAGATATGTTGAGGACATGTTTTTTATAAGTTGTAAAGTTTTATTCTATTCATTTTTCATTATTCCCTGTTAATGGTTTCATAATTAAAAACAAACAAAGAGATAGCAGAATAATAGGCTCCAATTCAGTTTGAATTTTCAAAATCATAATGTTGAGCCATCTGAACTCTGGCTTCTTTGGTGCTGCAGGCAAGCCAAGAAAGGGTGCCTGGCTGCAACACTGTGACTACAGGGGTCCTGCAGTTATGCCAGTCATGAGCAGAAAGATGCCAGAGCCTGCCATTTCAGACCTTAGAAGTGCTTCAGTGTTAAGAGTCTGACACTTGATAGGATCAGAGCTATGTTCCCCTCAGCTCAGTCAGGAGAAACCCCACCTCACTCTGGAATAGCTGGGGGTAGAGGTAAGTAAAATCCTTCCTCTGACCTTTAAGGATCAAAGGCCTAATAGAAGAGCTTGGTGTACAAAATTAGAGATACAAAATGCTATGGTTTCCAGTGCTCCATAAGGCCTTTCTTTACACCCAATGCATGGTGGCCACAATTTAAGGTCAACACCAGGTACTCATGACACAAATACAACATCCTTCAAAAATTATGACATCTATAATACAAATATAACATTGATAAACTAATGTAACATTGTAATACAGTTTTAACATCAGTAATGTAAAATGTAACACTGATAGTACTGATCTAATATTCCCTAATATAGCTGTAACACTCATAGTAGCAACAAAAGACTCGTAATATCAATGTAGCATTTGCAACAAAAATGCAACAATTATACTACTTACGTAACACCCATAATACAACTGCAATACTCACAATACCAATATAGAATCTGCAATACTAATAAAACATCTGTAACACTGATGTGGCATCTGTAATGCTGTCCTTATACCTGTAATTCAACTGTAACACTCATAATATCAATATGCCATTCATAATGCTGACATACCATCCATAATACAACTGTAACATAATACCATAATACCAACATACCATAATAACAATATATCATCCACAATACCAATGTAACAACTATAATACTGATGGAACAACAGTAATACTGAAGTAGCACTTGAAATACTAATATAACACTCATAATATTAACAAAATATTTATAATACAAATAGATGATAACACTGATATAACACCCATAATTACTAATGTAACACCTGTTATACATATGTAATACCTGTAATAATGACTTAACATTTCTACTCTTACCAAAGCATTTGGTTTCATAGCTCCCACTGAGTTGGATTTTAGTTGGATTTGCCCTCTATAATGAAATTTTTTGCTGTTGCCTCTGCTTTAGTGACATGATACAAACATAATTATTTTATTAAAAAAAAAAAAACTTTACTTCTCAGTAATTTCATACTTCTAGGAAACTTGCAATAGAATTTAGTATAGTTTTTCCTTTTTTCCAAATTTTCCAGTAATTATTGTTGTGCCAGATTTTCAGCTTCATGCAAAATTGCCCAGTGTGTTTTATCAAAATGGAAACAATGCTTCAGGTTATCGTCACATAACTACCAAAGCAGGAAAATACACGGTTTCTACATGAAAGTCCAATCCACATACCCATTTTACTTCAACACCTGCCTCAACTGGGAGAAAAAGTCTCCTTTCATGTGAGTGCATGTTTCTTTTTCTGGAACTGTTGCTGAGACACCCTCAGTTTTCACAACCCTGATGTTTGTAAAGAGCAGTGGTAACCCCAATCTGTGTCTACTCAGAATTTTTTTCTGAACAGATGGGGATTTTAGATTCCTGGATGGAACACCCTCATGTGCTACTGTACTCTCCTTAGTGCTGCCCACCTGAAGGATTGCAATCCATCCTGCCACCTCTAGCAAACTCACTTGTTAATAGCAAAATATTCATTTACAAATGCAAATTTTATCCTGTCACTCTCCTGATTTTATTTTTAAAACTTACAATGGCTGGAGACCCCAAGTACTCCTGTCTGTTTTACTCTTCCATTTAGTTAACTCAACTGCCTGTAGTCTCCTCTGCTCTCACTTGTGGGGACACAGCTTCTTGGGTGTCGTACTGATTTTAGTGTGCATTTTCTCAACTCAGTGACCCAGTGCCCACTGTTAGCTGATTTTCTAAGGCCTAAAAGGCACAACAGTTCTAATACTTAACTGTAGAAAAGTTCAGGTGTTGTGTCTAAAAATAAAAAAAAAAAATTGATCATTTGTTAGATCATTGAAGAGTTAATAAAAATTATGAAACACAATTTCTAAATCTGGGAAATAATAGTTAATAAAATAAGAATCATCGTTTGGGATAATTATTAAATAAAAAATCTTGCTTCCAAAGAAAAATGACACAGTTAATTATAGAAATTACATATGAATATATTGGACAGACTATTGTCTTGCTATATTCTCTGTATGTAATTAGTTATAAGGTATTTTAGGTTTAAAACTTTTATTTTAAATAGTCTACCAATACAGTTAGCTGACAAAATGTTCTAGTCCACATCATTTATATATATATATATATATATATATATATATATATATATATATATATATAATTTGTAAAATTTCCTCTCTGTACAATTAATCAATATTATATTATATTTGTAAAGCTCTCTATATGTACAATAAATCAAATAAAGTTAGATATTGAAACAATTGAATTATTAGTATTTAAATGTAATGAGAAAATATAATTATGTCACAGCTTTGTAGGGGACTTGGGGCAGGTGTATATCCATATACCTCATGAACCCAATGGCTCTCTGTGTTACTTACTGCTGGATGGAAATTTGTAACCCATGAAGACTGAGGGATAATCTATTACTTTTATTGGAAACTCTAGTCCAGCAGGAAACTCTTCATTTCAAATTTATTTTTTTTGTCAGCTATTTTCTTTTTTATCCAAGGAAGGTGGGGCTCAACTAGACTAATTTGACCACACAGAATCATATGACTATGGGAAAAAGTATTACAGAAAACACTTAGTGCAGCAAAACTTACATGTTTGTAAATATTTTTAGTTGCTTGTTTTCCATATGCATGTCTCTTTGGTGAAGTGTGTTTTCAACTATTTCTCCATTTTGTAATTGAATTGTTTGTCTTTTTTTTTTTTTTTTTTTTTTTTTGCATGTAGTTGAGTAATGCAAGTTCTTTACATATTGAGAATAACAGACAGTTGTCACATAAATAACATGCAAACCTGCCTTTCTCTGGCATGTCTTTTCACTTGCTTGGTAGTGTCTTTTGATGCAGAAAAGTCTTTAATTTTGCAGAAATTTTTTCTTTATTTAACTTTGATTTTGGCATTAGATCTCAGAAACTACTGCTGAATCCAAGTTGTAAAATTTTATTATTAAAATTTATATTGTCTTCCAGAGTTTATTATTTTCAATATGGAGGTTTTTGAACTATTTTAGTTAAATTTTTTACACATTGTAAGGAAAGGGTACAATTTATTTGTCTGAATGTGGATAATCAGATATCTAACAGCATTTGTTGAATTTAATGGTCTTGGCTGTATGTCAAAAATCAATGAACCAAAGAGGTATAAATGAATCCAACATTTAGTTTCCTTTATCTATCTATGTTTGTCCTTATGCTAATATTATGCTGTTTTGCTTACTGCTGCTTTTTATTAATATTTGAAATTGAGAAATGTAAGTCTCCAAGTCGGTGTTATTCACAAGAATATTTTGGCTATTCAGCATCTCTTGAAATTCATATGAATGTTATGACTGTCTTGCCTATTTCTGCAAAAGAGTTTGATATTTCATAGGAATCACAATAAATTTACAGATTGCATTGTGTATTATTGCCACCTTACAAAATATCATCTTATAATCCAGAAACATGTAGTGTCTTTGAATATATTTAGAGTTTCTTGAATTTATTTAAGTAGTATTTTGTAATTTTCCATATCTAAGTCTTGCACCTTGGATCAATTTATTTTTGAAAACTTTATTATTATTATTATTACTACTATTACTACTACTACTAATACTGCTACTACTACTGCTACTACTACCACTACTACTACTACTATTATTGCTACAAATCTGAGGTAGGGTCTTATTTTCTTAACTAGGTGGCAGTGTTGGGGTATATTTATAGTTCACTGCAACTTCAAACTCTTTGGCTTAAGCAATCCTCCCACCTGGCCTCCCAAAGTACTAAAAATTGTAGCCATAAGCCACCATATTTACCCACTATTTTTTCTTACTCGTTTGAAAGTTGACACAAATGCTTCACTTGAGAGTCAATAAAATTATACTACTTTGAATTGCCTGAAAGTTATGATGCACAAGACCTCTATGTCATATAGTTTAGTCATGTACCTCCTGGGTAGTTTAAAAATCACCTATACATTTGCATACTTGTTTATTTCTCAGTCTGTCAACATGTCCTTAGTTTGTTATATTGTGAGCAAATTATAACTCTGCTATGCAAAAAAAAAAAAAAAAAAAAAAAAAAAATAGATGCTGGGAAGATGGCCGCCTAAGAACAGCTCAGGACTTCAGCTCCCAGTGAAAGTGCAGAGGGTGAGTGGATGCCACATTTCCAGATGAACTCTTATTGCCCACAGACCAGGAGATACCCAGGCAGAGGGGTCGCCAGCTTCGCAGTCCCAGCCGGTGTGGCTGTTTTGGCCCCCGCGGGGCTGATTCCACCCACGTGGCTGCTGTGACCACTCCCTGTTGCTGCGGTTCTCTGTACAAAAGCCACTGGTCTGGGAGCCCTCTTAGCTGGCGAGCAGAGCCCTGAGATGGCAGAGTTGCCCATTCATCTGAAATAGCGAGTCGGGCCAGGAGATTCCTAGGCAAAAAATCTGCCAGGAGCCGGCGCCGCAGTTCGAGCCGACTCCGTGAGTCGCAGCACGGGAGATCCCGGCGCCTTTTCAACAAGCGACTGGAACGTGGGGTCGTTCAACTTAAAAGAAAAGACTCTGAGTCAGGGAGCCAGGTGATCAGGCTTGGTTGGTCCCACCACTCCACCCCCAACAACAACGAAAACAAAAACAGTAATTGAAAACCCTCTGGGTTGAGCCCTTCAAACCAAGTACAGCTGAACCCGGAGGGTCTGGCTCTGTGGGGGAGGGGCTTCCGCCATTACTGAGACTCTCCACCACTACAGAGGCAGGCTGCCGTTGCCGAGGCAACCCGCCATTGCCGAGGCAACCTGCTACAACAGAGAGAGTCGGCCATAAGAGGCCGGGCCACTGCTGCTGAGACAGTTCTAACTATGCCCATATAAAAAGGACTACAGGGAAGAGCTCAGGGCAGCTGGGCGGAGCCCACAGCAGCTCAGAAAAGCCCCTGCGGGCAGGCAGTGGCTAGGCAAGCTGCTAGCTGGGGGGTCAGACCTGAAAGAAAAATCAAAAAAGGGAGTAGTGCAACGGAAACTCATAAAGCTCCAACTCCCTGGGACAGAGAAAGACAACAGGTGGATAAACCCACAAAAATGGGAAGAAACCAGCGCAAAAAGGATGAAAACTCCTGAAACAGGAACACCTCTCTTCCTAAAAGGGATCACAACTCACCAGCAAGGAAACCAGACGGATGGAGAAGGAGGGTGATGAAATGACAGAATCAGACTTCAGAAGGTGGGTAGTAAGAAACTACAGTGAGCTAAAAGAACAGGTTCTAACCAAACGCAAAGAAAATAGCAACCTTGAAAAAAGATTGGACGAACTGCTGACGAGAATGGACAGCATAGAGAGGAGTATAAGTGAATTGATGGAGCTGAAAAATGCAACACAAGAACTTGGTGAAGCAAGCACAAGCTTCAACAGCCGAATTGACCAAGCAGAAGAAAGGATATCAGAGGTCGAAGATAAACTCAATGAAATAAAAAGAGAAGGCAAGAACAGAGAAAAAAGCAGAAAAAGGAATGAACAAAATCTTCAAGAAATGTGGGACTATGTGAAAAGACCTAATCTACGTCTGATAGGTGTACCTGAATGTGATGAAGAGAATGAATCCAAGCTGGAAAATACTCTTCAGGATATTATCCAGGAAAACTTCCCCAACCTAGCAAGGCAGACCAATATTCAAATCCAGGAAATACAGAGAACACCACAAAGATATTCCTCAAGAAGTGCAACCCCAAGGCACATAATCGACAGATTCACCAGGGTTGAAATGAAAGAGAAAATGCTAAGGGAAGCCAGAGAGAAAGGTCAGGTTACCCATAAAGGGAAGCCCATTAGACTCACAGCAGATCTCTCAGCAGAAACCCTACAAGCCAGAGGAGATTGGGGGCCAATATTCAACATCCTTAAAGAAAAGAACTTTCAATCCAGAATCTCCTATCCAGCCAAACTAAGCTTCATAAATGAAGGAAAAATAAAATCCTTTGTGAACAGGCAAGCACTCAGAGATTTCATCACCACCAAACCTGCTCTACAAGAACTCCTGAAAGAGGCTCTACACATATAAAGGAACAACCAGTACCAGCCACTCCAAAAACACACCAAATGGTAAAACAGCATCAACACAATCAAGAATCTGCATAAACTAACAAACAAAACAGCCAAGTAGCATTAAAATGACAATATCAAATTCACACATAACAATACTATCCCTAAATGTCAATGGACTAAATGCCCCAATCAGAAAACATAGACTGGCAAATTGGATAAAAAGCCAAAACCCATCAGTGTGCTGTATCTAGGAAACCCATCTTACATGCAAGGATACACAAAGGCTCAAAATAAAGGGATGGAGGAAGATCTACCAAGCAAATGGAGAGGAAAAAAGGCAGGAGTTGCAATTCTCATCTCTGATAAAATAGACTTTAAAGCAACAAAGATCAAAAGAGACAAAGAAGGTCATTACATAATGGTAAAAGGATCACTGCAACAAGAAGAGGTAACGGCCCTAAATATATACGCATCCAATACAGGAGCACCCAGATACATAAGGCAAGTTCTTCATGACTTACAAAGAGACTTAGACTCCCACACAATAATAATGGGAGACTTTAACACCCCATTGTCAATATTAGACAGATCATCCAGACAGAAAATCAACAAGGATATCCAGGGCCTGAATACAGACCTGGAACAAGCAAACCTAATAGACATTTACAGAACTCTCCACCCCAAATCCACAGAATATACATTCTTCTCAGCACCACATCACACCTACTCTAAAATTGACCACAAAATTGACAATAAATCACTCCTCAGCAAATGCAAAAGAACAGAAATCATAACAAACAGTCTCTCAGACCACAGTGCAATCGAGTTAGAACTCAGAATGCAGAAACTAACTCAGAACTGCACAGCTTCACGGAAACTGAACAACTTGCTCTTGAATGTTGACTAGATAAACAATGAAATGAAGGCAGATATAAAGATGTTCGTCGAAACCAACGAGAACGAAGACACAACATACCAGAATCTCTGGGACACATTTAAAGCAGTCTCTAGAGGAAAATATATAGCAATGAGTGCCCACATGAGAAGAAAGGAGAGATCGAAAATTGACACCCTATCATCAAAATTGAAAGAGCTAGAGGACCAAGATAAAAAAAAAAAACTCAAAACCTAGCAGAAGACAGGAAATAACTAAGATCAGAGCAGAACTAAAGGAAATAGAGACACAAAAAACTCTTCAAAAAAAATCAATGGATCAAGGAGCTGGTTTTTTGAAAAGATCAACAAAATAGACAGACCACTAGCCAGATTAATAAAAAAGAAAAGAGAGAATAACCAAATTGATGTAATAAAAAACGATAAAGGGGATATCACCACAGATTCCACAGAAATCCAAACCATCATCAGAGATTATTACAAACAACTCTATGCACATAAACTAGTAAACCTGGAAGAAATGGATAATTTCCTGGACACCTGCATCTTCCCAAGCCTAAACCTGGAAGAAGCCAAAACCCTGAATAGACCAATAACATGGTCTGAAGTTGAGGCAGCAATAAAGAGCCTACCAAGCAAAAAAAGCCCAGGACAAGATGGGTTCACAGCTGAATTCTACCAGACATACAAAGAGGAGCTGATACCATTCCTTCTGAAACTATTCCAGACAATCCAAAAAGAGGGAATCCTTCCTAAATCATTTTACGAGACAAACATTATCCTGATACCAAAATCCGGCAGAGACACAACAAGAAAAGAAAATTTCAGGCCAATATCCATGATGAACATAGATGCAAAAATCTTCAATAAAATACTGGCAAACCGATTGCAACAGCATATCAAAAAGCTCATCCAACATGATCAAGCAGGATTCATCCTGGGGATGCAAGGCTGGTTCAACATACGCAAGTCCATAAACGTAATTCACCACATACACAGAACCAAAGACAAAAACCACATGATTATCTCAATTGATGCAGAGAAGGCTTTTGACAAAATTCAACAACTATTTATGCTAAAAACCCTCAATAAACTAGGTATTGACGGAACGTATCTCCAAACAATAAAAGCTATTTACGACAAACCAACAGCAATATCATACTGAATGGGCAAAAACTGGAAGCATTCTCTTTGAAATCTGGCACTAGACAAGGATGCCCTCTCTCACCACTCCTATTCAATATAGTACTGGAAGTTCTAGCCAGAGCAATCAGGCAAGAAAAAGAAATAAAGGGTATCCAAATTGGAAAGGAGGAAATCAAATTGTCTTTATTTGCAGATGACATGATCGTATATCTGGAAGACCTCATCATCTCAGCCCAAAATCTCCTGAAACTGATAAACAACTTCAGCAAAGTCTCAGGATACAAAATCAATGTGAAAAAATCACAAGCATTCCTATACATCAGTAATAGACTTCAAGAGAGCCAAATCAAGAACGAACTGCCATTCACAATTGCTACAAAGAGAATAAAGTACCTTGGAATACAACTAACAAGGAATGTAAAGGACCTCTTCAAGGAGAACTACAAGCCATTGCTCAACGAAATAAGAGAGGATACAAACAGATGGAGAAACATTCCATGTTCATGGTTAGGAAGAATCAACATCGTGAAAATGGCCATACTTCCCAAGGTAATTTACAGATTCAATGCTATTCCCATCAAGCTACCAATGACCTTCTTCACAGAACTGGAAAAAAACACCTTAAACTTCATATGGAACCAAAAGAGAGCCCGCATAGCCAAGTCAATTCTAAGCAAAAAAAAAAAAAAAAAAAAAAAAAGCAGGAGGCATCACACTACTGGACTTCAAACTATACTACAAGGCTACAGTAATCAAAACAGCATGGTACTGGTACCAAAACAGAGATATAGACCAATGGAAAAGAACAGAGGCCTCGGAGGAAATACAACATACCCACAACCATCTGATCTTCGACAAACCTGACAAAAACAAGCAATGGGGAAAGAACTCCCTGTTTAATAAATGGTGTTGGGAAAACTGGCTAGTCATGTGCAGAAAGCAGAAACAGGACCCCTTCCTGACACCTTACACTAAAATTAACTCCAGATGGATTAAAGACTTAAACATCAGACTTAATACCATAAAAACCTTAGAAGAAAATCTAGGCAAAACCATTCAGGACATAGGTGTAGGCAAGGACTTCATGACCAAAACGCCAAAACAATGGCAACAAAAGCCAAAATAGACAAATGTGGCCTAATCAAACTCCACAGCTTCTGCACGACAAAAGAAGCAGTCAGTAGAGTGAATCGGCAACCAATAGAATGGGAAAAATATTTTTGCAGCCTACCCATCTGACAAGGGACTGATATCCAGAATTTACAAAGAACTAAAGCAGATCTACAAGAAAAAAACAAACAAGCCCATTCAAAAATGGGCGAAGGATATGAACAGATACTTTACAAAAGAAGACATACAGGAGGCCAACAAACATATGAAAAAATGCTCATCATCACTGGTCATCCGAGAAATGCAAACCAAAACCACATTGAGATACCATCTCACACCAGTTAGAATGGCGATCATTAAAAAATCTGGAAACAACAGATGCTGGAGAGGATGTGGAGAAATAGGAACACTTTTACACTGTTGGTGGGAATGTAAATTAATTCAACCATTGTGGAAGACAGTGTGGCGATTCCTCAAGGACCTAAAAATAGAAATCCCATTTGACCCAGCAATCCCATTACTGGGTATATAGCCAAAGGATTATAAATCATTCTGCTACAAGGACACATGCAAACGAATGTTCATTGCAGCACTGTTTACAATAGCAAAGACCTGGAACCAACCCAAATGCCAAACGATGATAGACTGGATAGGGAAAATGTGGTACATATACACCATGGAATATTACGCAGCCATCCAAAACGATGAGTTCACGTCATTTGTAGGGACATGGATGAACCTGGAAACCATCATTCTCAGCAAACTGACACAAGAGCAGAAAATCAAACACCGTATATTCTCACTCATAAACGGGTGTTGAACAATGAGAACACATGGACACAGGGAAGGGAGCACTACACACTGGTGTCCATTGGGGGGAAATGGGGGAGGTGCAGGCGGGTGGGGAGGTGTGAAGAGATAGCATGGAGAGAAATGACAGATACAGGTGAGGGGACGGAAGGCAGTAAACCACACTGCCATGTGTGTACCTATGCAACAATCTTGCATGTTCATCACATGTACCCCAAAACCTAAAATGCAATTAAAAAAAAACGTTTCTCATCATTAATTTTATAGTTACATTGCATACGAGAAATGCACTATCTATGGAGAACAAAAAACAACTCAACTGCAGGACTTAAACAATAAAGAGTTAACAGTTTATTATAATTTATTTCATTATATCAATTTATTATTTTTCTATACAATCAGTTATGTTTATATACATGGGATTACAGGCATAAACCTTCAGGCTTGGCTAATATTTTTTGTATATTGTGTAGAGATGGGATTTCTCCATGTGGATCTGACTGGTCTGGAATTCCTGACCTCAGGTGATTCACCTGACTCAGCCTCCCAAATTGCTGCGATTACAGTCATGAGCAACCTCACCTAGGCATATTATGTTTTCAAATAATTCTACTTTAATTCTTCAGAAACATGGTTAGTTTCTGGTTAGTCCCATTGCCACTACAGCTCAGATCCCAGTGTAGCAGCACAGTCTTTGCCACTATAACTCAGATCCTAGTGTAGCAGCACAGTCTCCACATCAGGGATTCCCTCCACTGCCAGCTGCCTGCACCTATGGATTTCAGAGTAGTTGAAGATTAGCAGTCTGTTTTTTAATTTTTATTTTTATACACAAAGTTGTTGTCTTGATTTTATTTTTAGTTTATTGCTAGTGTATGAAAATAAATTTTTATGTTTTGATATTTTGTGCTATGCGTTTGCTTAATTTGTTTACTAGATTTTATAATTTTTTTGTTAGTTCCTTATGATTTTCTGTATATGAGATTATGAGATCTGTGTGTATATAGTTTTACTTTTTCCTTTTACATATGAATGGCTTTGTGTCTATTTTTCTCTAATTGTTCTGGATAGAACTTCAAGTGCAGTGTGGAATACAGTTGCGAAAGTGAATATAATTGCTGTGTTTCTCAACTTAAAGCTTTGTTTCCCAACAATTCAGATTATTATTCTTAGGGGTTTTATAAAAAGATGTTTTATCATGTGAAAGATATTCAAACCCCAGTTTGTTGAATGTTTTATTATTAAATATGTTGGTATATATCTTTTGAAAGAGGTAATGTTAGCATGTTAAAAAAAATTCATTGATTTACTGAAAAAATAACCATTGTGTTGTATAGGGTCTTTACTATGTAGCAAATCCCCTGTACTATTATTCAGTTAAACATTATGTCTATAATTATTGGATGTATTAACATTTGGTTTTTTATCCCAGTGAATTCATATGTTTAATTCAATACTCATTTGGAATTACACAGAGATGTGGCTTGATGTGCTATTATGGGCATAGGGGTGATAAGTTGGAATCATAGAGAATATATTTAATTTTTCTTTTCAATAATGACAAAGTAACATTAGGAATAAGATAGAAGGCAGTGGTTAGGAATAGGAGCTTACAATTGCAGAACTAAAATTAATGTGTGATTGATGGTTAGTGCTTGAGTTGTGTTAGGGGTTATTGTTGTTATAGAATTAGGGTTAAGGTTAAAATTTGGATTAGAGTCAGGGGATAATGTTAGGAGTAAACTTAGGTTCAAAATTAGAAGTTATGTTTGGGGTTGGGTTATGCTTCGATTTGGGGTAAAATACAGAACTATAGTTAGAGATTAGGGGTTAGGGTAGGATTGGGTTCTGGTTTAGGGACATTGCAAGTGTTGGGGTAAGTGTTCATAGAGATAAGGCAAAGGTGGGGGTTAGGGTTAGAAAGTAACTGTGTTACTGTTAGGGTGGGCATTTAGGGTTAGGGTTAAAATAAGGATAACAATTCAGTTTAGTGTTGAGCTCGGGTTCTAGTTAGTGTTTCCAGTGTTTAGGATAAGAGTTAGGGTTTGGGTCAGATTAGGATTGGAGAAGAGTTTAGGAGTAGGTTTAGTGTAAAGTTTTGGTTAGGTTTAGGCTTGAAGTTTGGGATTAATATTAGGGTTGTGTTTATTGTGAAAGGCTTATGGTTAGGGATAATATTAGTGTTTGATTACTCGTAGGGTTTACAGTTAGGCATAGGGTCAGAGTTTAGTGTTAGGTTTATTATTAGGTTTTAGAGATTGGGTTAGGTTTCATGTTAGGGGTTATATGGGTTATTGTTAATCTGAAGGGTTGCATTTAGCCTTAGGTTTTTGGTTAATACTATGATTAGGATTAATGTTTATGTTTATGGCAGGGTGTAGCATTTATGGTTAAGTTTAGGCTTAGTTTTAGAGTGTTAGAAGGTTCTTGTTATTAGTTAGAATTATCTTTAGTGTTTAGTGTGTATGATTATTGTTAATGTAAGGCTTTGGTGTCTCCTGTTAACTTAGGGTTTACTTTTAGTTTTAGAGTTATGTGTATGATTACATCAAGGTTATAATTAGGTTTCAGATATTTTTGGTTGGGGTTATGATTTTGATTAGAGAGTATTATGTTTAGGGTTGTTGTTGGGATAGGGTTGGAAGTACTGTTACGGTTATAATTAGCAGTTAGCGTTAGGGTTAGTGTTAAGGTTATATGGTTAAGGTTTAGAGTATAGTGTTAGCAATTAGGGTTGAAGTCCATACTTATATTTTGTTGTAAGTATTAGAGTTAGGCTTAGGGTTCGGCTTTGATTACTGTTTGGGTGCAGGTCTTGCTTTGGTATTAGCGGTTAGAATTTGGTATTAGAGTTCATTGCTCTGTGTTGTTAAAGTCTGTGTTAGGATTAGGGTTTTATGAATAGTTTTTATATTGGGTCTGTGATTCGTATGTTGGGGTTACATTTAGGGCCAGGATTAGGTTTAGAGCTTTGGGTGCTGTTTAGTGTTACATTTGGGTTAAGAGTTAGAATTATATTTAGGGTTAGAAATTTGTGATTATGATTTGCAATTGTTGGGTGTTAGGCTTCGTTTTCAGCATTTAGTGTTACGACTGGATTTTCTCTTGAGTTTTGCTTAGAATTTTATGGTTAGGGTTAAGATTATTTTTATTGTTAAGGTTATGGAAAAGGGATAGCTTTGTGTTTGGGATTGTGTTAGGGTTAGGGTAGGTTAATGGTTAGGGTAGTTTTAGGATTAGGATTTTGCTTTATGGCTAGAGTTCATATTAGGGTTTGTGGATTTGGGTTTGGTTTAGTTTTAGGGATAGTGTTATAAGACTAGGGTTAGTGTTAGATTTAGTGTTTGTGTTAGGGGTAGAGATAGTGGTAGAGTTCATTGTTAGTATTAATGTTTTAATATTAGTGTTTAGGTTCATTTTTGGGTTTGGGTTAAGATTTGCTTAGGGTTATGTTCATCATCAGTGTCAGCCTCAGTTTCAGAGTCATGGGTTAGGTTTAGGTTACAATTTATGGTCTGGGTTAGTTTAGAATTATGAGTTAGGGTTGGAGAGCAAGTCAGGACTTGGTTGGAGTTAGGGCTATTAGTTAGTGTCAGAGGTTTAAGATTAGTGTAGGGTTAGGGTATGGTTAAATTTAGGGTTAGTGGTAGAAGCTGAAGTTAATGGTATTTGTTAGGTTTACAGTATTAGGTTGATGTTTTTAGTTTTAGTCTTAGGTTTAGTGTTAGAGTTGTGTTTAGGGTTAGGTTTTAGAATTAGGTCTAGGGTGTAGGATGAATATTTAAGATTAATATTAGGGTTAGGGCTATGTTTGGTGTTAGTGTTAGTGTTTGGGTTAAAATGATGGTTTGGGGTAGGTTTCAGATTAGGGTTAGGGGTAGGTTTAGCATTAGGTTTTGGGCTAAAGGTATGTTTCAGTTTATGAATATCATTCAGTTTCGTTTGTGTTCATGTTTAAGATTAAGGATTTAGGGTCATTGTTAGGGTTTTGGTGGTAGTTATAAAAGTTAGCTTTAGGGTTAGATGTCTTTTTCTGTACAATCTATGTTCATCAGTGGATCAGTCAGCATACTCTTTTCACCTTTTGAAACCCATTTGCACTCCAGACATACTCAGATTTTGAAATAACTTGTCTCCAAAGTGTAGCTACCAACTGTGGCCTTCTCTTCACTGACAGTTTGACACTAATTGGAATTACATGCCTGCAGATAGATGGGCCTCCTCTCAACTAAGGAGGGTGTAAGGCATCGGGAGTTTGAACATGCCCATCTCCCTCCGCACTTGAAAATTAGGTTATCAGAATATGCTCATCATTTAACTCTGCCTTGGAAATCCTCTCTGCACCGGCGCTTAGCCCACCTTGGAAATCCCCTTTGCACTCAGCACTTAGCCTGCTCAACAAAAATCCCACCTACCTACCAATAGCAGCTTGCCCCATCCACATCCTCTTTCTCTAAATCCAATTGAATGCCTTCATTCCTGATAACAGCCCACTCCCGAGAGGAGTCAGGCATGACTTCCCTGGCACTTCTCCCCAGAACCACAGAACCTCACCTGGGAGATGAATAAACTGGCATCTAATTTTCTTGAGCTGGCTTGTTTTCTCATTTTTAACTCGGCAATAAACCTACAAAGAATAAACTTTACAAGTAGTGCAAAAACTCTGGAGGGAGTTGTATGACCTCTCCTGGGGGAAACTGACTCCTCCAAATGAAGCCAGACCAGGGAACCACTTCATCACAAGGTAACAGGGAGCTGCTCCATTGCAAGGTAAGACTCCTGTTACCCACAACCTCTCTTGCTGCCTGCCTCATGGACTTCCTGCTTGCTATTGTGGCTGCATCAGCAACTACTTCTTGTTTCTCATCATGGGCCTGGGTCCCCAGTCTCGTCTCACAGTGTGCCCAGGGACCAGCCTCATCTCAAGGACCTGAGTGTAGAGGAGATGTCTCTACTCTTTTGTCTTCTCCCCATGAGGGCATTCTGGGGGTCAGAAATTTGAGGAAAATGTCTCCACCTTCCAGAACCCTCTCGTATTCTCATGGACTCCCTGCTCATAACCACGGTCATGTCAGGGACTTCTCGCTTCTCACCATGGGCCAGGGGCCCCAGTCTCATTTCACCATGGGCCTGGGGCCCCGGCCTCATCTCGAGGACTTGAATGTAGAGGAGACATCACTACTCTCTTGTCTTCTCCCTGAGAGAGGATTCTGGAGGTCAGGAATTTGAGGGAAACATCACCATTTTTCTGAACCCTCTCCAGTGTTCAGTAGGGCAGTTCAAGATGGCTTTTGAACATCTCCGTGACAGTTGCCAAGGTTTAGGTCAGGCGTCCCCAAACTTTTTACACAGGGGGCCAGTTCACTGTCCCTCAGACCATTGGAGGGACGCCACATACTGTGTTCCTCTCACTGACCACCAATGAAAGAGGTACCCCTTCCTGAAGTGTGGCACTGGGGCAGATAAATGCCCTCAGGGGGCTGCATGTGGCCCACAAGCCATAGTTTGGGGATGCCTGGTTTAAGTATTCAGAAGCCCGTTTGTAAACCCAAATCCTGCCTAACAGCAGGACCAAATCTCTGGCTTATGGTACTAAAACATCATCTCAAATTCTCAGATCAGTCCTTTTGGCATATAAGGTCTCGTTAAGTAAGTAACTCTGTTTTCTTTCTTTCTCTTCTTCTACTGAGGTCTCACTCTCTCTTTTTCTTTCTTGTTATAATTGTTACACTGTTACAGCCTGTAAGCTGTCTCAGTCACCCTCTGGGAAAGGAGTACTTCTGCCTGTGTTGGGTATAAGACATTCCCATATTCGGTTCTAACCCCTAACTACCCCACAAGAGTGAACCATGGGCAATCAAAAGTCCCCCCACCCAGACCCTAAATCACCATTAGGATGTCTAGTCCAAAATCTACCCAAACTAGGTATTTCCATTAAAAAGAAAAGACTGCTGTTTCTCTCCACCTTGGCCTGGCCACAATATCCCCTAGACAACCAAACTAAGTGGCTTCCAGAGGGCATTCTCAACTTTAATGTCCTGAAAGACCTAGACAACATTTTCCAAAAGAACAGTAAATGGTCAGAGATCCCCTAGGTGCAGGCTTTCTGGTACCTTCGCTCCCAGCCGGCCCCCTGCTTCTCTTGTTCCTCCTCCCAGGTTCTGTTAGCCAAAACCTCACTCTTGTCCTCAGCCATGCCTGGCTCTGCACTCTCTGAAGACCCTTAAGACCTGTCCTGTCCTTCCCACTTTACCAACCCCCCTCCTTATGTGAGGCTTCAACTCCCTCCTCCCTCTTCTCCTTCTCCTTTCCAAAGCCCTAATATAACTTCCCATGTCAGTGCTCATACCTGCTCTCATAACCCTCCACTCCTCTGCCCTTTGTGTGTGGTAGCCAGAGCAGAAGGCATTGTCCGAGTGTACATTCCCTTCTCTCTCTCTGATCTGTCAGCTATTGAAAAATGCCAGGGGTTATTCTCTACCAATCCTACCACTTATACCAAACAATTTTGTACCTCACCCAGGCATACGACCTAACCTGGCATGACACCTATGTGATCCTGTCTTCTGCTCTCACTACTGATGAGTGTGACCACATTCTTACAGTGGCCCGAGCTCATGTTGATCAGGTACATCTCACAAACAATCAAATGCCAGTAGATGCAGAGGCTATCCCCGAGGCCAACCCTAATTGGGATTATCAAACCAATCAAGACGGCCGCTGCCATCAAGACCAAATGTTACAGTGCCTCCTAGCAGGCATGCAAAGCACAGCTCAAAAGGTAATTAATTATGGCAAGTTAAGGGAAATAGCTCAGGGTCCTGATGAAAACCCAGCTGCCTTCCTAGACTGATTAAGTAATTCTATGACCCTCCATACCCAGCTAGATGTGGCCTCCTTAGCAGGGGCTACAGTCCTAACCACCCGCTTCATATCCCAGTAAGCAGCTGACATAAGGAGGAAACTTAAAAAAAAAACAAGGTAAGCCCCCAAACTCCCATACAGGACCTGGTGAACATGGCACTTAAAGTTTTCAATGGCTGAGAGGAACAGGCTGAGGCCACTCACCAGGCCGGTTTACAGCAAAAGGTAGGCCTTCAAGCTTGAGCTCTTGTAGCAGCCCTGAGGCAGGCAGCCCACTGAACATTTGGTGGAGGGGGTCCATCAAAAGACTTTCAAAATTAGGCAAAGGCCCCACTTCGGCCCTGTTTTACATGTGACCATGAGGGACACGGCACGGCAGTGCCCCTGCTATCGTCCACCTCCTGGGCTCTACCCATGCTGCAGACTGGACACTGGAAGGTTGATTGCCCATCCCAGGCTGCAGGCTCACCCCCCATATCTCTATGTGGAGGGCAGGCTGGTCCACAAAAGCAGTCCATTGGCTTGAACATCTTGACCTTCTGGATGATGAATGCAGCCCAGTCTCCAGGACCCGCATCACCTTTTCTGAGCCCAGCATAACGCCACAGGTAGTGGGTAAGTCCATTTCCTTTTTAATGGATACAGGGGCTGCTTATTCTGTACTGCCTTCCCACTCAGGACAGCATACCTTCCCAGGTTTCAGTCTTGGGGATTGATGGAAAGCCATTCTCTCCTAAATGAACTCATCCCTTAGCCTGCATCCTTGAGGGACACCCCTTCTCCTTTTTCTAATTATACCCTCATGCACAGTCCCCCTTTTAGGGTGACATATTCTCCATACTGTAGGGGCCAAGCTCCAATTCACTGGCTCCCCACATTCAAGCTCCTCCTCTGTCCACCTCTTACTGCTACTCCTAACCAGTATCACACCCTGCCTTAACCCCTCGCCTAAACCCCCTATCCCTCCTAATGAAGTTAATCCCTCAGTATAGGATACCTCCAAGCCTATGGTGGCTAGACACCACACACCAGTTAAAATACTCCTGAAGCACTCTACCCACTTTTCCTCACTTCGTCGGTTTCCCACTGGTGACTACCACCTAGTTCAGAAACTGCAACTCACCAATAAGGTAGTGGTACCCATCCCCCTGGTGGTTCCCAGCACATACACTCTATTATTCAACATTCCCTCCACTACCTCTCATTTTACAGTTCTTGACCTTAAGGACGCCTTCTTTACTATTCCCCTTCACCCAGAGTCTTACTTCCTTTTGCCTTCATTTGGACCAATCCTGACAACAACCTGTTACAGCAGCTCATCTGGACAGTCCTGCCCCACAGATTTAGGGACAGCCACAATATTTTTGAACAAACCTTAGCAGCTGACCTTAACTCCTGCTCCCTCCAACCCAGTCTCCTTCTCCAGTATGGGGATGATCTGTTACTTCATAGTCCCTCCCTCTCTCTGTCTCAACAACATACTGCCACTGTCCTTAACTTTCTTGAATCCAAGTGGTACCGGATATCTCCCTCTAAAGCACAGTTATCAGTCACCTCAGTAGTCTTACTTAGGTATTCGCCTCATCCCCAAAACTAAAAGTCTAACAACCGACCGCCAGCAGGCACTTCTTTCATTGCAGCCCCCGAAGACTGCAGACCAGATTCTCTTCTCCTTAGGATTTATAGGATACTTCCATCACTGCGTACCTAATTTTGCCGCTCTAGCTAAACCTCTGTATGTGGCAGACAAGGACATACTCAAGAGACCCCGCTCTCATCCTGGAGTTGTAAAACAAGCTTTCAGAACCCTACAAACTGCTCTGTCCATGGCACCTCCACTTCATCTGCCAGACCTTAACAATCCCTTCCATTTGTTTACTGAAGAAAAACAAAAGATTGCAGTTGGAGTCCTAACCCAACCCCTAGGTCCCAATTATTGTCCTGTAGCATATTTATCAAAACAACTTGGCCCCACAGTCAGGGGATGGCAGCCTTGCCTTCAGACGCTGGGGGCAGCAAGAGAATTTACCAAGGAATCCCTAAAACTTACCTTATGCCAGCCTATCTGTGTTCTCTCCTCATCGACTGACCAACCTTGTCTCTCACAAATCTCTTGCTCACCCAGGTGTTTCCCCTTCCATCCCATTCCTCCTCCTCAGCACATTGCTGCCCTGAACTAACAGTTACATTTGCTAAACCTCAGGAGGGCCTGTCTGACCTTCTCTTATCTAACTCAGACCTTACCTTTTATGTAGATGGGAGTTCAATAGTGACACCTGAAGGAGTGGCAAAAAGCTGTCTATGCAGTAGTTACAGACTCAGCCACCCTCAAGGCACGCCACCTCCCTGATGGGACCACTTCACAAACAACAGAGTTCAGTGCCTTAATCCAAGCTCTCAAGCTAGCGCAGGGAAAGGAAGCAAATACCTATATTAATTTAAAGTATACTTTCTTATTACCCACTGTCACGCTGTCCTCTGGAGACAGTGGGGATTCCTTACTATGAAAGGTTCCCCCATAATTAATGCTACCCAAGTTTCTAATCTCCTGCTGTCCCTATCACTGCCCAAAGAAGTCACTGTCATTCACTGCCGAGGACATCACCCCCAACAGGATGCTGTTTCCCGGGGCAATGCAGGAGCAGATGCAGCAGCAAAATTCTTAACCAGTACCAGGCTAGCCCCTATTCCAGTCCTGTTTCTCTCCATGACCACACCACCAATTTACTCATCATCAGAGAAACAGGCTTTCATATTAAAAGGTAAACTGAGTCTGATTATGTTGGGTCTTCCTAAACAACAAAATCACCCTTCCCAAGGAACAGGCCCTAAAAATTATTGCTGAAATACACCAATCTTTACATATAGGGCCCAAAATGTTGCACCATTTCATGCAGCCCCTCTTTTTCTTGCCAGGTCTGCAACAGACGATTAAGTAAGTACACAAAGCATGCATTACCTGCTCTAAGGTCTCACCTCAGGGAAGCTTAAGGCCACAGTTTCCTACCCACCAAATGCGTGGCCATCTGCCAGCCCAAGACTGGCAAATTAATTTTACCCATATGCTCACAAACAAAAAATTCTGCTACCTCTTAATCTTTGTAGATGCCTTTTTGGGATGAATTGAAGCCTTTCCCACCTCCAGGGAAACCACAGACACAGTGGCCTCCCTCTTAATGCAGGACCATATCCCTCATTTTGGCTTACCTGGAAACATTGAGTCAGACAATGGTCCAGCATTTACAGCCCGGGTGGTCCAGCTAGTCACCAAGTCTCTCAACATCTCCTGGAAACTACACATTCCCTACCACCCTCAGTCATTGGGTAAAGTTGAACAGGCTCATGGCATCCTCAAGAATTATTTGGCCAAACTCACCATAGAGGTAAAACTCTCCTGGACCACACTTCTACCCCTTGCTCTAGGCTGGATCCAAGGAAGCCCACAGGAGTCAACGGATCTCAGTCCCTTTGAGTTGCTACATGGCAGGCCTTTTCTAGTTCCTTACAATCTCCCTGTACAACCATCTCCTCTGGCTTCCTACATTCCCTACCTCTCTCTCCTCTGCCACTTACTCAGGGAACACGTGGACCGTACTCTCCCTGTAGTTCTGGGACCAAAGGACTCTCACCCAACTATACCTCTCCAGCTAGGTGACAGTGTTCTCCTCTGGGAACTCGAGCCAGGGTCTCTTCAGCCCAGGTGGTCGGGACCCCATATTCTTATCCTAACAACCCCAACTGCTTTCAAACTTTTAGGCCAGAACCCCTGGACCCATGTATCATTCCTCAAACTGGCTCCCAGGAATGAGCAGTGGAGGTCCAAACCCTTGGGTCCCACTCGCCTTCACCTCACCCGTAACCCCTACCTGTCAACTCCTACCCTTCCAATTCTCCTCCTAGCAATCCTTCTGTTATCCCCTCTTTAAGCCAACCCTTACTATGTCTGGTGGTTCTACCTTCAGGAGTCCTGGACAGAAGGCCCAACCACTAAAACCCAATACCTTGTCCAAGCAGATTGCTAGCCCACAGGCTGCCAATCAGCTGTAAAATTTGAATTCCCCGTATCTAAGTCCAATACTATCAAAAGTTCCTGGAATAACTTTGGCCTCTGCTTTCTATATGAACAAATCAAAGACTTCTGTCATTCGAGGAGTAATACCTATGGTGGATGCCCATAGTCTTCTTGTGTTATACACAGAGCCTTCAGAACAGACACCTCCCCAGCAAGTAAAATGCTTTTTCTCAACTGAAGTAAAGTGTCCCTTATCATCCATGATCCCTGGGATATCCGCTGGAAGGAGGGTACTGCAGGTAACGTATACACCAGGTTTGCAAAGAGCTGCCCCAGTGGTACCTGGCTAACATTTCGGTCCTATACACAGATCATACCCATGGAAGTAGAACAACTCAATTTGTTAAGATATTCCATCTTACAAAATGAGGATATTTTAACTAACCAACTTAAGCCCTCAAGTCAACCCAGATCATCAAACTATGCTCCCCAGTCTTTCTCCTGGCTAATTGTAGTACAGCAAGGGGCTTATATTTTAAACATAATGGGGGCCACAGATTTCACCAACTGCTTTTTATGCACCTTCCTTAACAAACTCCCCTTAGCCACATTTCCCCTCCAGACTGGATTAAACCTGTCACAATCTCCCATGGGACCTGACACCACCTTGACAGGTATCCCCTTGTTCAATGTACATAATCAAAGTCTCTCTCTCTCTCTCTCTCTCTCTCTCTCTCTCTCTCTCTCTCTCTCTCTCTCTCTCTCTCCACTCTGGGTTAGCCAGTGGTCCCAGCCTCAGGTGCAACACCACAACAGAAGAAAAATTATCCCTTTATTCACCTTCAGGTGGATACTTTTGGTGTAATAAAACCCTAACCAACGTTATTAATGCATCCCTCCGTTTCCCTTTTGTGCCTGTCACACTAGTCTTGCAGTTAGAAGTGTAAATACAAGCTCAGTTCCTATGCCTCATCACACTGCCCCCTAATCACCAGAGCAAATGAGCAGTCTTCCTCCCAATAGTAGTTGGCCTCTCTTTAGCATCCTCTCTAGTAGCAGCTAGAATAAGGTGTGGTGCCATGGGCTACAGCATCACTTCAGCCTCCAAACTGGAAGATAAGCTCCGTGTGGCTATTGGAGCATCAGCCGCCTCTCTGGCCTCCTTCCAGTGACATATTACATCACTGACTCAGGTAACTCTCCAGAATCCACAGACCCTAGTCTTACTACTGGCAGAAAAAGGAGGTAACTGTTTCTCCAGGAGCAGTGCTGCTATTATATCAATGAAACAGGCCTTGTGGAAGAAAATGTCAACACTCTCTATCACCTCCAAGAGAAACTCCACAGTAAGCAGAGCAAACCAGCCTCATCTCTCAACTGGTGGCAATCCCCCATGCTTACCTGGCTGACTCCCATTATTACCCCCGATATTACTGTGTATCTTCTACTAATACTAGTCCCTTTTTTCCTCAAGTTTTTACAGGCCAGCATAAGAAAAATTTTAGGATGGCTTTTAATCAGATGATGCTTCACCCCTATATCTGACTCCCAATCGAGGCACCAGCTAACTCACTCCTTCCCCCCAATTTGCCCCTATTCAGCAGTAAGTAGTCAGAAAGAAGCAGTGCCCTATATATCATCAAAAAGGTCGGAATATAAGGCTGGTTGCCTCACTGGGTGTTCAAACATGCCCATCTCCCTCCCTGCTTGAAAATTACATTATCAGAATATGCCCGTCATCTAGATTCACCTTGAAAATCTCCTCTGCACTCGGCACCTTGCCTGACTTGGAAATCCCCTCTGCACTCAGCACCTAACCACACCCTTGAAAATCCTCTCTGCACTCAGCACTTATCCTGCTCACTGGAAATCTCACCTACCTACCAATAGCAGCTCTCCCCATCCACATCCTGTTTCTCCAAATCCAATTGAATGCCTTCACTCCCTCTAAAACCCCACTCCTGAGAGGAGTAAGGCACGACTTCCCTGGACCACAGAACCTCACCTGAGAGCTGAATAAATTGGCATATAATTTTCTTGTGCTGGCCTCAGTTTCCTCATTTTTAACTCGGCAATAAACCTAAGGAGAATAAACTTTATAGAGGGCAGGCATCTCAACAAGATTCCTACAGATAGAAGCTACACACTCTGAATCTTCTCTCCACTGAGAGCATCAGAGATGTTTTCATAATCTGCCTGCACACTGGAGCTGGTCACTCTGGGTTTTCTCTTCACTGAGTGTTTCACAGATGCAGGTGCATCCTGCTTGTGAAACTGAGTTAACCATTTTGCGTCCTCTGTGAGTTCTATCTGCAGTTGTTAAGGCACCTATTTACCTTGATTATTCTCTAGTTGTCCACATATTCTTTCTTGATATGAGACAAGAACTCACGTAATGGTACAATTGAAAAAGTAGTAAAATATACAGGGCTGTAACTTGGGAACCCCTACTTGCCACATTGCCTTTCAGGATTAAGGAGGAAAATGCACAGAAGAGCTTCATTCCTTAAAAAAGCCCACTCCTAAACCTTCTCTAAGCCAGGACTGTGATACCATCATTGGGGCTCTGCAGTTTCTGGAATTGCTAAGCTTCTTTACGCCACTACATTCCTAAATGCCTCTGTAGAAAACAGCCTGTGGCATGCTTAATTCAAACAAAAAATCATTTTCACCAAGCAAATATCACTGTAATTACAACTGATCTTCCACAAATTGAGTACCAGATTATGCATGAAAACAGAGACTGAAATTTAGTACGACGAAAAAAAAATTCCTTCAATTAACTTATTGAATACTAAAATTGCATGGTTACATTTATATTTCCTTTTCTTTTATTTCTAAATATAGGCCTAATAGGGTTCTGTTTTGTTTCCAAGGATACTTTCAAAATTACAAATATATATATACGCGTGCATGTGTGTGTGTGTGTGTGTGTGTGTATGTTTGTGTATATATGTATGGATATATATATGAACATAAACATATTTAAAAATACTATATATGTCTGTGTGTATGTACGTATGTGTGTATATACATATGTATGTATGTATACGTATGTATATACACATATATATAAACGCATATATACATATATATAAATACATATATATACATAAATACATATTATATATACATACACACATATATATGTATATATACACACAAATATACATACACATATATATGTGTATATATACACACATATATGCATATATGTTTTTGTGTACATGTGTGTATATATGTACATACGTATATATGTATGTATATGTATATACATATATACATATATCTGTACGTATGCATGTATATACACATATATACATGTATATACATACATATATGTGTATATACATATACATATATATACATATACATATGTGTATATATGTATATACATATACATATATACACATATGTATATACATATACACATATGTGTATATGTTTATATTTTAATATGTATATACATATACGTATATGTATATGCATATACATGTGTATATATGTATGTACATGTATATATGTGTATATATATTTGTATATATACACATATATATATTTGTATATATACACATATATATATTTGTATATATGCACATATATATGTATGTATGTATGTTTCTGTGTGTGTATATATACACACTATATATGTATAAACATATATGTGTATAAACTTTGACATGCCTTTTTTTAAGTTAGTTATCTGAAAAGGAAGAAATAACAAAGTATTTTAGTCTACTTTCTGCTGCAGCAACAGAGTTCCACAGACTGGACAATTTGCAAAAACACTTGCATTGTCATGGTTCTGGAGGCTGGCAAGTCCAAGGGGCTGCATCGGGTCAGTTCTTCCTTCTGTGATACAAGATGGCAGTCTGACATCAGATGGTGAAAGACATATGATGATTAGAAAATTGGGGCCAAACTCATACTTTGATCCAAAGCCCACTCACATAGTAACTCACCTCTTCTCCAGATAAAGTAAAAAATCCAGTCTTGAGGATATAGCTTCATGGCTAATCACCTCTTAAAGTTCCTATCTCCCTTCCCTATCACAAACGGCCATGTAATTTCAATGTAAAATTTGGAGAGGACATTCAAAATTATAAAAGTAAGCAAGAAAAAAGAAACATAAAGTGGAGTTAGAAAAAAGTAATAAGTGACTTCTCAAGTAGTCTGGCATAAATTAAATGAGGGCCTAAATTAGGATCACACAAAGGTATAGATGCTCAGAAGCAATGAGACAGAACCATGCAAACACAGAAAATCTAGGAAAAGTTTAACAAATTCTACATACTTTGATATTTTCTTAATTACTTTTACTCACTTATTTTAACCTTGAATTTCAGTAGGCAAAGATATTCTTAATTACAGTTCACACCTAGTGAGTTCAGTAAGCCTGATCACAATTATTTGTATAATCACTTAAGCAATAAAGACCAAAAAGATTATGCTCATGTATTGCATTACTGTCAGCACATGGTAAAATTTTACAGCTGTCATTAGTCATAATATTTGTTGATCTTCCACCAAAGCATTCCAGTAGATTTGCGCCTTTAATAACCTTCTGCAAGACTCCAACTTCCATTACTTCTAATGCACATTTTTCTTCTTCCTTTTTTTGTCCCTGAGGCAGGGTCTTACTGTGTTGCTGAGGTATGAGTTCAGTGGCACAATCTCAGCTGACTGCAACCTTGACTTATGATTTCAAGCAATTCTTGAGCCTCACTCTGCTGAGTACGTTGGAATAGAAGCTCACTACCACAAAAATCTAATTTTTGTATTTTAGAGAGATGGTTTTACACCACATTGATCAGGTATTTCTTGAACTTCTGTACTCAGGTGATCCAGACACTCTGACCTCTAAAGGTGCTGAGATTACAGGCTAGAGCCAGCACAACTGGCCTCCGCTGAACATTTCTACCACATTAGATTCATGCTCCATCTAGATCAGTTTTAATTGTTGTGTTGGCATTTAAGATCTAGATTCTGAGCCTAGATCCTCAGTATGAATAAACAAATCCCTTCAAGACCTGATATTTGTTTGCCTTTCAACTTCATGTATTTCTGTTTAACAACTGTCCATTTAACACAATATTCAGGCAACTCCAATTTCAGCCCTGCCTTTTCCCATTTAATAACTTTGGCCTTATTTCTTTCCTCAAGATAAAAGGCTATCTCCCTCTTCACCTATTCAAGACTCCTAAGGCACAGACATAACTCCTTTCAGAAGGTGCTTATGTATCATATTAGTTTTCTTCTCTGTCTGTCTTGGACAGCCAGCTCTGCTGAAACACAGTACCTGGTATATGAATGTAGGTGTGTGTACATATATCTGAATATATACACATACGTATGTGAATTAGTCAAAGCCAATCATGAATTTAAATAATGAAATCTGTTTTACTGTAAATAATGAACACTAATGATTTTGTGACATTACTTTTTAATCTTTGTTCTTTAGCAACACTTTCCTTTAAAGGGTAGGTAAGAGTCGTATTCATTAGAGATGTAATGATTTTGTCTTACTGACCCTAGTGTCATTGCTAATGACTTTAATTATCATGCTTTATTATTTTTGTCTAGCTAAGAATTTTCTTTATCTAAAATATTTTTCCATTTCTGCTTTGACAATCAGGCCCTTGCCTGAAAGAACTAAGTATGTGTGAACCACTCTTTCTTTTAATTGCAGCAGAGATTCCCAGCTGTTATGCTAAAATAGATTACACTGGAAATCCCATATGCACAAATTTTCAGAAGCAGCATTCCCAGTGGAGTTGGTATATTATTTAATTTCCAGTGTCACAAGCTAAGGCTTCACAAGATTTATCCTTCAGTTTTCTTTTTAGGACACCTGGTGTTCGAATGGCATATGTATTTGGACAGTGAGATTCCTCAGGCTGGAGACCTACTGTTGATATTTTACTGTATGCATGTATTTTCAAGTTGTGCCTAAATATTAAGTGTTTGAAGTCAATGATCTGCATGAGGAATGCTGATTTCTTATCTGGCATTACATAACACACAAAAATGATCATTTCACCTATATCTACATTATATATATATATATATATATATATATATATATATATATATATATATACCAATTTTAAGTTCTCAAACCATTTTTTTTTCACAGAGTAATGCGAAAGATGTGGTTACATGCTGAACGTGAAGAAAGTTTAAAAAAACAAGTCAGGTGTGGCTCATGACTGCAGTCCCAGCACTTTGGGAGGCTGAGGCAGGTGGATCACCTGAAGTTAGGAGTTTGAGACCAGACTGATCAACATGGTAAAACCCCATCTCACTTCCAAATACAAAAGTTAGTGAAGCATGGTGATGGGCACCTGTAATCTTAGTTATTCAGGAGGTTGAGGCAGGAGAATTGCTTGAACACAGGAGGTGGAGGTTGCATTAAGCTGAGATTCTGCCATTGGATTCTAGCCAGGATTACTTTATCCCAAAATAATCATCATTGAAAACAAGGAGATGTCTAAAATAATAAAACCTGAAAAGATCAACTTGGATGGCCATCATGACAAGAAGAAGAAGAAGAAGCAGAAGAAGGAGAAGGAGAAGGAGAAGGAGAAGGAGAAGGAGAAGGAGAAGGAGAAGGAGAAGGAGAAGGAGAAGGAGAAAGAGAAGGAGAAGGAGAAGAAGAGAAGGAGGAGGAGGAGGAGGGGTAGGGGACAGGGAGGGCAGAAAGGGTAAAAGGAGGAAGAAGGAAGGATGGAGAAAGGAGAAAAAAGAAAGGAAGAACAGGAGAAAGGAGAAAGGAGAAGAAAGAGAAGGGTGTTTTATGTAGTGTCAAAAGAGCTCAGAGGAGTGTATTTCTTCTCTCTTTAGGTGCTTCCTCCCAAGGAGCATTCCACTCTTAGCAGAAAGGATGCACTGGAAAGGGTGGCTTCTGTCTGTAGGCAAGTCATTTGGACGTCTCTGCACTTCTCTGAAGCTCTTTGCTTCAGCTGCTACTCCCAGTAGAGTACTGCTTTCTGTAGCTGGTGTGGCTGGGTACTCCTATCTGTAGCAGATTAGCTTTTCAGTCTCTTTATAAGTTATTATGAATAAGCAGAAATTTATAACTTGGATTTAACCAAGGTTATCAGTTTTCCTTCTATGGCTTATACTTCTAAATGTAATAACGGTTTGCTACACCTAAGAGGAGTGAATTTTCTGTATTATTCTTTGTTTCTATATAATAAAGTTTTATATGAAATGTCATAATTTTATATTACATTTATGTTTATGAGCCTTTCTGAGTTAATTTCTGTAGGGTGAGGTTTTTGTTAGAGCTTTTTTTCCGTTAATCTACTGATATCCACTTGCCTTGCCAAAATTATTGAAAGACTACATTTTCTTCACTGATTTGCATTTGCCAGTTTGGGTGACACCACTTAGTCATATTCTCACCAGTGTTGCTCTATTCCTTGGTATTCCCTTTTTCTCTATTTTTATATGAATCAATCCCCATGCCAATAGCAAACTGTTTTGATTACTTTAGTTGTGTAATACCTCTCTAATACATTATTGATGGTTTCCTTCCTGTATATAATATTTTAAAAAAATTTTCTTAAGTATCCTAGAAAGGAAATTTGCTTTGTCTGTAAACATTTTTTCTGATATTTTGATAGGAATTTCATCAAATGTAAAAATTAAGCTTGAGAAAATTAACACAACATATTGAATATTCCCATACATAAACATAGTGCATCTCCCTTTATTTCCATTTTTATATTTTTTCCACCAGAGTTTTATGTTTCAGCATACAGATTCCACTACCTACAATAAAGTGATTTTATAAAATAAATATCCACCAAAATTAACCTCAAATAAGTCTTTATAATTTATGTAAAATTGCCAACTATTTATAGAATATAAATAGTATAGACCAATGAAGAAAATACAAATCACTTCCATACACTTTGAAAAAAATTAAGTTGGAAATGCTTCCAGAAATTATAAGCAAAAAGAGGTTCTTCCACAGCTGCAGAAGGAAAATAGTGATAACATCTTTCTCTCCAGATTTATTTGTTAAGCAACAAGTGATTTAATAGAAATAAAGAACCTATTGCTAGGTATCTGAAAAAAAATAAATAATTGCCAAAGCAACTCTTATGAAAATGAGATATCATAAGTGTAAGACAAAAATTATTTTAAAAAATCAAACTATCAAGAATAAAAACATTTCTGAAGTTTATTCCCCAATAATCCCAATAATGCTAATTTGACACTAAAGTTGGAACTTCATTAAAATAGTCAATTGAAGAGTAAAGGTGGATTTATTCCCAGGAAAGAGACAATTTCTGTGTCCAATGGGGCTGGCCTCCCTGCCTAAATAACTGGTGAAATAAAGTGTTGTTATGGTATTTATCTAAAATTTTTCAGTGAATACAGAAAGTCCTGGCCCATGGATACTAGGACCTCACTCAGAATGAGGTTTTGATTCAAATAGAAGGTGAGAACAATTCAGATCTCACCCTTTATCTTGTAGAATATTCAAGTCTGGGGTCAGAGTTTTTATATTACCTCCAAGCCATAACTGCCTCAAAAGCAGAAACTGGTATAAACTTACAGCTTGCCAAAATACTTTTCTAAAATCCTGGAAAGATTAACGATAAAACTCTCCAGTTAAGAATAAGTTGACATTTAATTACTTAAGAATGCTTTACCACATTATGGACACATTGCTAATTCATTGAAAGAAAACATATCTTAAGCAGTAGCCAAAAACAAACATCAACAACAAAAAAGACCCACTTAAGGGTCACACGGAAGAATAAAATGTTGAATCAAAATGGCCTTCATAGTAAGTAAGTTTTTGTGTTCTCTGAGATGAAAGAATAAAATATAAAGGAGGAAAAAGTTGGAAAGGAGAACAAAGATAAATTTTTTACTTGACAATTATATAATAATTGAAAAAGGAATCTGTCTCATGCAATACTGAGAATGTTACTTACTAAAATATTGAGTTATAGTAAAATGCTACTTGTTATTTAAAATAAAAATATAATTGGAAATCTCATATTTTATTTGGTAATGATATATGAAGGAGAAGTTGTTGAAACTTAGCTCAGAGTATGAAGGTCTCATACACCAGAAGACAAAAGTACATAGAAAAGGCAATGGAAAATATATAAAAATACTTTGTACCTACACTATTATTCAACATAGTTTAACACTTAATAAAATACATTTTTGACTCACAACTTCTAAACCTATACTAAAGACTTATCAAAAGACCAAGGTAGAAAATATAAAAGCTGCTTTTTCTTTTTCTTTTCTTTCCTTTTATTTTTATTTTTATTTTTTTTTGAAGGGCGGTTCGCAATATGTTTTATTTGTAACAAAAATAGTCAATTAATTGGGTATTTCTGATAAACTACAAAAATTCTATAAATATTGTGATTAATGTCAAGGCAGGAAAATTAAATAGGCGTAAGAAAACTAAATCAATAGAATTAGAGAAACAGGTAGCAGGTGAGGAGAGGAGAAAATAGAGGCAGAAAGAAAAGAGGAAGAGGCAGAAACACAAAAAAATCTAGAGTAAATTTAAAAATGTCTAATACTTAAATTATGTAGTAAAGAGTGTTACTCTATTAGATGTAAATTCTTCCTGTGTTAAAATATAAAATATTCAAACATCAGATTGATAAACATTTGCTTTTACGTATTAAGAATCACACTGACATATTGAAAATAAAGATTTAGACAATATTAAAAGGTATTGATCAAGAAAGCCACTGATAATATATTAGACAGAAGAGAATTTTAGAAAATGTGAGCAATAAAGAGGGAACATAATAGATAAAAAAGATGGCACACAAAATATATCAAAATATGAAAAAAATTAAAGGTAATGTACAGTCACAAATGTAAATTCCTGAGTATCACTGTCTCAATATTCACCTGAGGCAAATTTGGTGGATTTTAATTTATGTTGAAACATTCCAAATGTAATTAGAGGTATTCAATATCACTGGTCTAGACTCATAAGTATACAGAAAATTACCAGTTAATGCAAAGCCAACTTACAGGGCATGCTTGCAGAATCTGAGAGCTTTGTGATAGAGCAAGTATTAATACAGAATAATCCTCATCCCTTTTAATGTGAAGTCCATCAAGCCTAACAAGATTAGATGCCTCCCTTTTCCTTTTTAACATGCTCACTAGCCATCATGCTCAGCATTCTCTTTCAGATCCAATTTCTTTTGATACTGTCTTCTAACTAGCCTTACTTGGATGTTAGTAATACAAAGGCTTACTAAGATATCAAAGCAAATAAAGAACAGGAACTACATGATGTCTAGTCTCAGTAAAAGCAGTAACTCAATTCTTATACATAAATGTTTTCCAGAGTGTTTTGGTTAATGCATTTACAGCTCTGACAAATCATTCCCAGCTGCTCTGCAGTACAGTTGCATATCTCACCAAATTAATGTAGCATTTAAATACCTCACTGTCTCAAGTTGCTGCGACATATCTCCAGAAAAACCTTCCAAAGGGGAAATGTTTTTTCTTTAGAACAAATATGGGAGGTTTTATGTTAGCAAAAGTGTCACACTTTTTGTTAGGGTCCTGTGGCAGGCCAACATGAAGGGATGAGACTAAAAATTCACGTATCTGCTATCTGTCCTCAAGTATGCATTATTTATATAGAAAATAAAATGAAATTGGTGTAAGTTCCAATTCTGACTGCTGACATTTATTAGACGATGCTAAAATTAGCTAGAATTCTGAGGACTCTACTATTAAATAATCTGGATTCTGACTCATTGACATGCTTTCCAAAAGCAATTTTATGAAAGATTTAATTTCGACAAACTACTGATGCAGTTCTCATTATTCTTGGGAAATACCTGTCAGCTCTGCCTTAAGAAGCATTTGTTTTAAAATTCTAAGAATTTATATCATAACTAGAGACCCAAGTATCTTTCACAAAATATTGGTTTATAAATGTTTTTCTTAATTAAGAAGTGTTATCTTATTAAAACGGTCATTATTTTAAGCCATTTTTAATTTCCTGGTTATACAATTTTTATACCAACCATCTAAAACCTAATTACAAATTGACAACAGATTTCTACAGTACTATTTTTGTAGACTTGAAGATGTAAGTGATTTAAACTCTGATTGATATTTTATTTTTTCTCGTCTAAATATTAGCTTCCTGAAACAATGGAGTTTGGTTTTATCAAAAAATTTCCTGAGTTTAAGACATTTTCTAAACAAACATTGCTGCTATATTATGGTGTGCCAGGCAGTAAGTGACTATAGGTAATGGTTACTAGTGATGGTAAATTCTGTTTCTCTTTATGAAATAATCTATATAACTGTTGAGTGCCTCAGTGCTTTCTAAATGGACTGCTTACTATTGGATTAACTATTTTTATTCACATTAAGAATTCACTTGTGATTTGGCTGTTTCCTGGTTTTTATAAGACACATGTGCAGAAATGTATTCAAATAAAAGGAAAGAAGCACAACACTATCAGCATGCTATTAAATTTGTCAATCAAGTATCACATCAGTCGATTTTTAAAGTAATTTCCAAAAATACCTATTGTGATTTTTTTGAAAAAACTGAAAAAGCTGTCTTCTGTGTAGAATGAGTATTCCAAAACAGCTTAGTGCATGACTTTCTTGTTGCATGGCAGATTTAACTATTATTTCTGATGGCAGTGATGATGCTGTCAGAGGCTAGTGTTCTGGAATAGAAAGTGTCTAAACCCTAATTTTGCTTTTCTAATTCTGGTGGCTATTAACAGAAATTTCTGTATATTTTGCATAAGTAGTCTAATTTTTTAAGGTAAGGGGCAATTAAATTTTGTGATGTGTAATTTTTGTAACCTAATGGTGAATCAGTATTTTGAATCATTGTGAAAGGTTTTCTGTAATTCTATACAAGTGTTGCAATAAATATTTCTAGAAATTAGTCAGCACTTGTGTATGTTTATTTTAAAGATATACTTAGGTGTAAATAGTTGTGGATGTCCTAAGAGTAATAAAATGAAATTATAGCTAATTCCCTTAACTTTTTACCACATATACCTTCTATATTTATATGTCCTCAGTATGGTGTGACATTTGAATGATGTGCAGAATCAAGATTTCACATTGGTATGGAAATCAAATCTGCAACTACTATTTGTTTCTTTTCTGACAAAAATCTCTGCTGGCAAAAGTCTTTTCAGCCACTAGCACTTCTGTAGTTGTCTGCATAACATGATAATTTTTCTGACTGAGTTTGCAACAAATAAAAGCCATCGAACTATGAGATAAACAAGGCTTAAACTTGGGCAAGATAGAAACAAGGGCCCATTTGTAGATGGTTATTTTTCAAATCTGAGGTACAAAAGTCTATTGAAATATGTACTCAGGCATACCAAAATAAAACCTAGTTCTAACAGTTACCTCTAGAGTAGCAGAGCTAAATACGTATGTTAGGATTTTATTTTATCATCTGTATAAACTATTTATCTGCAACATAATTCTACGTTTAGATTCTCTGCACCTGACCTTTCCTAGTGAGGCCTAGCCTTTGTCATTACTGCACATGGCCATGCCTCAATGAGGTGCTGACTCTGGATCATCACCCTTCATTCATGCATGGCAGGAGAACAGTCAGCAGCTTGATTAGTGTCTTATTAGTCACAATACTTAGTATTTTCTGATTAAGAAGTATTTTTTTTGCAATTATGTAAGTCACATAAGTCAACAGAGGAATCTGCACATAATGGATAGAAAAGATGACAAGCAGCCACTAAATTTTTCATAGTGATTCTGTCACATAACTTAGGGCCCTCTATAGTTAAATAAGAAGCTACTTTAGTGTAATCAAATAAATTTTATGACTGGAGAAGAGTTTCACTTGACTTTTTTTTTTTTTTTTTTTGGGGGGGGGTTAGTAAATTACAGTACCACATAGAATGATAAAAAACAGGCCAGGCGCAGTGGCTCAAGCTTGTAATCCCAGTCCTTTGGGAGGCCAAGGCAGGTGGATCACAAGGTCGAGAGATCGAGACCATCCTGGTCAACATGGTGAAACCCCGTCTCTACTAAAAATACAAAAATTAGCTGGGCATGGTGGCTCGTGCCTGTAATCCCAGCTACTCAGGAGGCTGAGGCAGGAGAATTGCCTGAACCCAGGAGGCAGAGGTTGCAGTGAGCCGAGATCGCGCCATTGCACTCCAGCCTGGGTAACAAGAGTGAAACTCCGTCTCAAAAAAAAAAAAAAAAAAAAAAAAAAATTACAGCCACAACCTCCACTACCACCAAAACCACAACAACAATAACAACAATAATGAAAACACAGTGGATTTTTTTTTCAGTTCTGTCTTGTAAAATATGATTTTTTAAGAGATAAACATAAAATCAGTATAGAGGAAAAAACCTGTACTTAAAAATCAATGAAACATTTTAATGCTATTCATGAAGTATAAGGAACTAAAGCCTCACAATAAAGATGCAATCTCAGTAAGTTTCTGCTGCTGTAACAAAATACCTTAGACTTCATAGCTTATAAAAGCCAGAAATGTATTTCTTAGAGTTTTACAGGCTGGAGGTCAAGATCAAGGCATTGACAGATTCCGTATCTTAAACAAAAAGCTACAATTATTACACTTAAGGTTTCAGCTATAATTCTGATTTTTTCTCTGCTTTTCACCTTTTGTTTTCAATGAAGAAAGCCTGGCGTCTGCTTACATGATGGCAACTATTGCTGGGTTCTCCAGAGAAGACTAATACAGTGACCTTAAATGATGGAAGGGCAAAAGGCACTAATTGGTGTTGTTGAGCCTTTATATAAGGTTTCTAATCCTACACTTTGTCACATCTGACATTCCCCAATTTTTATTTATTTTATTTTATTTTATTAATTTTTATTGCATTTTACATTTTGGGGTACATGTGAAGAACATGCAAGATTGTTGCATAAGTACACACATGGCAGTGTGATTTGCTGGCTTCCTCCCCTTCACCTATATCTGGCATTTCTCCCCATGCTACCTTTCCCCACCACCCCCCAACCCTTCTCAGCCTATTCACCCCAAAAGACCCCAATTTGCAGTGCTCCCTTCCCCGTGTCCATGTGTTCTCATTGTTCAACACCCGCCTTATGAGTGAGAACATGTGGTGTTTGATTTTCTGTTCTTGTGTCAGTTTGCTGAGAATGATGTTTCCATGTTCATCCATGTCCCTACAAAGGACACAAACTCATTGTTTTTGATGGCAGCATAATATTCCATGTTGTATATGTACCACATTTTCTCTGTCCAGTCTATCATTGATGGACATTTGGGTTGTTTCCATGTCTTTGATATTGTAAACAGTGCTGCAATGAACATTCGTGTGCATGTGTTCTTATAGTAGAACGATTTATAACCCTTTGGATATATACCCGGTAATGGGATTGCTGGGTCAAGTGGAATTTCTATTTCAAGGTCCTTAAGGAATCGCCACACTCTCTTTCACAATGGTAGAACTAGTTTACGCTCCCATCAACAGTGTAAAAGTGTTCCTATTCCTCCACACCCCAGCATCTGTTGTCTCCAGATTTTTAATGATCGCCATTCTAACTGGTGTGAGATGGTATCTCAATGTGGCTTTGATTTGCATTTCTCTAATGACCAGTGATGATGAGCATATTTTCATATGTTTGTTGGCCTCCTCTATGTCTTCTTTTGTAAAGTGTCTGCTCATATCCTTTGCCCACTTTTGAATAAGCTTGTTTTTTTTTTTTTTTTTTTTGTTTGTTTGTTTGTTTGTTTTTTCTTGTAGATCTGTTTTAGTTCTTTGCAAATTCTGAATATCAGCTCCTTGTCAGATGGGTAGGCTGCAATTTTTTTTTTTCCCCATTCTATTGGTTGCCGATTGACTCTAATGACTGTTTATTTTGCCATGCAGAAGCTGTGGAGTTTGATTAGGTCCCATTTGTCTATTTTGGCTTTTGCTGCCAATGCTTTTGGTGTTTTGGTCATGAAGTCCTTGCATATGCCTATGTCCTGAATGATTTTGCCTAGATTTTCGTCTAGGGTTTTTATGGTGTTAAATCTTATGTTTAAGTCTTTAATCCGTCTGGAGTTAATTTTAGTGTAAGGTGTCAGGAAGGGGTCCAGTTTCTGCCTTCTGCACATGGCTAGCCAGTTTTCCTAACACTATTTATTAAACGGAATCCTTTCCCCGTTGCTTGTTGTTGTCAGGTTTGTCAAAGATCGGATGGTTGTAGATATGTTGTGCTGCCTCCAAGGCCTCTGTTCTGTTCCATTGGTCTATATCTCTGTTTTGATACGAGTACCATGCTGTTTTGATTACTGTAGCCTTGTAGTATAGTTTGAAGTCCAGTAGTGTGATCGGGTGAAGTTGAGGAAATGCTGCTTTCTAGCATAGCGTTCTAGCAACTAACATAAAAAATGTAAATAATGTTATCGAAATTAGGATTTTATGTTGTTTCAATTCAAACAGAAATTCAGTTGAGGAATAAATAGCCACATGTAGTGGCTCACACGTGTAATTCCAGCTCTTTGGGAGGCTGAGTAGGGTGGATCACATGAGGTCAGGAGTTCGAGACAAGCCTGACCAACATGGGAAAACGCTGTCTCTACTAAAAATACAAAAATTAGCTGGGCGTGGTGGAGGGCGCCTGTAATCCCAGTTACTTTCGAGGCTGAGGCAGGAGAATTGATTGAACCCAGGAGGCAGATGTTACAGTGAGCCAAGATCACACCACTGTGCTCTAGGCTGGGCATCAGGGCAAGACTTCTCAAAAAAAAGAAAGAAAAAGATATATTGTCTCACTAAAAGTAAAGGTAATCACATTTTGAACTTAGGAAAACTTTCTCAGGCAGGATTTTTCTTTTTTAACTTATTTTTTTTTCCAAATGCAGTACCGAGCATGGCATAATGATACCCATATACACAAAACAGATTTAACAGTTACTAATATGTTGCCATGTTTGCTTCATGTTTTTTATTATGAAATATTGTAATTTGCACATCTCACAAAATTTCACTCCTAAAGACTTCAGTATGCCCCTATAAAAAAAAATAAATTAACATTAAAGTGGAGTGTAATGGTGAGCACCTGTCATCCCAGCTACTCAGGAGGCTGAGGCAGGAACATCACTTAAGCCTAGGAGGTCAAGGCTGCAGTAAGCAGTAATTGCACCACTACACTCCAGCCTGTTCAACAGAATGAGACCCTGTGTCTAAAAAACAAAATATGTATGGTTTCCTACAAAATCAGGATAACATATGGTAGCTGACATGTTAAACAAACAAACAAACAAACAAACAAAACAACAACAACAACAAAACCTGAATATCATCAAATACTCAGGAGGAGTTTCCTCCTTTTTTTCCTTTTTTTTTCTTTTCTTTTCTTTTTTTTTTTTTTTTTTTTTTTTTTTTTTTTTTTTTTTGTTGTTGTTGTTGTTGTTGTTGTTGTCGTTGAGACCTAGTCTTGCTCTGTAGCTAGGCTGGAGAGCAGTGGTGCAATTTCAGCTCACTGCAACCTCTGCCTCCTGGGTTTGAGTGATTCTTCTGCCTCAGCCTCCCGAATAGCTGGGATTACAGGCATCTGCCACTGTGCCTGGTAAAGTTTTGCATTTTTAGTAGAGACGGGGATTCATCCTGTTGGCCAGGATGATCTCAATCTCCCGACCTTGTGATCCACCCACCTTGGCCTCCCAATGTGCTGGGATTACAGGTGTGAGCTCCTCTGCCCGCCCAGAAGGAGATCTTCAGAAACCAATTAACCTCAGAAGGTGGGAGAAATGCCAGGCCACGAGGACACAGCCATGGGAAATGATATTTACATGGCTAAGAATCTCAGTTTCCTGTGAGGAACAACAGAAAAATATCCTCCTTGTATAAAGAGAGAAAATATTTTTTTTTTCCATGAAATCATAAGGGGGTAGAGAGTGTAAACCCGAAATTACTCATGAGAGCTTCCCCAGAGCTCTGTGTGGGTGGAGAAATGTGTCCCAACTGCTGCCCTGCCTGCCATCTTGGTACTGGGAACATGTGAGAATTTTTGAGCCTGACACCCTGTGTTCCAGCTTTTCTCAAGAGATGCAGAGCAGTGCATGCATAGCCAAGCTGGGCAGCACCCAAATGGTGAGACAGGACACAGGCTCCCACAGCTGTGCCCTCCTGGGCCGTGAGGACCCTCTGGGGATGGCTGTGGTCAGTACGGTCCTTTCTTTCTCTGCTCTCCCTGCTGTGAGGTGCACATGCTCTTTCTGAAGCACTGAGACTCTCCCAGCTGAGGCTGGCAGCCAGTCTCAGCCACATCCTCTCCCTCACTCCAAACTTCCTACACTCCTCAGTCTTCACTGCTCATCCAAACATGGCCACCTGCCCCTAACAGACCACACCAGAGTCCTGTGCACTATAGCTGCTCCCTCAGACTCATGCTCAACCCTCACTGTGGTCCTGGCTTTCAAGGCCATTGTGCCTGGGAGGAGACGGAGGTTTTGGCTGCTGTCAGGGCACCCGGGTCATTCCCATTTACTGCTGATGCAGTGACTCTCCCTGTGGGATCTGGCTGGGAACCCCTCTCCCATCCACTGCCAGAGACTCATATTCTGAGCCCAGACACAGCCACCTCAGTCCTCAGGCATCACTGCCTGCTGCAGCACCCTAGCATACCTGGGAGTCTTCAGTGTGACTTTCGTGGCTAGGATCCCATCTGACATGTGCATGGAGGCAAGTTCCTGACGTTCAGCTGGTGTTCTGCAGGGTCTGGGTCACCTTCCTTCCCAACTACCAAGGGTAGGTCTCCATCACGACCCCTTGGGTGGGGATTCCGAGCTGCAATTTTGTCTCCCAGGGCTACACCAGCCTTCCCGAAGGCTAACACTTGATAGGAACACCCTGCAGGTTGAGAGAATAAGAGAGACTTCAGGTGCAAACAAAACATCAGCAGATATTTAAGTTACCACCTGTACAAAAAACAAATGTACCCTTTACCCTCCAGTTGAAAATGTAAGCTGTGTGTGTTCTGTCATCACTTCAGGGAAACCAGCCCCTGAATTACTCATTTCAGAAGTGTGGTCCCCAGCTGCACAGGGTGGACATGAGCAGAGGGGAAGGGTGTGCTGACTCATCTGATCCTTGACCCCAGCACCATGCAGTGAGAAACACAAGGGGATGGCTTGGCCGCTGTCCTCCACTGTCACAGCAGGTGAGTCTGCCTATCGCCTGAGCTCCACGGAGCCCTCTGACAGGAGGAACACCATCCCAGAACAGCCATAAGGAACAGAGGCACTGAGACCACTCATCACACCAATGCCTCATTTTACCAAAAACCGCATGTACTCTACATTTTACAAAACAGTCCCTTTCTTAACCCCATAAAAGAATGGGAACATCTGGGAAGCTACAGAAACAGGTTCCCCTCCAAATGCTCATGGCTACCTAGGCCTCCCCAGATTCTTGGTACAGTGCAGGGCAGGGCCAGCAGAGTCTGCTCAGGGTTTGTGGAGCCTGTTCGGAGCCCTCAGTGCCTATCCAGGGCCAGAGGGACAACCTGGGGTGGCAGCCTCAGCTGGACTCACAGCCACTCTCTGCCTGGGTGGGGTCCAGCCTCAAGAGGAGCAGTGCAGTTACCCATAGTGGTTGTGGTCAGCCTCCCCCAGGGTCACTGTCAGTGACAGGCTTGGCTTCCGTTACTGCTCCTCCTCCTTTGGGCAGTGCTGTGGGGCTTGGGCTTTGAAGAAGTCTGAGATATAACAGACCTGGCAGAGTGGAGGAAGGTGAGACTGGGCAGGATCTGGGCAGGCAGGGACATGGGCATGAGCAGGAGGAGAAACAGGGTCCCAGGTGGGCAATGAGAGGAAAAGTGCCTGTGGAGGGAAGAGAGGCCTCTTAGTAGAGGAGCAGTGGAGAGCACTGGGACATTGACGGGCCCAGGGAAGGACTACTGGGTGCAAGCAGGAGACCTAGGGAAGGAATTGGGGGAAGACAGTGTCCAGGGATGAACTGGGGTTAGGGGAAGGTGTCCCAGGGGAGGATCTGGGGGGAAGGAGGGGTCCAGGGAAAGACTGGAGTTTGGGGGTAGAGGTCCCAGGGGAGAAAGTAGGGGAAGGAGGGGTCCCAGGGAATGAGCATGTTTGGAGGAAGGGGTCCCAGGGGAGGACTCTGTGGGGCAACAGTGCACAGGGAAACACCAGGGTTGGGCAGTGAGTGGCCTCTGGACAGCACAGGGGGTGAGTCAGGGTCAGTAGCTTACAGTGAGACCAGCCACCAGCACCCCCTGCAGGAGGCCAGCAAGGATGTAGTGTTTGTGATGTTCAGTGGTGTTTGTGATCAGACAGGTGGGTGTAGCCCACATAGAGGGCAAAGGACACCAGGAAGAACCTCACCCACTTCTAGCAGAGCCATTGCAGCATGTAGAGCTGGGATGGGAGAGGGAGGCTCAGCCTGTGCCCTGCTAGGCCCTCCCACACCCACTGCACAGATGGTAGCTCTAAGGCTGGGGGCAAAAAACTGGCCAACCCAGGGCCTCCTGTTTTCACAAACAAGTCAGTGAGCACCCCCATCACCACCACAACCCATTTTACAGCTGGAAAAACCGAGGTCCAGGGAAGGGAGTGACTCGAGGGCGAGGCAAAGAAAAAGGGACTCAGAGCCAGGAACACCACGCAGTACATAGTAAAGGAGGTGTGTCCTGAGTAGAAAGACAACCTGGGGAAGGATAGGCAGTAGGTCATAGGGTGGGTGGCTCAGTCGGCATCTTCCAACCTCCCCTTGCCCCCACTCCTTCCACAGAAGGGAGGGTTCAACACCGGAGCTGGAAATGTTACAGGCCACCAAATCCCAGGGGCAGAGGCTGTTCCCTCTGTCCTTTCCAGTTATTTGATGATGGAATCAGAGTCTCCAATTGGGGCTGTGGCAGGAGATGCCTCACCCATGAAGACTCTGAGGCCTGAACCCAACACCCAGGGCAGACTCTAGTGTCCAGGAAGCAGGCAACATCGGTTTTATTTTCACGGCATTTCTTTTCAGGATTTTCTCCTATCTGTGGAACTGAAGGGATATTTCTTTTCATATAAATTTGAGATCTCGTGAAGGACATGAATGAAACACAGAACATAGGAAGCAACAAAAAACTGGCAAAACAGTCGCAATTAACTATTCTGGAACTAATCAAAAGCTTGCAGAAACCAGAGGATCACTTCATTAATATAATCCAGTTGAGGCAGGGTGCAGTGGCTCATGCCTGCAATCCCTGCACTTTGGGGAGCCGAGGGAGGTGGATAACAAGGTCAAGAGATTGAGATCAGCTTGACCAACATAGTGAAACCCCGTCTCTACTAAAAATACAAAAATTAGCCAGGTGTGGTGCCACATGCATATAATCCCATCTACTCAGGAGGCCGAGACAAGAGAATCACTTGAAAACCTAGGAGGTGGAGGTTGGTGTGAGCCAAGATCATGCCACTGCCGGGTGACAGAGTGAGACTCCATCTCAAAACAAAACAAAACAAAAAAAGATAATCCTTTTGGAAAACAAATAGCTTTGTGGTGGTTTAACTTATCCTGGTCCCTCTCCCGTGGTCTAACTGTGGTGGCCTGAGGGTAACAGACCACATGCCCAGCACAGTTTCTGAGACGGGGCCTTATTTGCAACTGCGGACTAGGGTATGGCTCGAGGGCTAATCTTGATCTCACCTGACTGGACATTCTCCCAGTGCTGAGGTGCTACCTGGAGGACATTTGTAGGAAATGTTTCCAAAAAATTTGTTAGTCTCTGCGACCTGGGGCCATGAGAGCAGATGAGGCAAAAATAGATGAGTCAAACAGTGTAGGAGGAAAGGCCAGGGAATATAACGCTCTGGGGAATGAAGGCTTGGAACCTACAAGACCAGAGCACTGCAGGAGCTTGGAAGAGGCCTCCGAGGTCCCCACGCTCACATCAGGCTGGCCTTCCAGCTCTGCACAAGCAGGAAGTGAAAGTGAAGGCAGAGAAAACCTGTTTCACTATGGAAAGGCTGACCCCACAGGGGGACAGACCCCTTCTACTGATTTGAGAGGGTGTTGTGAGTTGTTTTTTGTTTGTTTGTTTGTTTGTTTGTTTTTGTTTTTGTTTTTTTGTTTGTTTGTTTTTGATTTTGTTTTGTTTTGTTTTGTTTTTGTTTTTTGGTTCCAGATGTTTAAAGAAATCTATGTCCTATCACAGGCTGACAACCAGGCTAAAAGAACAGAAGGAAATGGCTACCCATAACAAAAGATAGAGACTTCACAATCAGAAAAGTCATTGAACAAATAACCACTGCAACAAAGAGCAAGAACACACCCAGAGGAGTAGTGAAACTCCTATTTCCAGAGTGGGCACATTATAATATTCTAAACACACAGTTTAAAACAAAATAAAACAGGTCAGGGTCGGGTGTGGTGGCTTACACCTGTGATCTCAGCACTTAGGGAGGCTGAGGCAGGTGGTTTGCCTGAGGCCAGGAGTTGGAGACCAGCCTGGACAACATGGTGAAACCCTGTCTCTACTAAAAGTATAAAACTTGTCTAGGTGTGATGATGCATGTCTGTGATCCCAGCACTCAGAAAAAAAAGCACAAGAACTGTTTAAACCCAGGAGGTGGAGGTCACAGTGAGCAAAGATTGCACCACTCCACTCCAGCCTGGGTGACAGAGTGAGACTCCATATCAAAAAAAAAAAAAAAAAAAAAAAAGAAATGAAAATAGATTAGTTAAGATTATTCAGTTGGGCCAGGCACAGTGGCTTACATCTGTAATCCCAGCACTTTGGGAGGCTAAGGTGGGTGGGTCATCTGAGATCAGGAGTTTGAGACCAGCCTGGCCAACATGACGAAACCCCATCTCTATTAAAAATACAAAAAAAAAAAAAATAGCAGGATGTGGTGCTACATGCCCATAGTCTCAGCTCCTCAGGAGGCTGAGGCAGGATAATTACTTGAACCCAGGAGGTAGAGGTTGCACTGGGCCAAGATCATGCCACTGTACACTACACTCCAGCCTGAGTGACAGAGTGAGATTCTGTCTCAAAAAATAAAATAAATAAAAATAATAAAAATGAAAATAAAAAAAAATTAGCCAGGTGCCGTGGTACACACTTGTAATTCCTGTAGTCCCAGCTACTTGGAAGGCAGAGATGGTTTGAGCCCAGTAGTTCAAGTCCTGGGCAAGATAGCAAGGCTCTCATCACTAAAAGAAAAAAAAAAAAAAAGAAAAGGAAAAAAAAAAAAAAAAGGTAAAAAGAAAAAAAAAAAAAAAAAAAAAAAAGACAGTGACTAGGAACTGAAAAAGTAAGACATAACCTAGGCAATCCTAAAGAAAATGACAGAGAGCCTTCCTTATCAATAATTACACTGACTATAAATATAAATAGATTAAACACTCCAACTGAAAGTCAGCGATTCGTTAAATGCCTTAATTCAATAAAAATATTAACATATGCTGGAAATAAAATAAAATAAAATAAAAAGTCAGAGATCTGGCTGGGCATGGTGGCATACACTTGTAATCATAGCAGTTTGGGAGGCCACAGAGGGTGGATCGCTTGAGCTGAGGAGTTCAAGACCAGACTGGGCAACATGGCAAAACCCTGTTTCTACAAAAAAAAAACATAAATAAACAGCAGCTGAATGTGGTGACCAGTCCTAACCACTCGAGAGGCTAAGGCTGGAAGATGGCTTGGCCTAAGAGTGCAAAGCTGCAGTGAGCTGAGATCACCATCCTTCTGTCTGGGCGACAAAGTGAGCCTCTGTCTCAAAAAAATCAGAGACTGGCCAACACACAAAAAAAATATGGCCCAGCCGGGCTCGGTGGCTCACGCCTGTAATACACCACTTTGAGAGGCCGAGGCGGGTGGATCACGAAGTCAAGAGATCGAGACCATCCTGATCAACATGGTGAAAACCCCTTCTCTACTAAAAATATAAAAAATTAGCTGGACATGGTTGCACATGACTATAATTCCAGCTACTCAGGAGGCTGAAGCAGGAGAATCACCTGAACCCAGGAGATGGAGGTAGCAGTGACCCGAGATTGTGCCATTGCACTCCAGCCTGAGTAACAAGAGCAAAACTCCATCAAAAAAAAAAAAAAAAAAAAAAAACACCACAACAAAACAACAAAAACACGGTCCAATTTTATGTTAGGTATAAGAAACTTACTTCAGAGTCAGAGACATAAATAGGTTTAAAGTACAAGATTGGAAAAAAATATATATATATATGCCATGCAAACAGTAACAAAAAGAGAGCCACAATAGCTATACTAATATCAGACAAAATGGACATCAAGACAAAAATTTTTGAGACAAAACTCGTATGTATCATTCTACGTATGATGAACGGGTAGTCTATCAAAAATATATAGCAATTATAAAGGTAAATGTAGTAAACCACAGAACTCCAAAATGCATAAGGCAAAACTGGACAGAACATTACAACATGAACTTCCAAAACAAGAATGCACTGTGTTCAAACAGTAAAAACATACAAAAACAATTTTTGTTTTTATTCTGTTCACTTATCCTCTTTTTTCTTTTTGTCTTTTTCCTGTAGCTTTGAGCAAAAAAAAAACAACTTTTTTTTGAGACAGAGTCTCGTGTCTCCTGGGCTGGAGCACAGTCAGCTCACTGCAACCTCTGCCTCCCAGGTTCAAGCGATTCTCACACCTCAGCCTTCTGAGTAGCTGAGATTACAGGCATCCATCACCAGGCCAGGCTAATTTTTGTGTTTTTAGTAGAGATGGGATTTCTCCATGTTGATCAGGTTGGTCTCGAACTCCTGGCCTCAAGTGATCTGATCACGCCAGCCTCCCAAAATGCTGGGATTACAAGTGTGATCCACCATGTCTGACCAATTTTTTCTTTTTTTTTTTTAAGTCAGAGTCTCACTCTCTCACTCAGACTGGAGTGCAATGGTACCATCTTGGCTTACTGCAGTCTCTGCCTCCCAGGTTGGGTTCAATCAAATCTCTGCCTCGGCCTCCTGAGCGTCTGGTATTATAGGCATACACCACTACACCTGGCTAATTTTTGTATTTTAAGTAGAGATGGGTTTTCACCATCTTGGCCAGGCTGGTCTGGAACTCCTGACCTCTTGTGATCTGCCCACCTCAGCCTCCCAAAGTGCTGGGATTACAGGTGTGAGCCATCTTGGACAGCCCTCCAATTTTTTTTTAATTAGAAAAGGAATCTGGGCACCGTGGCTCATGCCTTTAATCCCAGCACTTGGGAGGCCAAGGTGGGCAGATTACCTGAGATTAGTAATTCGAGACCAGCCTGGCCAAAATGGAGGAACCCTGTCTCTAATAAAAAATACAAAATCAGCCAGGGGTGTTGGTGGGTACCTGTAGTCCCAGCTACTCAGGAGGCAGAGGCAGGAGAATCGCTTGAACCCACAAAGCGAAAGTTGTGGTAAGCAAAGATCACGCCATTGCACTCCAGTCTGGGCAACAAGAGTGAAACTCCATCTAAAATAAAGAAAATTAGAAAAAGAGAAGGCAGACATAAAAGACAACATAGTGTATGATTCTGTTTATATGAACATGCAAATCTACAGATAGAAAATAGGATAGTGGTTGTTGCCAGGGGCTGGGGGAGGAGTGACAGCTAATGGGTACAAGGGTTCTTTATTTCCTTTCTTTTCCCTTTTTTTGAGACCCAGCCAGTGGTAGACACAATCTTGGCTCACTGAACCTCTACCTCCCAAGTTCAAGTGATGCTCCCACCTCAGCCTCCCCAGTAGCTGGAACTGCAGGTGCCCACCACCAGGCTTGGCGAATTTTTTTTTTTTCTTTGAGCTGGAGTTTCACTCTCGTTGCCCAGGCTGGACTGCAATGACACAATCTCAGCTCACCATAACCTCCGCCTCACGGGTTGAAGTGTTTCTCCTGCCTCAGACTCCAAAGTGGCTGGGATTACAAGCGTGTGCCACCATGCCTGGCTTATTTGGTATTTTTAGTAGAGAAGATTTCTCCATGTTGGCCAGGCTGGTCTCAAACTCCCAATCTCAGGTGATCTGCCTGCCTCAGCCTCCCAAAGTGTGGGGATTATAGGCGTGAGCCAACTAACCCGGCCTAATTTTTTGATTTGTCATAGAGACGGGGTTTTGCCATGTTACCCATGCTGTGGGTTTCCTTCTGATGAGATGAATATATTCTGGAATTAGGTAAAGGAGATGGCTGTACAGCATTGTGAATGTACTAAAAATGAACCGTACACATTAAAATTGATGAAATGGTGACTTTTATCGTATACAAATTTTATTTTGATTTATTTATTTATTTATTTTTTTGGGGGGGGGTCTGACATTACCCTAGGCTTGTCACTCAATATTTTGATTTTTTAAAAGGACAACAATGAGTTGACACATTTAAGGACCTGCCAGTAGAGATGGTAAGAAGACAGCACAGAGCAGGGCAGGGGTGAGACTCGGGGGAGACAGAGCACACTCCCCCTGGCCTCCTGCTGTCTGCGGGGTGCTGGGAGCCCTGAGGCCTCCCTGCTGCCTGACCACCTGCCTGCTGGATCCTATCTGTCTTCTGTGACTTCTTCAGCTCCCACTGCCCCCAAGCAAGCTCCCACAAGCTCCCACTGTGAAGGATGCTTGTCCACACTCAGCTGGCCTTGGTGGTGTCAGCAGCATTTCCCCTGCATGCCGTCTCCAGCTGCATGTAGACCCAGCATGGTCACAGACGGCCAGGAAGTTGGGGCACAGGTGGCCAATCGTGTGCTTGGCCAAGTCCATCAGAAACTGGCTTATGGCCACCCTGAACAGGAAGGTCCCCAACACCTTGTACATGACAGCCACGTAGTTTTTGAAGTCAGAATGGGAATAGAGCTGGTCCGTGTGCACCAGTGTCGTGGACTGTCTGGGATCGGTAGGCACGTCTGCCCGGGGGTCTCTTGACCTGCAAGAGGGTCCCAATACCTGGAAGAGGGAGTGCGCCTGGAAAAATAATAAAGACAGAGAGAGCGAAAGTGAGGCATCTGGAGGGCTGATAGGCTGTGCCTAAACAGCAAATTTTATTTTTCAAAGGACAGGAATAAATACACTTTCTTGGCTCTGGTTTACGTCATAGTAAGAGGAATCCAAATGTATGCCTCACATGGCCTATACAATAGAGAAGTCAGATATGCAATCAATGGTTGTAAAAAGTAAAAGAATTTCCTACAATCACAAAGTTTGTTTGCATCCAAACATTATTCACAAAGCTTGTTTACATCCACACATTATTCACAAAGCTTGTTTACATCCAAACATTATTCCTCCTGGCTGCAGCTATCTCTGGTTTGACCTTGTTTTAGGACTGAGATGTGAAAAAGTTTTTTTTTTTTTTGGTTTTGCTCATCAGAATATCTTTTAATCAGACTCTCCTTTGTCTACTCCTGACTCAACTTAACTTCCCCATTGAGGAATCTCTGAGTCAGGAATCAAAGCCATCCCTTATGGTGGCATTTTGCTTTGCAAATATCGACAGTTAAACCATTATCTAGGGTACAAGGCAGTCAGGTAAGGTTTAAGGCTTATTCTTAAAGTCATAAAAAGGTTAAAAGCAAGAATTGGTTGCTGGTAGGGGGTTACTCAGTCTAGCAGCAAGGCATAATTTAAGGCCCAAAACAATATTGTGGTTGATATTAGAAACTGATCATTCATCTTTAAGTTCCTATATTTCCGGATAGCTCGACTGCCTCCAGGAAACTGTGTTTGGGATCAAACTCACCATATAGTGAGACGCCTTTTAGGGGTCTCACACGGGAATGTTCCCCACACACCAGGTAGGTTTCTCCTGCCAAGATCTGTGTGTAAGGCAGCCGCAGTGACCAGCAGGTATCCTGGTCAGCCCGTGGGCCCTCACTGGGCCTCAGTCCTCCCAACAGGCCTCCCCAAGGCTGCTGCAGAGCTGGGAACTCTAAAGGTGCCCTAGCCAGGCTCGGTGTCTCATACCTGCCATCCCAGCACTTTGGAAGGCTGAGGCAGGCAGATTACCTGAGGTTGGGCATTCAAGACCAGCCTCACCAACACTGTGAAAACTGTCTCTACTAAAAACACAAAATCAGCCGGGTGTGATGGTACACGCCTGTAGTCCCAGCTACTGGGGAGACTGAGGCAAGAGAACCGCTTGAATCCAGGAGATGGAGGTTACAGTGAGTGGAGATCCTGCCATCACACTCTGGCCTGAGCAACAAGAGTGAATCTCCATCTCAAAAAACAAAAGTGAGTTCCTATTACCCACAAGTACCACTCATGGCAAGGCTGTGTCCCCCAGCCCACCACAAACTTCCAGGCAACCCCCACAGGAACCCAGGGTTAGGCTGTACCCCAACCTGTCACCCTCCCTGTCCCTCTGAAACCCTCCTGCCTTACAAGGTTGACAGTGGTCATGATGGTGACCCCAGCCATAAGCCCATGGGTGATGGTGTCTGGCTAGTAGGGGTACTGGATGAAGTCATACCCGCAGCAAAATCCTCACTTACATGGGGCATTCACCAATGACAGGACAGCAAAGGGCAGGGAGGTTGGAGGGGGAGAAGAGCCTGGGAGCTGCGAGGTTTTCCAACCAGCTGGGCTGTGGGGCCCCAACAACTGCCCTGCCTCGAGGCCTCTCCCCACTGCTCCCACTGACAGCAAGGAAGAGCTCTTCACACAGAACGTGAGAGGCCCAAGTGACACCCCTTTCCCATCGCCCTCAGATGAGCACAAACTCCCCAGGCCTTCTCCTCCTCACACCCTCCCTCTGCTCCTTGAACAAACCAGGCAAATAGTCACCTCAGGGCCTTTGCACAGGCACCTCTCTGCCCAAAATATCTTATTTTTATTTTTAAAAGTAGAGACACGAGTCTCTTGTTGACCAGGCTGGTCACAAACTCCCAGGATGGATTGACCCCCTAGCCTCAGCCTCCCAAAGTGCCGAGATTACAGGTGTGAGACAAGGTGCCGGGCACCAAAGTGACTCTCACTTCCACTCAGTTTCATCTCCCCTCCCGGCTGTCTACACGGGTGTCCCTCTCACAAAAGGAAAAGTCTGTTTAGCTGGGTGTGGCAGCCCATGCATGTAATCTAGCTACTTGGGAGACTGAGGCAGGAGAATTGCTTAAAAGCAGAAAATGGAAGTTGCAGTGAGCCGGGATCATGCCACTGCACTCCAGCCTGGTGACAGAGCGAGACTCTGTCTCACTTTATAAAAAGAAAATAAATAAATAAATAAAAATAAAAGGGAAGTTCTGCTCTTTTTCCATCTTGTCCCATGTGGAATTATGCAGTCACCTGTGGGACACTGGACTTAATCTCCCCGCCTCAGCCTGCCCACAACAGGAGGGGCCTATTGTATTCAGAGCAGAGACCCTGGAGGCTTCTCAGAGCCTGGCCAGGGCGGATGTTTAATAAACATCTGTTAAAACCGGCGGGACTTATTTCAACCTAAGAGCTGCACAGAGAAGTCAGGAAAGCACCAAAGCAGGGGCATAGTGGAGGTGACTTCATGCTCACCCCTGCCTGTCACTGACCCTCATGCCAGGGCACATGCCAGCTAGGCAGTGACTCAGGGATCAAAGGTACATTCTCCTGAATTCCACAGTTACAGAAGGTGTCACAAGGCACTGGGTCTCCTGCGGCCCTGCTGAGCACAGGGTGGCCAGGGAAGCAGGAGTCAGCTACAGAGAGCAGGGGCGGGGGCCGCTCCCTGTTCCACGTGGCAGGTGCAGAGCAAAAGCGTGGGGTGTCTACCCCAGAGGGAAAAGAAGGCAGGGGCGTCCTTCGGTCCAGCAGGGCAAAGACAAAAAAGCGTGGCTCTTCTAAATTCTGAGAGTCTGAGGAGGGGTAGGAAGCCTCACATTCCTCCTGCATGTCAGCTGCAAGGGTCCTAGAACATTGCACACCTTAGATGCTGGCTGAGTCTAGGAAAAGAAAGCAGTGAAGACAGCAGAGGTCTGCCTCACAGGGCAGAAAAGGCAAAGGGAATGCAAAACACAACTGGCAGTGTAGGGGCCCAGAGCCAGGACAGTGCTTGCAGAGGCGAGCGCTGGGGCAGAGGGGGCTGTCATGTAAGAGCCCAGCTTCTGCTGTGGCACAGGGATGGCTGGCGCCGCTGTTGAGGGCAGAGATTAGGGAGGAGGCTCCTGCAATTGCTGCGCTGTGGAAGGTTAGGATCACAGGACTGCAGCTGCTCCCCGCAGCTCTCAGCAGGCAGAAGCTCACACCGGTTGGCCTCCATTTCTGACCTCCCTGCCCCAGTAACTCCAGCTAGAGACAGACACCCCAATGGCAACCGATCTCGGGCTTCCCTCTGCCTGGAAAGCTCACCCTGGGGTCCCCGGAACAGGCACCTTCTTTTCATTTGACCGCTGGGGACCTTTCCGCCCTCACATAGCCCCCACAGCCCCATCTGGAACCTGCGGACTGCACTGTGACGGGCCAGAGCTTCCAGATGGAGGTGCCCTCGGCCTCACCACCACCCCTGGCACACAGCAGCCACACCCAACCCCACCACGGCAGCACCTCCCGGCTGTGTGGTCTTCAACAGGCAACTCCATGAGGCTGCACCTCCCTCACAGGCCGTTTAAGGGTACCCTTTCGGTTATCTGCATGCTGCTGAGCGCCTGGCAGCCAGAAAGTGCCACACACATGTGTAAGTAACTGACAGCACAGCTGCTCAGGACATGGCACCCAGGGTGGGCAGACACCCCACAGAGACCTGGTGCTGTCCCCTGGACCCCTGTAACTACGTCAACTTCAGAGGTCAGAGGGCTTGGTCAGAGAACCAGGAAACGGCTCTGGGGAGGAGCACACCCTCGCCCCCCGCAGTGACTGAAGTGCGGAGCCATTGTCCCTTCAGCCACTAGAGCAAACACGCGGCTTTTGTTCCCAGGACCCTGGTGGCGGGGACCTCGGGGAGCCACTTCCCCTATCCGGCCCAAAAACCTGCAGGACAGGTTTGGATCTCCTGAGGCCCCGAAGTCTGGGACCCAGATTTTCTCTCCAAGTGTCTCCCCCGCCCTAGGCCCAGGGGTTCATATCCCATCCACGCGCTGGGCGCCAAGGCCAGGTCAGCCCCTCCTTGAGCACCTAGAGCGCCCACCCAGGGGCGGAGGTGCGAACGTCCTGGGAGATCCGCAGCCGCTCCCACCCCCGAGGCCCGCCATCTGCGTGAATCACTGCCCAGGCCAGGCCCAGCGAGAGAGAGGTGCCCGCGGCTCCTGCACGGTCACTTCCTGCTGCCGGCCTTGGAGGCAGCCCCGGCTTCCCGGGTGCTTTGAGACCCTCCAGCCCCCTGGACCTGAGAGGCGGGGACCCCGGACCCAGAGGAACGGCAGTTGAGAGCAGCGAGGCGCCTGGAGAGAGGTGCGGACTCCAAGGTCCGCGGAGGGACCAGGGCAAGCAGTCTTCCAGTCGCTGAGAACTTGCTTGGAGCCAGGGCAGTGTCCGTCCTGGGAGGGTCCCCACACCTGGAGCCCCGCGGCTCTTACTGACCAGCAAGACAGCACATCCAGCAGCACGAAGACCCACCTTAGCTGCATGCCCGCGCCCTGACACCGTGCCCTGAGCGTCCCGGCCTGGCCGCGGGTCACGTGGCCGTGGAGCCCGCCTGGCGCGGAGTGGGGAAGGGGAGTGGGAGAGGAGAGGAGATGTGGGGAGGGGAGGGATGTAGAGGGTGGGGAGGAGGAAGGGGGTGCTCAGGTTGACAGGATTTGAGGGGATTTGGGGTTCCTCTGGATGAAAGGATTTGGGATCTTTTTTTTTTTTTTTTTTTTTTTTTTTTTTTTTTTTTTTTTTTTTTTGAGATGGAGTTTCGCTCTTTCCAGGCTGGAGTGCAATGGCGCGATCTCGGCTCACCGCAACCTCCGCCTCCTGGGTTCAGGCAATTCTCCTGCCCCAGCCTCCTGAGTAGCTGGGATTACAGGCACACGCCACCATGCCCAGCTAATTTTCAGTATTTTTAGTAGAGACGGGGTTTCACCATGTTGACCAGGATGGTCTCGATCTCTCGACCTTGTGATCCACCCGCCTCGGCCTCCCAAAGTGCTGGTATTACAGGCTTGAGCCACCGCGCCCGGCCGGATTTGGGATCTTTGAGTCTCTGAAAGGTTAAGGGGATTTGGAGTTTCTCCGCATGAAAGAATTTGGGATGTTTGAGGCTGAGGAAATTCTGGGTGTCAGGTAAAGGAGATTTGGGTTTCTCATTAAGGGGCTTTAGGGTCTTTGACATTGAGATCATTTAGTCCTAGAAGCTGAAGGGATTGGGATTTTCAGGCTGAGTATTTAGGTTATCTGAGTTTGGAGAAATTTGGTCTCTCTGTGGGTGAGATACTTAGGGTTTCTCAGGCTGAGGGGTTTGGGGTGCTTTAGGGTGAGGCAAATTATGGCTCCTCAGGCTCCGAATATTTGGGGATCTAATCATTAGGAGATTCGGTGTTCCTCTGGGTAAAGGGATTTGGGGTCTCTGAGCTGAGGTACTTTATCGGAATTTTATGCTGAGGGGATTTAAAGTCCCTCAAGGTGTTGCAGTGAGGCAGGATTGTGCCACCACACTCCAGCCCGGCGACAGGGCGAGACTCCATCTCAAAAGAAAAAAGTCCCTCAAGGTGACAGGATTTGGTGTCTCTGGAGGCTGAGAGGATTTGGAACTTTTCAGGGTGAGAGGATTGTGGGGGGTCTTACAGGCTAAAATATGAAGGTCTCGGGCAGAGGGTTTACAGGATTTCACGCGCATGACAAAGGCTCCCCGTGCTCTTCACAGTCTCTCGTGCTCTCCTGCTGCACTGTCCACTGTGGCTGGGCATCCTCTTGGCACCCCTCAGGGTGTGAGACTTCGTGAAGGGCGAAGCGCCATCCCGTAGCACTCCGTTGGCACAAGCTGCCAATCAGTGCTGAGACCAAGGCGATCCCTCCAATCGGCAGTCAGGAGGTGCTAAAGGGGCGGGGAGTAGGGCGGAGCTTTGCCTGTCAGTCACGGGCACAACTCGGTTCAGGTCTCAGGAGGTCAGGGAGAGGCCTGGCTTTTATGTGTAGGACTGGAATCATCCCGCGCGCAGACGCAGCTTCGCGGTTTTCATCACTCCGTTTTCCCCAGCCCAGGTGTATGCGACTGAGCTGGGGGTCGGGGCTGTGCCTCATGTCCCTCCGCAGGCCTGGGTCTTCTGAGGGGATACAGCATCTTTTTGGATTGTTAAGAGTTCTTGTGCTCAGTCTCATGCGGGAGGGCTGGTGTTGCATTCACTGTGGTGTAAATTGGGTCTAGTCAGCTACTTCGCTCCTGGATTCGACAGGGAGCCAGGGCTCCATCCGGGACCCTTCTGTGTGGGGACCTGCGCTTCGTTTCACAGATGCTTTATTAGCAGGTCAGTGTTGGTGTTTAGTTAGGGCTGTGATTCAATAAATGGCGCGTAAGAGGAGCAGCTGCCAGGCTGATCCCTCTCTGCAAGGTTGACCCCTGGCTGCAAGGCTGTTCCTCCGCTGCAAGGCTAATCCCAGCTGCTAGACTGATCCCTGGCTGCGAGGCTAATCCCCAGCTGCCAGGCTAATCCCCCACTGCAAGGCTAATCCTGGCTGCTAGGCTAATCCCTGGCAGTAAGGCTAACCCCCTGCTGCATGGCTTTTTTTGTACTACGCGTTTTTAGGCTTGCTTTGTGGTGATACCAGAGAGCGATGGACCTTCACCAGGTCCTGGACTTTGGGGGACCCTACTGTGATCACTGACGCCTGCCTGCATTTCTTTCCTTAGTTGTTCTCGGCTGCAGGGCTCCCTTGGGCAGAGGCTGAATAGGTCGCTCCCTTTCTGGACTGGCCCTCCGGCGGGAGGCATGCCTCACACCCCTGCTGCCCAGGAGCCCACGTGTCTCATTCCTCTCAGTGCTCTGAGAGTGGTGTCTCCTCCCCTATTCAAGTGCTTGCTGCCAGATCTCACCCTAGGTATCCCTAGCTTTGTGCCACAGTCCTGGAAACACTGGGAATTCCTGTGGCTTGGGAATGGGCTCTCGCTGGGCTGGGTAGTCCACTGTGCTCCTAGGTCATGGGGAAGATACTCAGGTGGGGTAGTGCACTCAGGTTGGGCTGCAGAGGATCCAGGGTGCACATGCTCTTGCACAATAACTTGGCGAGGGCCCTGGGAGGGGCCAGTGGGCAGGAGGACTTGCAGAACAGAGGCACCCAAGTCCCACAAGGAAGCTGCCCCTGCTCTCTCCTGGCTCACAGGTCAGCAGTGGCCAGAGCCTCCTGCAAGGAGATAAGGGAGCCTTGGAGAATTGGCATCTGTATTAGTTCATTCTCGCACTGCTATAAAGAAACACCCGAGACTGGGTAATATTTAATGAACATAGATGTAATTGGCTCATTGTTCTGCAGGCTGTACAGGAAGCATGATGCTGGCACCTGCTTGGCTTCCTGGGAAACTTACACTCCTGGTGGAAGCAGAAAGGGGAATCAGCACTCACGTGGTGAGAGGAGGAGGATGAGAGAAAAATGCTGGGGGCAGGACTGCACACTTTTAACCTTATCCCGCTACACATTGCAAAGAGGGTTGCTGCTAAACCGCTCATAACAGGTTTGCTCCATGATCCAATCACCCCCACCAGACCCCGCCTCCAACACTGGGGGTTATATTTCAACCTAAGATTTGGACAGGGACACAGACCCAAACCATATAATTCCATTATATGGAATACTACCGCATAATGCGTTATCTATTATCATTAACTCAGATTAAAGACTGAAATTTAAGACCTAAAAATACAGAACTCCAAGAAAAAAAAAATAATAAACTGTTTATAACATTGGAATGAGCAATGACTTCTTAGATATGCCACCAAAGGCACAAGCGATCGAAGCAAAATTAGGTGGGAGCACATCAAACTTAAAAACTTCTGTGTAGCAAAGGAGACCATCCACAGAGTGACAAGGCAACCTACAGAATGGGAGAAAATATTTGCCAGTCATATAACTGAGTTAATATCCAGAAACGTATAAAACAAGTCACATAACTCAACAATAAAAAATAACTTGATTTAAAAATCAGGTGGGGTTCAGTGGCTCATGCCTGTAATCCCAACACTTTGTGAGGCCAAGTGGGGAGGATTGCCTGAGGCCAGGACTTTGAGATTAGTCTGGGCAACATATTGGGGCCCATCTTTATCATTTTCTAAAAAAATTAGTTGGATGTAGTGGTCCATGCCATCAGTGCCAGCTACATGGGAGACTGAGCTCGGAGGTTCACCTGAGTGCAGGAGTTCAAGACTAGCCTGGGGAACATAGGGAGATCCTGTCTCAAAAAAAAAAAAAAAAAGAAAGTATGAAAAATAGCTGGATGTGGCAGCACTTGCCTGGAGTCCTAGCTACTTGGGAGGCTGAGATGGGAGGATTTCTTGAGCCCAGAGTCTGAGCCTGCAACAAGACATGGTTGCAGTTTTCCAGTATGTCACAGAAATGGGATCATACCTTATGTGATCTTTTCAGACTGGTGGCTGCTTCTGCTTCTCCTCCTTCTCCTCCTTCTCCTTCCTTCTCCTTCTCCTTCCTTCTCCTTCTCCTACCTTCTCCTTCTCCGTCTTTCTCCTCCTTCCTTCTCTTTTTCCTTCTCCTTCTTCTTCTTCTCCTTCTCCTTTCTTCATCTTCTGAGATGGAAAAAGAAAAGAAGCAGCAGCACTATATCGCTCAGGCTGGAGTGAAATGGTGTGATCTCAGCTCACTGCTACCTTTGCCTACAGAGTTTGGTGATTCTCCTGCCTCAGCCTCCTGAACAACTGAGATTACAGGCACCCGCCACCATGCCCAGCTAATTTTTGTACTTTTTAGTAGAGACGGGGTTTCACCATGTTGGTCAGGCTTGTCTCCAACTCCTGACCTCAGGTGATTCACCCACCCCGGCCTCAAAGTGCTGGATTAAAGAAGTGAGCCAACACATCCTGCCCAGACTGGCTTCTTTTACTTAGTAATATATATATCAGATTCATCTATGATTTTTCATGGCTTTGTAGGTCACTTATTTTTCTTGATGAAAAGCATTTCGTTGCATGGATATACTTTTTTTTTTTCTTTCTTTCTTTTCTTTCTTTCTTTTTTTTTTTTTAATTGCATTTTAGGTTTTGGGATACATGTGAAGAACATGCAAGATTGTTCCATAGATACACACATGGCAGTGTGATTTGCTGCCTTCTTCCCCATCACCTATATCTGGCATTTCTCTCCATGTTATCTCTCCCCAGCTCCCCAACCCCTGCTGTTCCTCCCCTATTTCTCCCCAACTGACACCAGGGTGTGATGCTCCCCTCCCTGTGTCCATGTGTTCTCATTGTTCAACACCTGCCTATGAGTGAGAACATAGGATGTTTGATTTTCCGTTCTTTTGTCAGTTTGCTGAGAAGGATGGTTTCCAGGTTCATCCATGTCCCTACAAAGGACACAAACTCATCGTTTTTGATGGCTGAATAATATTTCATGGTGTATATGTGCCACATTTCCCCTTTCCATTCTATTATCGATGGGCATTTGGATTCATTCCACGTCTTTGATATAGTAAACTGTGCTGCAGTGAACATTTGTGTGCATGTATCCTTATAGTAGAACGATTTATAATACTTTGGATATATACCCAGTAATGGGATTGCTGGGTCAAGTGGAATTTCTCTTTCTAGGTCCTTGAGGAATTGCCACACTATCTTCCACAATGGTTGAACAATTTACACTCTCATCAGCATTGTAAAAATGTTCCTATTTCTCCACATTCTCTCCAGCATCTGTTGTCCCCAGATTTTTTAATGATTGCCATTCTAACTGGCATGAGATGGTATCTCAACATAGTTTTGATTTGCATTTCTCTAATGACCAGTGATGATAAGCATTTTTTCATATGTCTGTTGGCCTCCCGTGTGTCTTCTTTCATAAAGTGTCTGTTCATATCCTTCACCCACTTTTGAATGAGCTTGTTTGTTTTTTTCTTGTAAATCTGTTTCAGTTCTTTGTAAATTCTGGATATCAGCCCTTTGTCAGATGGGTAGACTGCAAAATTTTTTTTCCAATTCTGTTGGTTGCTGATTCACTCTAATGACTGTTTCTTTTGCTGTGCAGAATCTGTGGAGTTTGATTAGGTCCCATTTTCCTATTTTGATTTTTTGTTGCCAATGCTTTCGGTGTTTTGGTCATGAAATCCTTGCATACACCTATGTCCTGAATGGTTTTGCCTATATTTTCTTCTAGGGTTTTTATGGTGTTAAGTCTTATGCGTAATTCTTTAATCCATCTGGAGGTAATTGTAGTGTAAGGTGTCAGGAAGGGGTCCAGTTTCTGCTTTCTGCACATGGCTAGCCAGTTTTCCCAACACCATTTATTAAAAAGGGAATCATTTCCGCATTGCTTGTGTGTTTCAGGTTTGTCAAAGATCGGATGGTTGTAGATAAGTTGTGTTGCTTTTGAGGTCTCTTTTCTGTTCCATTGGTGTATATCTCTGTTTTGGTGCCAGTACCATGATGTTTTAATTACTGTAGTTTGTAGTTTAGTTTGAAGTCTGGTAGTGTGATGCCTCTCACATCGTTCTTTTTGCTTAGAATCGACTTGGCTATGTGGGCTCTTTTTTGGTTCCATATAAAGTTTAAGGTGGATTTTCCAGTTCTATGAAGAAGGTCATTGGTAACTTCATGGGGATAGTGTTGAATCTGTAAATTACTTTGGGCAGTATGGCCATTTTCATGATATTGATTCTTCCTAACTATGAACATGGAATATTTCTTCGTTTGTGTCATCTCTTATTTCGTTGAGCAGTGGTTTGTAGTTCTCCTTGAAGAGGTCCTTGTTAGTTATATTTCTAGGTACTTTATTATCTTTGTAGCAATTGTGAATGGCAGTTTGTTCTTGATTTGGCTCTCTTTAAGTCTGTTAGTGCTGTATAGGAATGCTTGTAATTTTTGCACGTTGATTTTGCATCCTGAGACGTTGCTGAAGTTGCTTATTAGTTTCAGGATATTTTGGGCTGAGATAATGGGGTCTTCTAGATATTCAATCATATCATCTGCAAATAGAGACAATTAGACTTCCTCTTTTTGAATACCCTTTATTTCTTTTTCTTTCCTGATTGTTCTGGCTAGAACTTCCAGTACTATATTGAATAGGAGTGGTGAGAGAGGGCATCCTTGTCTAGTGCCAGATTTTGAAGGGAATGCTTCAAGTTTTTGCCCATTCAGTATATTGGCTGTTGGTTTGTCATAAATAACTTTCATTGTTTTGAGATATGTTCTGTCAATACCTAGTTTATTGAGAGTTTTTGGCATAAAGGGCTGTTGAATTTTGTCAAAGGCCTTCTCTGCATAAATTGAGATAATCATGTGGTTTTTGTCTTTTACTTCTGTTTATGTGGTAAATTATGTTTATAGGCTTGCATATGTTGAACCAGCCTTGCATCCCTGGGATAAATCCTACTTGATCATGCCGAATAAGCTTTTCAATGTGCTCTTGCAATCGACTTGCCAGTATTTTATTGAAGAATTTTGTATCTCTGTTTATCATGGATATTTGCATGAAGTTTTCTTTTCTTGCTGAGTCTCTGACGGGTTTTTGTTTCAGGATGATATTGGTCTCATAAAATGATTTGGAAATGATTCCCTCGTTTTGGATTATTTGGAATAGTTTCAGAAGGAATGGTACCAGTTCCTCTTTGTATGTCTGGTAGAATTCAGCTGTGAAGCAATCTGGGCCGGGGCTTTTTTGGGGTGGTAGGCTCTTAATTGCTGCCTCAACTTCGGACATTGCTTTTGGTCTATTCAGGGTTTCGACTTCCTGGTGTAGGCTTGGAAGGATGCACATGTCCAGGAATTTATCCATTTCTTCCATGTTTACTAGTTTATGTGCATAGAGTTGTTAGTAATAATCTCTGATGATTCTTTGAATTTCTATGTAATCTGGGGGTGATATCCCCTTTATCATTTTTTATTATATCTATTGGATTATTCTCCTTTTCTTTTTAATAGAGACAGGCTTTCACCATGTTGGTCAGGCTGGTCTTGAACTCCTGATCTCAGGTGATCCACCTGCATTGGCCTCCCATAGTGTTGGGATTACAGGTGTGAGCCCTCGTGCCTGGCTTCATTACCAATCTTGTTTCCTTTTATTTCATGTTGTTGCACTGACTACATCCTGCAACTCTCCATGGCACATCAGAGGTGAGAGTACATGTCATTGTACTCATGGTGGCTTAGAGAGTGCATCCAGCCTTTCACCGTTGAGGGTAGTGGTGAGTATGATTTTCCCTAGATGCTCTTTGTCAGGTTGAGACGTTCCCTTCTGTTCTGAGTTCATTGGGTATTTTTCATTATGAAAGGGTGTTGGATTTTGTTGAATTGGACGTGTTGAGATGTTCCTAAGTTTTGGTTTCCTTATTTTATTGATGTGGTATATTATAGTAACGGAGTTTTGGTTTTGAATCAATCTTGCATCCCTGCGATAAATCTTACTGGTTCATGGCATATGATCATCTTTATGCATTGCTGGATCCCTTTTGCCAGTATTTTATTGAGGGTTTTTGTATGTACATGAGCAATGTTGTGGGTTCCTGCGGCAGTTCACGCAACAATTTGGGAGGCTGAACCAGGCGGATCACTTGAGGTCAACAGTTCAAGACCAGCCTGGGACAACTTGGTAAAACCCCATCTGTGGACCAGGTGCAGTGGCTCACGCCTGGAATCCCAGCACTTTGGGAGGCTGAGGTGGGTGGATCACAAGATCAAGAGATCAAGACTATCCCAGTCAACATGGTGAAACCCCTTCTCTACTAAAAATACAAAAATTAGCTGGGCATGGTGGCACGTGACTGTAATCCCAGCTACTCAGGAGGCTGAGGCAGGAGAATTGCCTGAACCCAGGAGGCAGAGGTTGCGTTGAGCTGAGATCGCGCCATTTCACTCCAGCCTGGGTAACAAGAGTGAAACTCCATCTCGAAAAAAAAGAAAAGAAAAGAAAAAGAAAGAAAAATAAAACAACAACTAAAAAAACTCCATCTGTACTGAAAATACAGAAATTACCTAGGCATGGTGGTGCATACTTGTAGTCCTAGCTACTTGGGAGGCTGAGGCAGGAGAATCACTTGAACCTGGGAAGCAGAGGTTGAAGTGAGCCGAGATTGTGACACTGCACTCCAGCATGCATGACAGAGCAAGGCTCTGCCTCAGAGAGAGAGAGAGAGATTGAATGAACATTGTAATAATGATAACTTATGGTTTTGTTTGCTTTTTATTTTAAAAAATTGAAGTAATTTATAAAACAAAAAATACGCCTACTTTAAAGTTTATAGTTCATTGATTTTTAGTGTATCTATGGTCATGCAGGTTTTGACTCTAATCGAAAACATCCTGTCATCCCCATTAGCTGTCACTCTCCCACTGTCCCTTTTTCTGGCTCCTGGTCCCCATGAGCCTCTTTCTGTCTGTGGAATTGTCTGTTCTGAACCTTATGTATCAGTGGACCCTCAGCCGTGGCCATTGATGTCTGGCCTCCCCACCAGTGCTTGCTGTTCCTGAGCTTCATCAGGTTGCAGCAGGGGTCAGGACAGAGGTTTGTTTGTGGGCGGTTTTCAGTGTCACACAATGCATGTCCTGCCTGGGGTGAAACAGCCTTGACTATGCAAGCAATCCTGGGTGGGAGGTGGCACCTGTGGCAGCCCCACACATGTGCTGCATCCAGTGCTCTCCAGCCTTCAGAGGCAGAGACAAAGCCTCTTCCCTGCTCACTGAGCAGACTCTGACCAGTGCTTGTTCTTGGCTGCCACCCTGTGATGTCCAGCAGCAGGACTTGGACAGGCCAAGCTAGCCCTGCTTCTCTTCCTCTGCAGGCCTCCTCACTGGGGAGGCAGAGCCCTCATGTGGTCTTTTGCCTTGCACACAGCCTGTGCCCTGAAGAGCCTGGTTTGCAGACAACAGCAGGTAACTTCCTCTGTCCTCCCCCGACCCAGGTCTGCCAAGGCCTTTGTGGCTGTGAGAGACAGAATGCCCACTGGGTTTGGCTGAATTGTGACCAGCACACTGGCTTCCAGAGTCCAGGGTGTTCCAGCTCCCATCTGCCCAGATGGAGCCGTGGGGAGCATGATCAGAACTCCATCTTCCTGTTCTCTAGCAGAGGCAGGGAGCCCAAGCAACCTGAGACAATCCTCAGAGCCCAGACCCCCAGCAGAGGACCCCAGCACAGGCCTGAACCAAGCTGAGGGCCACCTCATCTTGCTGGGGTGCTGGGGTTGGGTGTTTGCTGAGGGATGCAGGCTGGAGAAGTTGGAGCAGTGGAGACAGGCAGACCCTGGTTCCTTGCACCTTCCTGCACCGATGCTGTTTGCCCGAGGGGCATCGAGATCCCAGGCCACCTGTTGGCCACCTGTGCTGGGCCCACAGGGCAAAATGTGGGTGCACAAGTGTCTCGGTGACTGCTCCTTCTTCCTCTTGCTGTGCTTCTATGGGCCAAGTGTAGGGCTTCATGTCTTCACGGTGTAAAACTCGTCCACATCTCAGTCTCCAAAGAAGGCATTGCTATCCCTATTTTTCCTACATGGCTCCTCCAGGGATGTCATGGGCACTGAGGGTACAGGTGCACCCAGGCAGCTCCAGGTTATTCCACCACTTTAGCGAGGTGCCGGCCACCAGGGGTCTTCCACATGCTGCAGCTGCTTGGTCTGTGCGTGGTGTGCCCCTGCGTGTCCAGCCACGTAGGCTCTGTGGCTGCACCCCTAGAGGCTTTCCAGGCCTTCAGGTCCCAAACCTTGGGCTATACTTCTACTTCTCCCTGTCTGAATTGATTGAACCGTGGCTATCTCCTTTTGTTTGTTTTAAAGTCTGACTAATTGGAGACTAAACGTGGAGAGAAATGGTGACACACCCCAGTTCTTTCCGGGAAACCCTGGGTCTGATGACAGCTGCCATCTGTTGGGCATTGTGTATCATATAGCGGCTTCATGTGGCCATGCCAGTGGAGTGTGAGAGGCTGGCATTGTCCAGATCCCTCCGGCACTGCCGCTATGTGGTTCTTGATGCTGTGCTGACTCATTCAGGTGAGGGTTTGGCATCACCCATTTCAGAAGTTGTGCTAAAATGGGTGATGCCAAATGAGTCAGCTCTAATGATTCCTGCTGCTCCCCCCACCCCAATGAAATGAGTGTCTGTCTCCTTCTAGTCCACACTCTCCAAATCCTCCGACTTTCCTGTTCAGGAAGACAAGCAGTCCCTCAGAAAGACCTCCCCCTCCCCCCAAAAAAAACCCCTTGAAGTTAGCGTGTGCAGTTCACCAGCTGTTGTGGGGTGCTTGAGTTGTGGGGTGTCCCGACAGAGACCAAGGTGGGAGGCTGGTCCTGTGGTGCAGAGGGCCTCACCCCTAGGGCTTCCCCTGCCCCAGGCACCCCCAGTCTCTGCAGAATGGTTGGAACAGGCAGGCAAGGTGCTCACCTGCTCTGCTGTATTCTCCCCAGTGGTGTCCATGGGCTCTGGAGACCATCAGTTCAACCTCACGGAGATCCTGTCACAGAACTACAGTGTTGAGGGGGAGTGCGAGGAGGCTTTGAGGTGCTCAGACTAGCCCAAGGAGGAGCTGGAGAAGGACTTCATCTCCCAGGTACTTGGGGGAGGTGATCCCATCCCCATGTTGGGTGGAGCCCTCTGGGGTCAGCAGTTTCTGTGCAGTTGGATTTATGTTGACAAGTGTTAAATTGTGCATCTTTCTACAAAGTGCCAAGCACCATCCTAGGAACTGAATTTAGTGGTGACTGGGTCTTTCATGGGGCTCTCTGAGCAGCACAGTGGCTGGGCATTAAGCCAGCTTCTCTCAAACTCTCTGGTCTCAGAATCCAATTTGTACTCTTAAAAATTGTTGAGTGTTCCAAGACAGTGTAGACTAAGGGAAAAAATTTATTGAGAGTTTTGGCCAGGTACGGTTGCTCATACCTGTAATCCCAGCACTTTGCGGGGCTGAGGCGGGCAGATCACTTGAGGTCAGGAATTTGAGACCAACCTGGCCAACATGGTAAAACCCCACCGCTACTAAAAATGCAAAAATTAGCTGGGCGTGTCACACATGCCTATAGTCCCAGCTCTTCAGGGGGCTGAGGCAGGAGAATCACTTGAACCTGGGAGGTGGAGGTTGCAGTGAGCTGAGATGGCACCATTACCCTGGAGCCTGGGTTGACAGAGTGAGATCCTGTCTCAAAAAAAAAAAAAAAAAAAAAAAAAAAAAAAAAAAATTAAGAGTTTTAAGGAGCTTTGTTAATGGGATTTATCTATTGCTTTTTTACTACATTAAAAATTAAAATTGACATGTAGGAATATTATTTCCTAACTTATTTAACATGACATGAATAGGCTGGGTGTGGTGGCTCATTCCTGTAATTCCAGCACTTTGGGAGGCCAAGGCAGGAGAACCACGAGGTCAGGAGTTAAAGACCAGCGTGACCAACATGGCAAAAGCCTGTCTCTACTAAAAATGCGAAAAACAAACAAGCAAACAACAACAACAACAAAAAAAAAAACACAACAACAACAAAAAAAAAAAACTGTAGGGTATGGTGGCGCATGACTGTAATCCCAGCTACTTGGGAGGCTGAGGCAGGAGAATTGTTTGAATCTAGGAGGTGGAGGTTGCAGTGAGCCATGATTGCGCCATTGCACTCCAGCCTGGGTATTAGAGCAGGACTCCATCTCAAAAAATAAAAATACATCTGGGTGCTGTGGCTCAATCCTGTAATCCCAGCACTTTGGGAGGCTGTTGTGGGTGGATCACGAGGTCAAGATGTAGAAACTATCTGGGCCAACATGGTGAAACCCAGTCTCTACTAAAAATACAAAAATTAGCTAGGCATGGTGGCATGTGCCTATACTCCCAGCTACTTGGCAGGCTGAGGCAGGAGAATTACTTGAATCCAGGAGGCAGAGGTTGCAGTGAAGCAAGATTGTGCCACTGCACTCCAGCTTGGTACCGGGCGATAGAGTGGTCTCAAAAAAAAAAAAAAAAAAAAAAAAAAAAAAAAAAAAAAAATTAAATTAAATTAAAATAAATAAATAAATAAAATAGCTTGAACAAGTCAGTTACATGTTAATATAAATACTTTTTTGAAACTGAAAGAAAACCTCTGTGTTCCAAAAGAAAAAACAATTAGTGCAAAGAATGAATTTTTAGTTTTCCAAATCTCTTCGAATATAGAAGCATATATGAAAAATCCAGCTTCAGTCTTTTTTTTTTTTTTTTTTTTTTTTTTTTTTTTTTTTTTTTTTTTTGGACAGAGTCTTGCTGTCACCCAGACTGGTGTGCACTGGTATGATCTCAGCTCACTGCAAACTCCACCTTCTGGATTCAAGCGATTCTCCTGCCCCAGCCTCCTAAGTAGCTGGGATTACAAGTGCACACCACCATGCCCAGCTAATATTGTTTTTGTCTTTTTAGTAGACAGGGTTTCACCATGATGGCCAGGATGATCTTTATCTCCTGACCTCATGATCCACCCACCTCACCCTCCCAAAGTGCTCCCAAAGGATTACAGTCATGAGCCACTGGGCCTGGCTTAAACTTTTTATTTGATTTTTTTTTTTTTTTTTTTTTTTTTTTTTTTTTTTGAGAGGACTTGCTATTTTGCTAGATCTCGTCTCAAACTCTTGACCTCAAGCAATTTTTCTGTCTGGGCCTCCCAAAGTGCTGGGAGTATATGTGTGAGGCACCGTACATGACTCAAGGTCTTTCTTTCTTTCTTTTATCTTTTGAGACAGAGTGGGGACCTTTTGCCCAGGCTGGAGGGCAGTGGCACATTCTCAGCTCACTGCAACCTCCACCTCCCAGGTTCAAGTGATTGCCTTGTCTCAGCCTCCCGAGTAGCTGAGACTACAGGCATCCACCAGCATGTCCAGCTAATTTTTGTGTTTTTAGTAGAGATGGAATTTCAACATGTTGGCCAGGCTGATCTTAAATGCCTGACCTCAAAGTGATCCTCGCACCTCAGCCTCTTATGCTTGGATTACAGGGTGAGCCATGCCCAGCCCACTTCTGTCTTTTAAGGGAGATGTTAGTCTGTTGTGATAAGGTGTTATGGTTGAAGTACACATACAGCCTCATACAGAACTATTGTTGGAAAATGAAGGCATATTTAACAGTTTTTTCAGATAATGGGGTGTTCTTCTTTGATGTCACAGCAAAACTCAGCAAATGGTAGTTTTGTGGAGTGGAGTCTGAGACCGTTACCAGTGAACCTCATGGTTACAGAGGCAGAGAGGTCCATGAACAGGTCCCACAAAGTGGCTTCTGGTGCTGCTCTCTATCCTCACATGGTGGACAGAGAACCCGAGGGAGCCATCTGGTGTTTTTCATAAAAGGTTACTAATCCTACTGGATCAGGGCCCCACCCTCATGGCCTCACTGGACCTTAGTCACTTCCGTAAACACCTCATCTCCATATACAGTGGCATTGGGGGTTAGAGTTGACTGTAACCATTAATGTCACTGCCGACCTCATCACAAGTTTTGTAAATGTTGGAAATTTGGCAAGTTCATGTCAAACTTGTTTGTCAAAGTCTTGAATTCTACAGTTGCAGCAGTTAGGTCAACTGTTTCCTCTGAAGTAGCAACCCCCCTTGCCTGCCTGTGAGGCTCCTGTCTGAGTGGCTGTAGTCGGCCAGCACTCTTGAGGTGAAAGGACAGGGAAGGCCCCCTTGCCTCACCACCCATTTCACACCTGCTTCCCTGAAGGTGCCACCTCGAGAAGAGCCCTCTCGCCTCACCACCCATTCCAGGCACGCTTCCTTGAAGGAGCCTCTCACCCTGGTAGGCAGCAGCCGCTCTGCTTCCCATGCCCTCACACAGAACATGGAGGTGTCTGCTCAGGATGCAACTTCACAGAATGTGCCCACCATCTTCTGAAGTGAAACTGGGGAGTTTGCTTTTGGTCTGTGAGGGATGGGCAGTGGTGCCACACCTGGGTGCGGCTTCCACTGGCGCTGGGCTGTTTCTGGCTGCTGGTGCAGCACCATCAGTGTGAGTGTCAGTGAGGCCCAGCACAGAGACCATAGCTTAGTGCTCTTCAGACAGGGTTTCACCCGGGGCATCCAGGGGCCTTGGGACCACTGTGTCAGCCCTCCCATGAGAGCTCCTTGCACTCTATGGCTAGGAGGCCTCAGATCCCATCTCAGAGCAGGAGATTGAGGGTGGCGACGTGGCTCCCAACGTCCAGAACATGACCCTGGACATGGTTATTGAGTGCCCTTCCTGGAACTGGCCCCCAGCAGAGGTGCGGAGACAGTGGCTGCCTCTCAGCAGGGGGCATTCACTGAGAGGAGCACAAAAGTCCCCAGAACAAGTCGAATGTGGCCACCTGTACCGCATACTCCTGGTGGTCGTGGGCATACAGAATCTGTTCTGTCTGCCGGGTTCTGTGAGAACTAAAGGGGGACTCGTAGTGGACATTCCACCCGGGGAAGGGCTGGGAATGGGCCAGGAGGTTCTTTGTGTACTTGAAGCCCCAGGAGGTGTCTGGGCAGGAGCTGGGGTGGAGGAGAGGCCAGTGCTGACATCCTGAGAGAATGAGAGGGAGGGTTCAGGAAGGTGGATGCTGAGAGTGAACCCCAGGGTTGGGTGGAGTCTGAGCAGGCAGCTGTAATCTCAGTGGTGAAGAGGCTCCGATGAAGGGGGCATGGGGATTTAAAAGCAGCACTGGAGACGGTGACATCCCTTCCTTTTGGGGAGTTACATGCCCTGTTTCTACTTCCTGGCAGCCAGCACGGGCTCAGCATCAAGGAATGTGTTCATCACGGCGCTCTTTTTCCCATTCGTGATGTCTGTTTCTCTGGTTACTCATTTTTGACCCGGTGTGAATCGACAGCTTCTCCATTATATTTATGAAGCATCCATCTGTTTGCTTACTTTACTTTTTTTATTATTATTATTTTTAATTTTGAGATAGAGTCTCACTGTGTCACCCAGGCTGGAGTGAAGTGGTGCAGTCTTGGCTCACTGCAACCTCTGCCTCCCAGGTTCAGGTTATTCTCCTGCCTCATCCTCTTGATTAGCTGGGAGGATAGGTGGCATGTAGCTTATTTTTAGTGGAGACAGCATTTTGCCTTATTGCCCAGGCTGGTCTTTAACTCCTGGCCTCAACTGATCTGCCTTCCTTGGCCTTCCAAAATGCTGGGATTACAGGTGTGAGCCCCTGTGTCTGGCCTGTATATGTAGTTTCCTGGTATTTTTTTTTTTTTTTTTTTTAATCAGGAATAAATGTCAGATTTTACCAAATGGCTTTCAGGTTATGCTTTTCCCCTTTGATAAACTGATGTTGAGTTAAAATAGTACCATCCTTGTATTCCCGTCATTCACCCTGTGCGAGGAGGCACTGTAGGCAGGGTGGTGCCCTCTTCTTCAGCCAGTGACCCCTGTGTTACCATGTCTTTCTGAGGGACTGTGAAGGAGCTCTCGAATGAGGGGCTGAGCCTGAGGTCTGGCTGGGGAGTGCTGCATGTCAGAATCTGCTGTGGGTGTGTCAGAGTAGCCCTGGTTGTGGCCAGCAAGGCTCAGGTAAGGGAGACAGTACAGGAGCCCCCTGAGTAGTCCCTCCTGATAGGGCCCTGTTCTCCTCCCTAACTCAGAGCAGCGACATGCCCTTCGATGAGCTGCTTGCACTCTGTGGCTATGAGGCCTCAGACTCCATCTCAGAGCAGGAGAGTGAGGGTGGCAACATGGATCCCAACCTCCAGGACATGACCCTGGACATGGTGATTGAATGCCCTTCCTGGAACTGATCCCCAGCAGAGGTGCGGAGACCAGGGCTGCCTCTCAGCAGGGGGCATTCAGTGAGAGGAGCACAAAGGTCCCCAGAACAAGTCGAATGTGGCCACCTGTACCACTCTGCCAAGGTCAGAATGGCCGTGGACATGAGGCTGGACCCTACCCTTAACCCCAGGCCATGTGTCCTTCTGGTGTGGGCAGGTGGAGAGGCAATTGGGGCTTATCTTGGAGAAGTGCACCTGGGAAGGCAGAGGAACCATGACTTGGGTGCCTCCCCAGGACTGAACTCTCTGACATTAGGTACCCATAGGTCACCATTCAAGGCCTGGGCGTTTGGAGCACAGGAAGTCTGCATTGCAGAAGGTTAACAGCAAATGCATGGCTGAGAAAGAGCCACATGCTCTGGGCAGTGTCCAGTGGTGGCTCTGACTGTTCCCAGCACTGGTGGCTGGGTGTGAGCTTCCCCACATTGTGCACCCTTGGGTACCTCCAGCTCTTTACCTGTGTAATATAAATAGCACCACACGTGTCCAGTTGCACCGCCACTTCCCTCCCCTCAACACTGTGCACCCTCAGCCACTTTCATCTTCTTTTCTGCAGAATGGGCATAGGCCCCACATGAGCCTCAGGGAGCCCCCAGCCTCTTCACTGTTGTTATCGTTAATGTTATCCTGAGACTGCTAAACTGTAAAATGTTCTTTACTTTTTCGTGAAAAGGAACAAATCGTGAAGGATTTGCTTTTAGGGAAAGAAGAAGAGACGCAGCCATCTGCTGATGACCTCACCCCAACCATGACCTCTCACGAGCCCTCTGACCTCTTCCCAAACCAGAGTGGATGTAGGTGACTCTGTTCCTAACTTCTCCCGTGTCCAGGCCCCAGGGCAGGCAGGGGTGATGCTGATGAAGGGTCCTGGGGCTGGTGCAGTCCAAGAACTCATCACAGATGAGGGGGTCTGCCTGGTGGGATGCATTGGTAGTCCTGGGGGTGCCTTGTTCTGCCCCATCCTGGCCAGTGAGCAGGGACTCTCAGAGCGATTCAGTTTAAACAAGCAGATAATGTGTTGGTTTCCATAGGCAATCTAGAAACAGCATCCCCATAGCCATCCTCTCTCACAGGCCTGTGCACTGGCTTTCCTGGGAGCTGATGGCTGGGGCCCAGCAGTACAGCAGCTATGTGAAAAGGAAGGAAAAGGAAGGCCTCTTTCTTCAGAGTACACCCCGGGTCCTGGGTTCTGTGCCCATCCATGTCCCAGTGTCTGGCCAGGGAGGGTGTCACAGCCTGGGGATCAGGTGGATGGAGAGTGGGAGTGAAGGGTCTTTGCCTGGAGAACGGGCTGTGCAGGCTGCCAGCAGTGGAGACCCTGGAGGACCTGCCTCCATTTTCCCAAAGCTCGTTTCCTGGCTGATAAAGTCAAATTGCCTGGCTCTTCTGCCTCCTCTGACACCGAGGAGGGCTCCCTTCCTGCCAACAAATGTAAGAAGGTAGGTGGCTCTGCTTCTCCCCAACCTTGTATCAACTGCAGTCACCACAGTGGGCTCCTGCTGAGCCCTGTCCCTGGTTGTGTGCCCCTTCTCAGAGGAGGGACGTGCTTCTCAACCCCGGGGTAGGCCAGGACCGGAGCCCCAGCTCCTGCTGCTGGCCCAGAGTGTCTCCCCTGTGACATCCTATCTGAGCCTGCCAGGCCAGTGTCAGGGCACAGCCTCCCCTCACCCACACAGGCCTCTGCCTCCCATCCTCAGACCCCAGAACTGGCATCAGCAGGTCAACCACACACATGGGTCTGGGGTCTGAATGGTGGCCCCTCTATCCTAGTGGGCCACAGCATGTGGCAGCCAGCCTCCTTCCTGTGCCAGATGCTTCCTCAGTGTTCTGATTCCCAGACCCTTGTTTGAGGGAGATTATGGTGGGACCTCAGTTCCAGGCTGACCTCAGCAGCCTGCACTTGAACTGGCCCTGTGAGAAGAGTGCCTGGGGCCTGAGGCTGGGAACTCACTTCTGCAGGGGAGTGGTCCAGTTGGATGTCAGATCTTTAGGCAGTCTGAGGGGCCCAGCCTTGTCAGGTGCCCAACTTTTGTGGTTTGCTGGGCAGCGGAGCCTGTGGCTGCAGGAAGTGGAGGCCCTCTTGACTGCAGTGGGCATGTCGATGACTGGCCCTGCCCACTCTGCCCAGCTCTGTCTGTCTCTTGGGGTCTGCTCCTGTCAACCCGTGCAGCCAAACCTTCAGCAGTCCATCCTGTCCTGCCCTTGACTCCAGCCATCTCCCCCAAGCCGGGGCCGCTGCCTTCACCAGCTCTCTGCCCCAAGGCACCTCCTCAGGAGCCCCGGGTCAGATGGGTTCTCCAAAGAGACCTGCTGGGTGTTGTGCTGCTTCCCCTGCCTGCCTCCCCACCTATGAAGGGCATACCTTGTCCTAGACCTGAACTTCATCTTTTTCGCACTAGAGTTCAGAGCCAAGCCGCTCTAGTCCCTTCTAGGCATGGACTCACTTGCCCACTGACTTGAGTCTTATCTTTCCCTGGAGCCCTCAGAGGTCCTGGGCCGGTGCTCCTAGCTCAAGAGCCTTCTCCATCATGATTCCATGCCTGGGATGGACTCATGTGACAGGAGAATGGAAGCAGGCAGGTGGAGCCAAGCTAGGACATTCAAAAAGCAGGGTCAAAGGGGACATGGGACCCTCACCCAGAAAAGGCACTTACAGTCACAGTCTGGGTGGAACCCTGGACTCGGAGCCTGTTGTGAGGGCCCTTTCCCAACCCTGACTCACCCCATGAGGGTGCCCCATCCTCAGCAGCCAGCACCACTTCTGCCATGGGACACCACTGGCTGCTCCCACTCTGTGTGACGTCTGTGCTGTGTCTCGCATATTGTGCTGTGGTGCTTGGTTTGGGTGCCACGTTTGCCCGCCCCTCCTGCCGTGGGCTGCTGTCATGGTTGGGTCCATTTGTGGGCCATGAATGCCCTTGTGCCTGGTTTGTGGATAGGGCACTCAGTTCTCAATGGGCAGCAGGGAGTCGCACAGTAGGCTTGTGCTGGGGTCACATGTGCTGACCGAGTTTCTCACTCATGATTTGTGGGAGTCGCTCACATTCTTGGCATTTGAACCCGAGTGTGAACTTGCCTGAGTTGAGATAAACTTTTGTCGCATCATGTCTTTCATTGACATTTCCCTGGAGAGTGTGCTTGCCATTTTGATATTCTCTTTGTGAATGCCCAAAGCTTTCCCCGTTTCTGACTTGGGTGGTCTTTCTCTCTGATTTGTGGAGTGACTCATGTGCTCTGGAAGCGAGTCCTCTGTGGGCTTTGCACACTGCTGCTGTCTGCTCCAGTTTGTGGTTTCCCGTTGACTCTCTTGGTGATATCTTCAGTAAAGTCCAGCTTACCGATCTTCATTTTAAAAGTAATGTGTTTTTGTCCTATTAAAGAGTCTTTGCTTATTTTCAGGCTCTTGAAGATATTCTTCCATATTTCATTCTAGAAGCTTTATTGCTTTCCTTTCACATTTAAGACTGTGATCAAACTTAATTTAAATGTTGGTGTATGGTGGCCAGGGCTTTGGCTCACCCTGTAATCCCAGCACTTTGGGAGACCGAGGTGGGTGGATCACCTGAGGTAGGGATGTGTGACCAGCCTGTCCAACATGGTGAAACCCTGTCTCTACTGAAAAAAAAAAAAAAAAAAAAAAGAAAAAGAAAAAAAAAGAAAAGAAAAATAGCCAGGTGTGATGGCACTTGCCTGTAGTCCCAGATACATGGGAGGCTGAGGCAGGAGAATCACTTGAACTACAAGGTAGAGGTTGCAGTGAGCTGAGATTGCACCACTGCACTCCAGCCTGGGCCACAGAGACTCCATCTCAGAAAAATTAAAAAAATAAAAATAAAAATAAATGAATTTTGGTGTATAGTGTTAGATGGTATGAAGTGTGGGTTGGGGAACTGTGTTTCCATACTGACATGCAGTTGCTCCAGCACCACACATTGAAAAGATGGTGGCCAGGCATGGTGGCTCTGTTTCTGAAAGAAAAAAAAAAAAAGTCCATTCACTGAGTTGCAGTCATAACTTAGTGATAAATCCAGTGTTTGTACAGTGCCTCCCTTCTCTCACCCTGAGTCATGCCACACTGTCACAATTGTTCCACATTACACATAAGTCCGAGATGATGCAAGTCTTCGAGCTTTGTAAGTTTTCATTGTATGTATATAAGTTTGAGTAAAATTATTTTTTCGGCAACTGACAGGTTTTATTATTATTTATTTGTTTTAGAGACAGAGTTTTGCTCTTGTTGCCCAGGGTGGACTGCAATGGCCCAATATCAGCTCACCACAACCTGCACCTCCCATGTTCAAGTGGTTCTCCTGCCTCAGCCTTGGCCTCCCAAAGTGCTGGGATTGCAGGTGTGAGCCACCACATCCAGCCCTGACAAGTTTTAATCTTAAAACTTAGGTAGATATACAACTTGTCAGTCACCTCAAAAATATTTGCTAAGGTTCTGATTAGGTTTGCACTGAATCTTCAATTTGGCAAGAATTAATATTCCACTCTGTGGGTTTTTAACCTCTCACAACACCTTTTTTTTTTTTTTTTTTTTTTTTTTTTTTTTTTTTTTTTGAGATGGAGTTTTGCTCTTGTTGCCCAGGCTGGAGTGCAATGGCGCGATCTCGGCTCACCGCAACCTCCGCCTCCTGGGTTCAGGCAATTCTCCTGCCTCAGCCTCCTGAGTAGCTGGGATTACAGGCACACGCCACCATGCCCAGCTGATTTTCAGTATTTTTAGTAGAGACGGGGTTTCACCATGTTGACCAGGATGGTCTCAATCTTTTGACCTTGTGATCCACCCGCCTCGGCCTCCCAAAGTGCTAGGATTACAGGCTTGAGCCACTGCGCCCGGCCACAACACCTTTAATCTTAGCAATGTTATGGTTTTCAGTATAGCATCTTTTTCTTGAAATTGAGTCTCCCTTTGTCACACAGGCTCGAGTGCAATGGCATGATCCCAACTCCCTGCAACCTCCACCCCACAGGTTCAAGCAGTTCTCTTGCCTCAGCTTCTGGAGTAGCTAGAATGGCAGGTGCCCGCCACCACAAACAGCTATTTTTTGTATTTTTAGTAAAGAGAGTGTTTCACCATGTTGGCCAGGCTGGTCTCCAACTCCTGACCTCAGGTGATTGACATGGCTTGGCCTTCCAAAGTGCTGGGATTACAGGTGTGAGCCACTGTGCCCGGCCCTGGTTTACATTTTCCTTCAGACTGGAAAGGTGTTCTGTCTTCTGGCTCACCCTATCTCATGAGGAAAACCTTTAGTCTTCTCTTGTTTTTTTCTCTGCTAGCTTTGACGACATTTCGCTCCCACTGGTTTTGAGCAGTTTGACAAGGAAGTTCTGTGGTGGACACTGACAGTGTGTAGCCTTTGAGGCCGGCCTCTTCCATATTCATTTCAGGCCCCTCCATATCTTTTTGTGGCTCAACAGCTTATTTCTTTCTTTCTTTCTTTTGTTTTCCTGAGATGGAGTCTCCCTCTTGTTTCCCAGGCTGAAGTGCAGCAGTCCAATCTTGGCTCACCACAACATCTGGCTCCTGGGTTCAAGCAATTCTCCTCCCTCAGCTCCCAAATAGCTGGGACTACAGGCACACACCACCACACCCGGCTAGTTTTTGTACTTTTAAGTAGAGGTGGGGTTTCTCCATGTTGGCCAGGCTGGTCTTGAACCACTGGAATTACAGGCATGAGACAGCACACCCTGCTCCTCCTTCTCTTTTGAAGTAGATTTTCACAGGATACAGAATTCCGAGTGGACAATTCTTTTCTTTTGGTGTGTTAAAGTTCTATTCATGCCTGCTCTCTATTGTTTCTGATGAGGAATTTTCTCATTCTTCTGTTTTCCTTAATATATGTAGACGTAAACCCTGAAAGTGCTCTGGCAAGGATCTGGAGCCTCATCCTGTTCTCATATAAACACTGATTTAGAAGAGAATTAGAAAGGTAGACACATAGTTATTACTTCAAATAATCATATATAATCTTACAGTTACCTATAAAGATATATATCCAATATAACCTTTAATCTTACTAATGACTCTCAGGTTATGAAGCATGGAACTGAGATGACACTGTGAACAAAGTGCCCTAAGCCCTCTGTCATGCCCACATAGGGCTGCTGGAGGGCACCTCGGCTGTGTGGCAGCACCCGCCCTGGGGAAGCGCCCATGCTGGGGAAGTACCTGCTGTTTAGCCAGCTAGGGAAGGAGGCATCCAAAATGGCCGTGGTGTCTCCTTCCTAGGGAAGACAGGAGAAAACTCCACTCCTCCAAGCTCCTGCGGTGGGCCTGACGGCTGTCAGGGACACCTGCAGACATCCGGGAGCTTAACTGTCTCTATGTGACGCTGGCTTCAGCAATCACATTCCACGTCCACTCTGATGCCCTGCTTCTGCACCTGGTTTCTCTTTTTATTGAAAGGTAAGAATAATAGTAACATGATCTTAATATCCTGCATATTTCTGACAAATACATGAAGAGGGCTGACACATTTGGTTTTCTTCTGGCCTCAGCTATGTGAAAGTCCTGGGCCACCTGTCTCCAAGACACGAGATTTATCTGACCCTGTCCCTGACCACCGTTACCTCCCCTGACCTTCCCCTCCCCCTGCTTTGTATTCAATAAATTAAGTCAGAGCATCCAGGCACTTGGGGCCACTGCAGGTGTCCACACTTCAGCTGGCAGTGGACCCCCAGACTCTCTTCTCTCTCTCGGTGCCTGTGTGTTTTATTTCTACAGTTTCTCATCTCTGCACCTGCAGGGAGGGGCTCAGAGAATCCTATAGGGCTGGACCCTATACATATGAAATCTCTGTGGACCGTATACATGATTTTCTTGTATTTTTCAGACTTTGACAGTTTGTGATGTACCTGGGTCTAGTTTTCTGAACTGAGTGACATCAGCCTCAGGGTGTGTGTATTTTAACAGATTTTGAAGCCTTGACCATTATTTCTGAAAATGTTTGTTTTCTTTTTCTTCCTTAGAGTTCAGTTTCTGGGAGAATATTTCTCAAATTTTTCTGATTTCCTGCTCTGTCTTCCTTTTGGGTCTCTGGTATATGTGCCATGTGCTGGGTGTCATCCCTCAAGTCTCTCCATCCACCTGTATCATGGCCATGGTGACCCACAGGTCTCTACAGTCACCTGTATCACAGCCATGGTGTCCCACAGGTCTCCGTGTTCACCTGTATCATGGCCATGGTGTCCCACAGGTCTCTGGGTTCACCCATATCACAACCATGGTGTCCCACAGGTCTCTGTGTTCACCTGTAACATGGCCATGGTGTCCCACAGGTCTCTGCAGTCACCTGTATCATGGCCATGGTGTCCCACAGGTCTCTGCAGTCATGTGTGATGGTCCTGGTTGTTGCACGGGTCTCTCTTTGTTCTCTCATTTTCTGTCTCTGTGCTAATGTTTGAATAATTTATTTTTGTTGTTGTTGTTGTTTTTGAGATGGAGTCTCACTTTGTTGCCCATGCTGGAGTTCACTTGTGCAATCCCAGCTTACTGCAATCTCCGCCTGCTGGGTGCAAGAGATTCTCCTGCCTCAGCCTTCTGAGAAGCTGAGATTACAGGTGTGAGCCACCACACCCAGCCCAGAAGTTATGCTCTTAAGAGCCAGTTCAGGGATGCCTGGGCCTTTAGAAACAGAATTCAGGTGTCATGATCCACATTATGATATTTTGATGCTTCTATTTCCCTGCTACTCGACCTGACCTTATTCTCAGATGCGGTTCCCATTGTGGTGACCGAGGTGGCACCAGTAACCCCAGGAACCCAACCTGGCACCTTTGATTTCTGTGGGAAGCCTGAGTCTTGCCCAATAGTGCCAGTAAAACTCCTGGGTAAACCTGGTTGCTGGATCTTGTTCTCACACCTGAATCAGAAGCTGCCAAACAGAAGGGGTTTTCTGGTTGGCCGGTCCTGGGTCCCTTGTTCACTTCAGTAGCAGGGTAGGCCTCATGGAGAAGGAAAAGCAAGAGGGAGGACCCCATGGCTGGCTGAGTGCAGCCACCCAGAGGCATGAGCATCCTGTAATCCTGTATGTGTGGGTTGAGCAGGGAGGTCAGGTGAGTAGAGAGGTCAGGAGGGCAGTGCAGGAATGCTGTCCCTCTTAGGCTGAGAAATCTAAAACCAGGGGACGACAGTGGAGAACCTTAGCACTTTTTTTTTTTTTTTTTTTTTTTTTTTTTTAGCTTGAGTGGAGACATGTTTCAGGGAGGTTTGATTTGGTTGGAATATTAAGTTGGAGCCAGGAGAGACCATTGCTCACTTAGGGGATGTCATGTGTTGACTAGAATGTTCCTTTTCATGGCATCCTGTGTGGATGTTGCTGGTTGACTAAGAACGTTCCTGTTTGTGCTGTCCTGTATGGACATCACTGGCCATAAGAAAAAGTTCTTATTTGTTTGTGTTAGTTTATTGAATGCTTTCCTTTTACGAAAAGGTTGAGAATTTTTATTCATGAGGTCAAGAGTTTGAGACCAGCCTGGCCAATATGGTGAAATCCAGTATCTACTAAGAATACCAAAATTATCCAGGCATGGTGGTGCATGCCTGTAATCCAAGATTATAGGAAAATCCCCAAAATGAATGTCTTATGTGACCTCCTACGTGCTAATCAAATATGGAAATCTGTTCTGAACCGAGTTAGTCACCATGCCAGGGAGCAGGCCTTAGCCAGGGCATCGTTGGAGATGGAACCTCCTGAGACAGTTTCTGTCAGGGTGAATAGGGTTGGGAGAAAGTTGCCCACAGCTGATGGTCCTGGCCTGGCTACTGTCCCCAGAGCCTCAGCCTCCCAGGCTCAGGCTGTGCTGAGGATGCCATGGCTCTGGAGTGGGACTGTCTTGGTCCCTACTGACCTGACCCAGCTCTTCCTCTAGCCCTGGTGGTCCTTGTGGTTCCTGGGTAGGGTGGCCAGATAAAATATAGGATGTCCACTTAAGATTCAAATTGCAGATAAACAAACATGTGGGCCAGGTATGGTGGCCCACACCTGTAATCCCTGCACTTTGGGAGGTAGAGGCAGGCAGATCATGAGGTGAGGAGATCAGGACCATCCTGGCCATCTCTACAAAAAAAAAAAAAAAAAAAAAAAAAAAAGCCAGGCATGGTGGTATGAGCCTGTAGTCCCAGCTACTCGGGAGGCTGAGGCAGGAGAATTGTTTGAACCCAGGAGGCAGAGGTTGCAGTGAGCCGAGATCGTGCCATTGCACTCCAGCCTAGGTAACAGGAAGAAAACTCCACCTCAAAACAAAAAAAAAAACAAACCAAAACAAAACAAAAGAAGCAGCATACAGAAACCCACTCTCCCCTCTGGAACACACCATTGCCTCCACTGTTGCTCGGGTGTCAAGCTGTGGCCCAGTTAAAACTTTCTCAACGAGCTCCCTGCTGCTGTCATATGCTGTGGGGGTGATGTTATCCCAGTACACAAACCCTGAGCACCCACTGTGTGCTGGCTCAGGGGCGGAGATGGAGATGGTGAGCCCTCGGGCATACCAAGATGGCATGCAGTGCTTACAGATGAGGGTCAGGGAGGGGCCGTGCAGTCGGGGGTGTCCCTGAATACAGAGCTGTTGCTGTGTGATTTTCTTTGATCTGACCCAGTGCAAACTTTCTCATAGACAGAGCACAGCAGACTCAGTGCTGAAGCCCTTAGGGCTGCCCTGTCCCTGACTATCAGGTTACCCGATGATGCATTAAGGGGCACCCCACCAGGGACTGCACAGTCCTAGCGGGCTTCTGAATTTAGGAGTCCTGGATTCTGACCCTGAAGGCAGTGGTTTCCAACGCTTTTTCATCTTCACCCCGGGAAGAAGTACTTTTTACATTTTGACCCAGCAAACACGTGATACCCACTCAATCCGTAATTTTTTTAATGCTGTTTCCTAGTGTTTGTCCCTGGGTCAAGCATTTCACCAACTGTTTAATCTTCTCCACAAGCTCAGGTGGTAGCTACTGTCTTGTCCCGTTTATGCAGACAGAGAGACTGAGGGATCCACCCATTCTACCTTCCCTGCCCACTGCCTGCACGTCAGACCCACCAAAGAGTACCTGCTTGGCTCCAGGAGCCCCACGCCAGAAACCTTCGGGCAAGGTACTTCACCTGTCAAGTCACAGAGAAGCACAGAAAGTGAGGGCAGGTGTAGTGCTGGTTGTATTGAGGTGGTACCTACTGTGTGCCAGGCCCCATTCTGCCCCCTTCATAGGTGTCTCAGTCTCCAAAGTGTCCATTTGGAATCAGACCTGGAGCCATCCAGGTTCTGATAAGGCACCGAGGTGGCAGAGCCTGTGGAGATGAGCTTGCTTGCCTGGGGGTGGTGGCTGGGCACCAAGGGGCAGTCATGTCTCTAGGAGACCCAGCTTGGGGCCATGTACCACCACCCACTTCCAGCTCTGCCACCAGCAGGTGAAGGAGGAAGGCGCAGAGACCTGGCCTCCTGGTCAGCTCTGTCCCTTCTGGGAGTTGTCCTGGCCACACGTTCTTCCTGAAGGGAGGACCAGGCAGCTGGGGCAGCTGTAGATGCAGCTGAGAAAGCTCTGACAGGAAGTCCCTTGAAGTGTGGTCGACGCAGTCAGCAAATATAGAAGACGACCCCAATCCTGACCCTAATCCAAATTCTTGCTTTCCCAACCATGTTTTAATCCTTGCCCTGCCCAGGGATTTTAAGGGCTGACCCAAACCCTGACCCAAGGGGAAGGATGGAAGGGGGAACAGCCTCCAGCCTCACTCCCACCCTCTATCCCCCCAGGTTTACTTCCTACCCTCTCCTAGGTGTCTCCCTCCTGGTTTGGCCCAATCCCACAGCACCCACCACCTTCCCCCGTCCAACGGTGGCATGCCCCTCCAGGTGACCTCTCCCTTGCCCCCAGCACACAGTAGGTTCTCACTGAAGAATCCTGTCTTTCCTTGACTCCAGTGTGATGCTGCACCCTCTCCATCATAGCAGAAAGTGTGCGTGGGCTGTGAAGGCTACACGGACAGCAGCGGTCACTCTTCTGCAGACAGGCTGAAGTGTGGGGCAAAATCCAGCAGGGACGCTGAAGGCGACATTTATGTAGCATTTATTTATGCCTGGCATGCTAATCCCAATGAGAGCTGGAGCCACAGCCCAGCCCAGCCCAGCCCCACCGTGAGTGCAGCAGGGGAACTCGAAGCCACAGGGCAGCCTGCACCGTTTCCTCCTGTGGCCTCTGCTGGCTCCCAGGAGCCCCTTGCCCCAGGTGCCTCTTGCCCCAGGTGCCCCTTGCCCCAGGTGCAGGTATCTGACCATCCAGGAAGCAGGGCTGAGGAGCTCCCAGCTCAAGTCCAGTTGCTGAGACACACCCTGTTTTGGTGTTGCTGGGGCAGGGGGCTGATGGTGGTGCTGAAGGTTCAGGGTGGTGGTGGACCCAGGGACCCAGCCCAGCCATGCCCCACTAAGTGAGTGGGAGTGGCAGAGGTCAAGGCTGAACTCGTGAGGGGTGGGTCTGACACTCCTGAGGCCTCCCGGCTGGTCCCAGCTGAAAGGACCCAGTGTGGGCACCTTGGGCCTCCGTTTACTGGCTTGGGCGCCCTCAGCCCCCAGGTACCCTCAGCTCAGGGCTCCCCAGGACCTGGTGGGGGCACAGACCCCGGTGCCATTTCATGGGTTCCCACCTCCCCGTGCCCCCATGCTCTTCCATGAAACGGGATCACCAGTGTGCTGGCAGGAAAGGAGCCTGGGCATGTAGTATGCCTGGGACACCCATCATCGTCTGCAGGGTGGGTACCGAGGAACCTGAGCTTCTGACATGCCGGGGATGGAACCATGTGCCAGGATTTTGAGTATTAGGAGAAAAGAAACACCCTTGTCATTGAAGCCATGGGCCCCTTCCTGCTTTTGGAGGGTTTTTTTTTTTTGTTGTTGTTGTTGTTGTTGTTTTATTTTTTTGGGGGGGACAGAGTCTTGCTCCATTGCCCAGGCTGGAGTGCAGTGGCAGGATCTGGGCTCACTGCAACTCTGCCTCCCGCTCTCCAGGGATTCTCCTGCCTCAGCCTCCCGAGCAGCTGGGACCACAGGCGCGAGACGCCACGCCCGGCTAATTTTTGTACGTTTAGCACAGACCGTGTTTCTCCATGTTGTCTAGGCTGGTCTTGAACCATTAACCACCCATGACCGGCCCAACTCGGCCTCCCTAAGTGCTGGGATGACATCTGTGAGCCACCGCGCCTGGTCCTTTCTGAGGTTTCAAGGTGCGCAGAGCAGGCACCGCTTTGTGGGAGGAAAGTGGAGGGGGGAGGCCCGTCTTGTGGAGCCATAGCGCACTCTCCCCGCGGCCCTGCGATCCTGCCGTTTGTGCCTTCCTTCTCCACATGGGGACCCTCGAGTCCTGCACCACCTCGCGCAGCTCGGAAACTCGCACAGCCTAGGTCCCCGCGGCGCCCACACTCTAGCCCCACCCTCTCCTCCGGGCGCCGCTGGTGGGGGTAGAATTTGCCCCTGCCCGGGGCTGCGGCTGCCGGCCATTGCCTTCCCTTCTCATTACTCCTTACCCCTCCCCATCGTCTCTAACCCTCCCCTTCCCACCTCTTCTCTCCTCTCTCACTCCCCTGACCCCTCCCCTGCCCTCATCCCCTCCGTGTCGGCGGGCTCCACGGCCAAGTGACCCGCGACCAGGCCGGGACGCGCAGGGAGTAGCGTCGGAGGCCGCTGGCATGCAGCTGAGGTGGGTCTTTGTGCTGCTTGACTTGCTGGGCATGCTGGTCGGTAAGAGCCACAGGGCCCCGGGTGTGGGGACCCTCCCTGGACGGCCACCGGAAGGCTGTGAGCCCTCGTCCCTCCGCGGACTCCGGAGGCGCCCCTTCCTCCACCTGCCGCGCGCCGCGGGCACCTGCCAGGCCTCCGTTCCAGCGGACCCGGGGTACGGGCGAGTCTAGAAACGTCCGCGGCGCGGGAGCTGCCTCCCCGCCTGGCAGCAGGAAGTGGCTCCGCAGGGGCCGCTCCCATCTCCCTCCGGGTACACCTCCCTCCCGCTGCACCCAGCCTGGGCTGTGATTCATACCAGCTGCCGGCTCGGCGGGTGGGAGCCGCCGCGGATCTGCCAGGACTTCCATGCCACTCTGGGTGCTCGCGTAGGGGCTGACCCGGCCCTGGTGCCCAGCGCGTCGGTGGGATTCAAACCCCGGAACCTCGGGTGGGGGAAAGGCTTAGAGAGAAAAGCTGGGTCCCAAGCTTAGGGGCCTCGGGAGACACAAACCTGTCCTGCGGGTTTTCGGGCCGATGGGGGACGCTGCTCCCATAGGTCCCCCCAAGAGGGTCCTGGGAACAAAGGCCAAGTGTTTGCTCTGTGGCTGAAAGGACAATGCCACCCCCACACCCCGTACTTCTGTCACCGCCTGGGGACAGGCGTGCGCTCCTGCTCAGCACCTTTCCTGGTTCTCTGACTAAGCCCTCTGACCTCCAAAGTAGACCCTCGTTAGGAGTGTCCAGGGGACAACACCAGGTCCCTGTGGGATGTCTGTCAGCCCTGGGTGCCATGTCCTGAGCAGCTGTGCTGTCAGTTACTTAAACATGTGTGTGGCACTTTCTGGCTGCCAGGTGCTCAGCAGCATGCAGATAACTGAAAGGGTTCCCTTAAATGGCCTGTGAGGGAGGTGCAGCCTCATGGAGTCGCCTGCTGGAGGCCACACAGCCGGGAGGTGCCGCCACGGTGGGGTTGGGTGTGGCTGCTGTGTGCCAGGGGTGGCGGCCAGGCCGAGGGCACCTCCATCTGGAAGCTCTGGCCTGTCACAGTGCAGTTCACAGGTTCTAGACCGGGCTGTGGGGGCATTGTGAGGGAGGGAAGGCCCCTGGGGTCAAATGAAGAGAAGTTGCCTGTTCCGGGACCCCAGGGCGAGCTTTCAAGGCAGAGGGAAGCCTGGGGTCAGTTGTCATGAGGATGTCTGAGTCTCTAGCTGGAGTTACTGGGGCAGGGAGGTCGGAAACGGAGGCCAACCGGTGTGAGCCTCCACCTGCTGAGAGCCTTGGGGAGCTGCTGAAGTCCTGTGACCCTGACCTTCCACCTCGCGGCAATTGCAGGAGCCTCCTCTCTGGTCTCTGCCCTCGCTCACAGAGGTGCCAGCTGCCCCTGCGCCCCAGCAAAAGTAGGGCTCTTACACGGCAGCCCCTTCTGCCCTAGCGCTTGCCTCTCCAGGCACTGTCCCGGCTCTGGACCTCTGCACTGCCGGATCTGTTCTTCATTCCCTCCAATTTTTCTGCCCTGTGAGGCAGACCTCTTCTGTCTTCACTGCTTCATTTCCTCAGACTCAGCCAGCATCAAAGGCGTGCCCTGTCCTAGGACCCTTGCAGCTGGCATGCAGGGAGGAGTGTGAGGCTCCCTGCCCATCCTCAGACTCTCAGAATTCAGAAGAGCCACAATTTTTTGTCCTTGCCCTGCTGTGCCAAAGGACACCCTGCCTTCTTTTCTCTCTGGGGTAGACACACCACACTTTTGCTGTGCACCTGCCTCGGGGAAAAGGGAGTGACCCCCTCCCCCACTCTCATGTAGCTTACTCCTGCTTCCCTGGCCCCTCGGCTCAACAAGGCCCCTAGAGCCCCAGTGTGGTGTGACATCTGTAAGTGTGGAATTCAGGAAAATGTGCCTTTTATCCCTGAGTCACTGTGTGGCTGGCATGTGCCATGGCATGAGAGTCAGTGAGGGGTAGGGGCAAACATGAAGGCACCTCTGCTGTGCCCCTGCTTTGGTGCTTTCCTGACTTCTCTGGCCAGCTCTTACGTTGAAATAAGTCCCACCTGGTTTAACATATATTTATTCAACATCTGCCCTGGCCAGGCTCTGAGCAGCCTCCAGGGTCTCTGTTCTAAACAGGATAGACCCCTTCTGGTGCTGGCAGGTGGAGGGGGGAAGATTAAGTCCAGTGTCCCACAGGTGACTGCATAATTTCAAATGGGACAAGAGGGAAAGAGAGCAGACCTTCCCTTTTATTTTTATTTATTTATTTTATTTATTTTATTTTTATAAACTGAGACAGAGTCTCACTGTGTCACCAGGCTGGAGTGCAGTGGCATGATCCCGGCTCAGTGCAACTTCCATTTTCCAGTTTCAAGCGATTATCCTGCCTCAGCCTCCAGGGTAGCTGGATTACAGCTACGTGCCACCATGCCTGGCTAAACAGAGCTTTCCTTTTGTGAGAGGGACGCCAGCATGGACAGCCGGGAGGGAAGATGAAATAGCAAAATTGAGAGTCATTTTGCTGCCCAGCACCTTGTCTCACACCTGTAATCTCGGCACTTTGTGAGGCTGAGGCTGGGAGGTCACTCCAGCCTGGGACTTTGTGACTGGCCTGGTCAGCATGAGATCCCTGTCTCTACTTTTAAAAATAAAATTATGATATTTTGGGCAGAGAGAAGTGCCTGGGCAAAGGCCCTGAGGTGAGTGTTTGCCCCCTTTGTTCAAGGAGCAGAGGGGAAGGTGTGAGGGGGAGAGGCCTGGGGAGTTCGTGCTCATCTGAGGGCAAGGGGAAAGGGGTGTCACTTGGGCTTCTCAACGTGCTGTGAGAAAAGCTCTTCCTTGCTCTCTGTTGGAGGCCTTGAGGCAAGGCAGGTGTGGGGGCCGCACAGCCCAGCTGGTTGGAGAATTTCACAGATCCCATGCCCTTCTCCCCCTCCAGCCTCCCTGCCCTTCGCTGTCCTGTTACTGGTGAATGCCCCGTATAAGCAAGGATTTTACTGTGGGGATGACACCATCCTGTACCCCTACTGGCTGGACACCATCACCCATGGGCTCATGGCCGGGGTCACCATCATGGCCACCGTCATCCTTGTAAAGCAGGAGGGATTCAGAGGGACAGGGAAGGGGGCAGGATGGGGTACAGCCTAACTCTGGGTTCCTGATGGGGGTGCCTGGAAGTCTGTGGGAGGCTGGGGGACACAGCCTTGCCCTGAATGGTACTTGTGGGTAAGAAGAACCTCCTTTTGTTTTTTGAGATGCAGTTTTGCTCTTGTTGCCCAGGCTGGAGTCCAATGGCAGAGTCTCCACTCACTGTAACCTCTGCCTCCTGGGTTCAAGTGATTCTCTTGCCTCAGTCTCCCCAGTACCTGGGACTACAGGCATGTGCCATCACACCTAGCTAGTTTTGTATTTTTAGTAGAGACAGGTTTCACCATGTTGGTCAGGCTGATCTTGAATGCCCGACCTCAGGTGATCTGCCCACCTCAGCCTCCCAAAGTGCTGGGATTGCAGGCATGAGCCACTGAGCCCAGCTAGGGCACTTTAGAGTCCCCAGCTCTGCAGCAGCCTTGGGGAGGCCCATGGGGAGGACTGAGGCCCAGTGAGGGCTCACAGGCTGACCAGTACCCCCGCTGGTCGCTGTAGCTGCCCCACACATAGGTCTCGGTGGAAGAAGCCTACCTGGTGCACACGGACCGGCTCTATTCCTGCTCCAACTTCAACTACGTGGTTGCCGTATACAAGGTGTTGGGGACCTTCCTGTTCAGGGAAACTATGAGCCAGTTTCTGATGGACTTGGCCAAGTGCATGATCATCCACCTGCACCCCAACTTCCTTGCCATCTTTGACCCTGAGTGGAGCCGGTTCAACTGCTCTGTCTATGTGAGGATGGAGAAGGTGTGCTGGGGAAACGCTGCTGATGTCACTGAGGCCAGGTGATTGAGGATGAACAGCCTTCACTCTGGGGGCAGTTGGAGCTGAAGAAGCCACAGAAGCCAGATGGTGAGGATCCAGCAGGCAGGTGGTCAGGGAGGAGCGGGGCCTCAGGGCTCCAGGTGCCCCACAGACAGCAGTAGGTCGCGGGAAGCGTGCTCTGTCTCCCCCAAGTCTCAGCTTGCCCTCTTCTGCGCTGTCTTCTTACCATCTCTACTGATAGGTCCTTAAACGTTTCAACACATCGTTGTCCTTTTTTAAAAATCAAAATATTGACTGATAAGCCTAGGATAATGTCAGACCAAAAAAAGAAAAAAAATAAAAAAAATAAAATAAAATTTGTATAAGATAAAAGTCACCGTTTCTTCAATTTTAATGTGTACAGTTCATTTTTAGAACATTCACAATGCTGTACAGCCATCTCCTCTACCTAATTCCAGAATATTTTCATCTCATCAGAAGTAAACCCTGCAGCATGGGTAACATGGCAAAAACCCATCTTTATGACAGATCAAAGAATTAGGCCGGGCTAGGTGGCTCATGCCTATAATCCCCGCACTTTGTGAGAATGAGGCAGGTGGATCACCGGAAGTTGGGAGATCAAGACCAGCCTGGCCAACATAGAGAAATCTTATCTCTACTAAAAATATCAAATGAGCCAGGCATGGTGGCACACGCTTGTAATCCCAGCCACTCAGGAAGCTGAGGCAGGAGAATCGCTTGAACTCGGTAAGCAGAGCTTGTGGTGAGCTGAAATTCTGTCATTGCAGTCCAGCCTTCACAACAAGAGTGAAATTCCATCTCAAAGAAAAAAAAAAAAAAAATAGCCATGCCTGATGGTGGACACCTGGAGTCCCAGCTCCTTGGAAGCTGAGGCGGGGGCATCACTTGAATTTGGGAGGCAGAGGTTTCAGTGAGCCAAGAATGTGCCTACCACAGGCTGGGTGACAGAGTGAGACCCTGTCTCAAATAAATAAATAAATAAATAAATAAATAAATAAATAAATAAACAAAAGGAAATAACCCTTGTACCCATTGGCTGTCACTCTTCCCCCAGTCCCTGGCAACTGCCACTATCCTATTTTCTGTCTGTAGATTTGCGTGTTCTCAATGTTTCATATAAATGGAGTCATACACTATGTGGTCTTTGATGTCTGCCTTCTCTTTTTCTTTTCTAATTCATTTATTTATTTATTTATTTTTGAGACAGAGTTTCACTCTTCTTGCCCAGACTGTAGAGCAATGGTATGATCTTGGCTCACCACAACTTCTGCCTCATGCGTTCAAACATCCTCCTGCCTCTTCCTCCTGAGTACCTGGGACTACAGGCACCCACCAACACCCCTGGCTGATTTTGTGTTTTTTACTAGAGATCGGGTTTCTCCATGTTGGCCAGGCTAGTCTCAAACTATTAACCTCAGGTGATCCACCCACCTTGGCCTCCCAAAGTGCTGGGATTAGAGGCATGACCCACTGTGCCTGTATTCTTTTTCTAATCAAAAAAATTTTGGGGGGCTGTACAAGTTGGCTCACCCCTGTAATTCCAGTATTTTGGGGGGCTGAGATGAGCAGATCACCTGAGGTCAGGAGTTTGAGACCAGCCCAGCCAATATGGTGAAACCCATCTCTACTTAAAATACAAAAATTAGCTGGGTGTAGTGATGCATGCCTATAATACCAGATGCTCAGTAGGCCGAGGCAGAGAATTGGTTGAACCTGGGAGGCAGAGACTGCAGTGAGCCAAGATGGTGCCATTGCACTCCAGTCTGAGTGAGAGAGTGAGACTCTGAGTTTAAAAAAAAAAAAAAAAAAAAAAAAAAAAAAAAAAAAAAAAAATTGGCCTGACATGTGGTTCACACTTGTAATCCTAGCACTTTGGGAGGCCAATGTGGCAGATCACATGAGGCCAGGAGTTCGAGAACAACCTGATCAACATGGAGAAATCCCATCTCTACTAAAAACACAAAAATTAGCCCTGCCTGGTGACCAATGTCTGTCATCCCAGCTACTCAGGAGGCTGAGGCGGGAGAATTGCTGGAACTCAGGAGGCAGAGGCTGCAGTGAGCCAAGATCACACCATTGCTCTACAGTCGGCAAGAAGAGTGAAACTCCGTCTCAAAAATAAATAAATAAATAAATAAATAATAAAAATAAAAATAAAAGAGCAGTGAGCTGACTGTGCTCCAGCCTGGGAGATATGAGACTCTCTCTAAAAATAAATAAATAAATAAATAAATAAAAATAAAAATAAATAAATAAATAAATAAATATAAATATAAATATAAATATATATATATATTTGTTTTGCTCAAAATGATAGAAAAGAAAAAAAAACAGGAAAAAAGAAAAAAGAAGATAAGTGAATAGAATAAAAAACAAAATTGTATTTGTATGTTTTTACTGATTGAACACAGTGTATTCTTGTGTTTTGGAAGTTCATATTGTAACATTCTGTCCTTTTTTACTTTATGTATTTTGGAGTTCTGTGGTTTACTACATTTACCTTTATAATTGCTATATCTTTTTGATAGACTGACCCTTTCAACATCATGGAATGATACATATGACTTTTGTCTCAACAAATGTTGTCTTGATGTCCATTTTGTCTGATATTAATATAACTATTCTGGCTCTCTTTTCATTAGTGTTTGCATGGAATATTTTCTTTTTCCAATCTTGTACTTTCAACCTATTTATGTCTCTGACTCTAAAGTAAATCTCTTATGCCTAGCATAAAATTGGGCCGTATTTTTTATGTATTGTCCAGTATCTGATATTTTTTGAAACAGAGGCTCACTTTGTTGCCCAGGGTGGAGGATGGTGATTTCAGCTCACTGCAGCCTTGGACTCCCAGGCCAAGCGATCTTCCAGCCTCAGTTTCCCCAGTGGCTAGGTCTGGTTAACATATTCAGCTACTGTTTTTTATTATTATTATTATTATTATTATTATTATTATTATTATTTATTTTTTTTTTGTAGAACCAGGGTTTTGCCATGTTGCCCAGGCTGGTCTTTAACTCCTCAGTTCAAGCAATCCACACTCTGTGGCCTCCCAAATTGCTGTGATTACAGGTGTATGCCCCCACACCCAGCCAGATCTCTCACTTTATTTTATATTTTCTAGCATATGTTAATCTTTTTATTGAATTAAGGCATTTAACGAATCTCTGACTTTCAGTTGGAGTGTTTAATCTATTTATAGTCAGTGTAATTACTGATAAGGAAAGCCCTCTGTCATTTTCTTTAGGGTTGCCTAGGTTATGTCTTCCTTTTTCAGTTCCTTGCCACTGTCTTATTTTATTTTATTTTTTGCCTTTACTTCTTTTTCTTTTAGTGATGAGGGTCTTGCTATCTTGCCCAGACTTGAACTTCTGGACTCAAACCATCTCTGCCTTCCAAGTAGCTGGGACTACAGGCATACATTACCACATCTAGCTGTTTTTACATTTTTTTTTTTTTTTTTTTTTTTTTTTTTTAGAAATAGGATTTCATCATGTTGCCTAGTCTGGTCTAGAATGCCTGGGCTCAAGCAATCCTTCCACCTCGGTCTCCCAAAATTCTGGGATTACAGATGTGAGCCCCTGAGCCCATTCAGGTTAAATAATCTTTTTCTCTCTTTTTTTTTCTGAGATAGTTTGGCTCCTTTGCCCAGGCTGGAGTGCAGTGGTTTGATCTTGGCTCACTGCAACCTCCACTTCCTGAGTTCAAGCAATTCTCCTCTCTCAGCCTCCCCAGTAGCTGGAATTACAGGTGTGTACCACCACACCTGACTGATTTTTGTATTTTCATTTTTATTATTTTTATTTAATTTATTTTTGAGACAGAATCTCACTCTGTTACTCACACTGGAGTGTACAGTGGCATGATCTTGGCTCAGTGCAACCTCTGCCTCCTAGGTTCAAGTGATTCTCCTGCCTCAGCCTCCCCAGGAGCTGGGACTATGGACATGTACCACTACATCCTGCTATTTTTTTTGTATTTTTAGTAGAGATGGAGTTTGATTGTGTTGGCCAGGCTGGTCTTGAACTCTTGATCTCAGATGACCCACCCACCCTAGCCTCCCAAAGTGCTGGGATTGTAGATGTAAGCCACTGTACCTGGCCCGACTGAATAATCTTAACTGACCTATTTTCTTTTTTCTTTTCCTTTTTCCTTTTCTTTTTTTCTTTTTTTTTTTTTTTTTTTTTTTTTTTTTTTGAGACAGAGTCTCACTCTCTTACCCAGGCTGGAGTTCAGTGGTGCGGTCATTGCATCATTGCTGTCTGTGACCTCTGCCTCCTGGGTTTAAACACTTCTACTGCTTTAGTCTTCTGAGTGCTGGGATCACAAGCAAATGCCACCACACCTGGACAATTTTTGTACTTTTAGTAGAGACAGGGTTTTGCCATGTTGGCCAGGCTGGTTTTGAACTCCTGTTTGGCTCATTCGTTTTTTGCCCCATCTTCTCTCGTGGTCCCAGGCCATAAATTTGTTGTAAATGTTTCCTACAAATGTCCTCCAGGTACCACCTCAGCACTGGGAGAATGTCAAGTCAGGTGAGACCAAGATCAGCCCTCGAAGCCATACCCGAGTTCGCAGTTGCAAATGAGGCAACATCTTGGAACCTGTGCTGGGTGTGTGGTCTGTTACCCTCAGGCCACCACAGTCTAGACAGTGGGAGAGGGACCAGGATGAATTAAATGTCACAAAGCTGTTCTGAAATACGACTGGATTATCTTTTTTTTCTTTTTGAGATGGTGTCTCGCTTTGTCACCCAGGCAGTGGCATGCATGGTCTTGGCTCACTGCAACCTCTACCTCACAAGTTTTCAAGTGATTCTCCTGTCTCAGCCTTCCAAGTAGCTGGAATCATAGGCATGTGCCACCACACCTGGCTAATTTTTTGTATTTTTAGTAGGGACAGGGTTTCACCATGTTGGTCAGGCTGGTCTCAATCTCCTGACCTTGTGATTCACCTGCCTTGGCCCCTCAAAGTGCAGGGATTACAGGTGTGAACCACCGGACACAGCTTCAACTGGATTCTGTTAAACAAGTGTTCCTCTGATTCCTGCAAGCTTTTGATTAAGTCCAAAAATGTTGATTGTGACTTTTTTTTTGCCAGTTTTTTTTTGTTGCTTCCTATGTTCCTGTTTCATTCATGTCCTTCACAGGATCTCAAATTAATATAAAAAGGAATCTTCCATCAGTTTCACAGATGGCAGAAAATCCTGAGAAGAAACACAGTGAAAACGAAACCGGTGTTGCCTGCTTGCTGGACACTACTGTCTGCTGCCCTGGGTGTTGGGTTCAGGCCTCAGAGTCTTCACAGATGAGGCATCTCATGCCACAGCCCCAATTGGAGACTCTGATTCCATCATCAGATAACTGGAAAGGACAGAGAGAACAGCCTCTGCTCCTGGGGTTTGGTGGTCTGTAATGTTGGCAGCTCCTGTGTTAAACTTTCCTTTCTGCGGGAGGAGCGGGGGCAAGGGGAAGTTGGAAGATGCTGACTGAACCACCCACCCTCCAACCTGCTGCCTCTCCTTCCACAGGTAGTCTTTCTACTCGGGACATGCCTCTTTTGTGATGTACTGCGTGGTGTTCCTGGCAGTGAATCCATTTTTCCGGGGCTCGCACGTCAAGTCACTTCCTTCCCTGGACCTTGGTTTTTGCAGCTGTAAAATGGGTTGTGGTGGTGATGGGGGCACTCACTCACTTGCTTATAAAAATAAGAGGCCTTGGGTGGGCCAGTTTTGTGTCCCGGGCTTGGGAGCCGACATCTTCGCAGTGGGCATGGGCGGGCCTGACAGGGCACAGGCTGAGGCGTCCTCTCCCGTCCCAGCTCTATGTGCAGGCACGACTCTGCTGGAAGTGGACGCAGTCCTTCCTGGTGGTCTTTGCCCTCTATGTGGGCTACACCCCCACTGGAGCGATGTCCTTGCTGGCCTTCTGCAGGGGGCGCTGGTGGCTGGCTTCACTGTGAGCTTCTGATCCTGACTCACCCCCTGTGCTGCCCAGAGACCCCTCCTGCCCAACCCTGGTCCTGCCCTGCATATTCTTGCCCCATGGAGTCCTCCCCTTTGACCCGTATCTCCAACCCTGGTCTTCCCCTGAGACCCCTCCTTCCCCCGGTTTCTCCCCTGCGACCCCTACCCCAAATTCCAGTCCTTCCCTGGACCCCTCCTTCCCCCCCAGATCCTCCCCTAGAACCCCTTCCCCCAACCCCAGTCCGTCCCGGGACCCCTCCTTCCCTGGGATTGCTCCTTCCCCTTATTCCTCCCCGGGAACCCTTCCCCAACACCAGTCCATCCCTGGACCCCTCTTCCTCCATTCCTTTCCTGAGACCCCTTCCTCTAACCCCAGTTCTTCCCTGGGACCAATTTCCTCCCCAATTTCTCCTCTGAGACCCACCAACCCAAGTCCATCCCAGGACACTTCCCTCCCCCTCCACATCCTCCCCTGGGATCCCTTCCCCAAAACTGAGTCCATACCTGAGATCCCTCTTCCCCCCAGTTCTCCTCTGGGACCCCTTCACCCAAACCTAAGTCCTTCCCTGGGGCTCCTTTTTTCCCTCATTTATCCTCTGGGATCCTCCAACCCTAGTCCATTCCTGGACCCCTCCCTTCTCCCACCCACATTCTCCCCTGGGACCCCTTCCCCCAACCCCAGTTCTTTCCTGAACCCCTCCCTTATCCCCATTTCTCCCTGGGACCTCTTCCCCCAACCCCTGTCCTTTCTGAGGTCCCCTTCCTTCCCCCCATTCCTCCCCTGGGACGCTTTTTCCCAACCGCAGTTCATCCTTGGGACCCCTCCTTCCCCCATTTCTCTGCTGAGACTACTTCCCCCAACCCCAGTCCTTTCCTGGGACCCCTCCCTTCCCCCCCACATCTTACCCTGGGACCCCTTGTCCCAACCCCAGTCCATTCATGGAACCCCTCATTTCACCCTTCCTTTCAAGGACCCCTTCCGTCAACCCCAATACTTTCTGGGGTACCCTCCCTTCTTCCCATTTCTCCCCTCGGACCTCTCTTCCCAAACCCAGTTCTTTCCCTGGGTCTAGGGCATTGGTTTGATGAGTGGTCTCAGTGCCTTCATTCCTTATGGCCATTCTGTGATGGTCTTACCCCCATCAGAGGGATCCACAGAGCTCAGGCATCAGGCAGACTCACTCGCTGTGACAGTGGAGGGCAGCAACCAAACCATCCCCTTGTGTTTCTCACTGCATGGTGCTGGGGTCAAGGGTCAGATGGGTCAGCACACACATCTCCCCTCTGCTCATGTCCACCCCGTGCACCTGGGGGCCACGCTTCTGAAATGGGTAATTCAGGGGCTGGTTTCCCTGAAGTGATGGCAGAAGACACAGAGCTTACTTTTTCAACAGGAGGGTAAAGGGTACATTTGTCTTTTGTACAGGTCGTAATTTAAGTGTCTGCTGATGTTTTGTTTGCACCTGAAACCTCTCTTATTCCCTCACCCTGCAGGGTGTTCCTATTAGGCCTTAGCCTTCAGGAAGAGTGGTGTAGCCCTGAGGGGCAAAAGTGCAGACCGGGAACCCCACCCAAGGGGCCGTGATGGAGACCTGCCCTTGGCAGTTGGGAAGGAAGTTGACCCAGACCCTGCAGAACGCCAGCTGAACGTCAGGGACTTGCCTGCATTCATGTGTCAGATGGGATCCTGGCCAGGAAAGTCACATTGAAGCCTCCCAGGTATCCTAGGGTACCAAAGCATGCAGTGATGCCTGAAGACTGAGGAGGCTGTGTCTGGGCTCAGAATGTGAGTCTCTGGTGGTGGATGGGAGAGAGGTTCCAAGCCAGATTCCACAGGCAGAGTCACTGCATCAGGAGTAAATGGAAATGACCCAGGTGTCCTGACAGCAGCCAACACTTCAGTCTCCTCCCAGGAGCAATGGCCTTGAAAGCCAGGACCGCAGTGAGAGTTGAGCATGAGTCTGTGGCAGCAGCTGCAGTGCACAGGACTCTAGTGTTGACTGCTGGAGGCAGGTGGCCATGTTGGGACAAGCAGTGAAGACTGAGGAGTGGAGGAATTTTGGAGTGAGGGAGAGGACATGACTGAGTCCAACAGCTGGCCTTGACTGGGGAAGTCTCAGTGCTTCAGAAAATGCATGTGCACCTCACAGTTGTGAGAGCAGAGAAATAAAGGGCTGTACTGACCAGAGCCATCCCCAGAGGGTGCTCAGGATCCAGGAGGGCCCAGTTGGGGAGCCAGTTGCCTGTCTCCCTGTTTGGGTGCAGCCCAGCTTGGCTATGCACGCACTGCTCTGCATCTGTTGAGAAAAGCCAGGACGCAGGTGTCAGGCTCAGAAATTCTCAGAGTTTCCCAGTACCAAGATGGCAGGCAGGGTGGCAGTTAGGACACATTTCTCCACCCACACGGAGCTCTGGGGAAGCTCTCATGCATAATTTTGGGTTTGCACTGCCCACACCCTTATGATTTTATGAAAAAAAAATAGTATTTTCTCTCATACAAGAAGGATATTTTCTTCTGTTGTTTCCTCACAGGAAACTCAGATTCTTAGCCAAGTAAATATCATTTCCCATGGCTGTGACCTTGTGGCCTGGCATTTCTCCCACCTTCTGAGATTTATTGATTTTTGAAGACCTCCTCCTGGATTGGCACAGTTGCTCACACCTGTAATCCCAGCACACTGGGAGGCTGAGGTGGGTGGATCACAAGGTCAGGAGATTGAGACCATCCTGGCCAACATGATGAAACCCCATCTCTACTAAAAATGCAAAACTTAACTAGGCATGGTGGTGGATGCCTGTAATCCCAGCTATTCAGGAGGCTGAGGCAAGAGAATCACTCAAACACAGGGGGCAGAGGTTGCAGTGAGCTGAGATTATGCCACTGCTCTCTTGCCTGTCTGGCTACAGAGTGAGATTAGTCTCAAAAAAAAAAAAAAAAAAAAAAAAAAAAAAAAAAAAAAAAGAAAAGAAAACTCCTGAGTATTTAATGATATGCAAGTTTTTTTTGTTTTTTTTTTTTTTGTTTTTGTTTTTGTTTTTTTTTTTTTTGTTTTTTTTTGTTTTTAACATGTCAGCTACCATATGTTATTATTCTGGTTTTGTAGAAAACCATACCTACTTAGTTTTTTAAGACACAGGGTCTCATTCTGTTGCCCAGGCTGGAGTACAGTGGTACAATTACTGCTCACTGCAGCCTCGACCTCCCAGGCTCAAGTGGTGCTCCTGCCTCAGCCTCCTGAGTAGCTGGGACTAGAGGCACCCAGCACCACACCCCACTTTCATGCTTACCTTGTTTTATAGGTGCATACTGAAGTGTTTCAGAGTGAAATTTTGTAAGATCTGCAAATTACAATATTTCATAATATAAAAACATGAAGCAGACATGGCAACAGATTAGTAACTCTTAATCTGTTTTGTGTATGTGGGTATCATTATGCCACTCTCTGAACTGCCTTTTGAAAATTATTAATCAAAAAAGAAAAATTGTGCCTGAGAAAATGTTCCTAAGTTCAAAATCTCATTACCTTTACTTTTAGTGAGGCAATATTTCTTCATTTTCTTTTTCTTTTTTCTTTTTTTGAGGAGTCTTGCCCTGTTGCCCAGCCCAGAGTGCAGTGGTGTGATCTTGGCTCACTGTAACATCTGCCTCCTGAGTTCAAGCAATTCTCCTGCATCAGCCTTCTAAATAACTGGGATTACAAGCGCCCTCCACCACACCCAGCTAATTTTTGTTTTTTAGTAGAGATGCCATTTTACCATGTTGGCCAGGTTGGTCTTGAACTCCTGACCTCAGGTGATCCACCCTCCTCAGCCTCCCAAAGAGCTGGAATTGAAGGTGTGAGCCACTACATCTGGCTATTTATTCCTCAACTGAATTTCTGTTTGAATTGAAACAACAAAAAATCATAATTTCAATAACATTTTTTACATTAGTTGCTGGAAAGGGATGAGAGAAGGAAGCTTTCCTCAACCTCACCTGGCAGTTGTGTGGCCTGCAGCCTTCTGGACAGCATTGGGGGTGGGGATTTGGGGGCATGTGAGCCACCATGCTGGCTCAGCTGTGCAGTCTGAGCCTTTTCCCAGAGGCTTCTTAGCCCCAAGCCTCATTGTCCACCCCCAGTCTCCTCAACAGTGAGAGGCACATTTTCCTGCTGTGTAGGGAATCTTAGTTCTTTTGCCGCATATTTTCAGGAGCTGAGCAGCTCCCAGGTTTCATCCTGTCTCAGAAATGACTTCTCAAGTCATTCCCTGCCGCAGCATTTTGTTAGCTTGTTTCGTTGTTGTTCTTTGTTTGTTTTGAGAAAGGGTTGCACTCTTCTTGCCCAGGCTGGAGTGCAGTGGCAGGACCTCAGCCCACTGCAACCTCTGCCCTTTGGATTCAAGTAATTATCCTTGGTTCAAGCCTCAGACTCCCGAATAGCTGAGATTACAGGCAACTGCCACCTTGCCCAGCTAAGGTTTTTGTATTTTTATAGAGACAGGGTTTCATCCTGTTGGTCAGACTGGTTTCCAACTCCTGACATCAAATGATCCACCCACCTCAGCCTCCCAAACTGCTAGGATTACATGCATGAGCCACTGCACCCAGCTGAACCTCTTTTGTGACAGTTGTGATTTGTTGGATCTAAGCCCAGTTTTGTTTTTACTCTGACTTGCTGTTTTATAAGCAGGCGGCCTAATTTAAACATTTTAATGGCATTACAGAGATGGGAAATCCTTGGGAAGAATTATCTGGCCAGGCAAGGTGTGTGGTGAGGGCATTGCATGGCAGGTGGAAGTTTAGGTTATTTGGAATTACTAAGTTACATCAATGGAATTTATGAATAAATTAGCTGAGTGAGTGAATAGATGACTGAGTAAAGAAGAATTACCTAAGGCTGGATGCAGTGACTCACACCTGTAATCCCAGCCTGAACAATGTGGAGAAACCCCTTCTCTACTAAATATATATGTATATGTGTGTGTGTGTGTATATATATATATATATATATATATATATATATATATATATATATATAAATTAGCTGGGCATGGTGGTACATTCCTGTGATCCCAGCTACTTAGAAGGGTGAGGCAGGAGAATCACTTGAATCTGAGATGTGGAGGTTGAGTTGAGCTGAGGTCACACCATTGTACTCCCACCTGAGTGACAGGAGGGAAACTCCATCTCAAAGAAAAAAAAAAAAAAAAAAAAAAAGACTTACCTGGGCCAGGCGCGGTGGCTCAAGCCTGTAATCCCAGCACTTTGGGAGGCCGAGGCGGGTGGATCACGAGGTCGAGAGATCGAGACCATCCTGGTCAACATGGTGAAACCCCATCTCTACTAAAAATACAAAAAACTAGCTGGGTGTGGTGGCGCATGCCTGTAATCCCAGCTACTCAGGAGGCTGAGGCAGGAGAATTGCCTGAACCCAGGAGGTGGAGGTTGTGGTGAGCCGAGATCGCGTCATTGCACTCCAGTCTCAAAAAAAAAAAAAAAAAAAAAAAAGACTTACCTTTAATTCTGCGGCCCTCTGCCCTCACCTGGAGTCAGGGCAGGAATGATGACAGGTGTGGACAGAAGGCTGTCACTGCAGGTGCTCACCTGTCTGGCTGGAAACCCCGTGCAGACAGGCAATGCAGCCACAGCAGCAGGTGCACTGCCCTCCTTCAAGGGCTCCTGAGTACAGGGCCACACCATAGGCCACACCGAAGGGAATCCAAAACAGAACATGAGGGACATTTTCTCACAACTGAGCAATATGTACAGCAGTGGAGGTATCTAATGGGAAAGGCAATTCTATGATTTGGAGGGGTTTGTGTGTTTTCCTTACTGTAATCAATCAATTAATTGAAAAAACATCCTAGTCAACATCCTGACCTATTATAAATATTCGAAAGCACTTTTTTTCTAGACATTGGACAATTAGTTGAAAATCCTAGAGAGTTAAGCAGGTGATTTATAATATTTGTGGATATTGAGATGCAGGGAAGGGCTGGGCATGGTGGCTCATGCCCATAATCTCAGAACTTTGGGAGGCTCAGGCAGCTGAATACCCTGAGTTCAGGAGTTCAAGAACAGGTGGGCCAACATGATGAAACCCAGTCTCTACTAAAAGTACAAAAATTAGCCAGGAGAAGTGACACATGTAGTACCAGCTACTTAGGAGGCTGAGTCAGGAGAATTGCTTCAACCCAGGAGGCAGAGGTTGCAGCATTGAGCTGAGATTATGCCACTGCACTCCAGCCTGGGTGACAGAGCAAGACTCCGTCTCTAACAAAGAAAAAAAGGTTGGACATGGTGGCTCATATCTGTGATCTCAGCACTTTGGGAGCCCGAGGCGGGCAGGTCACGAGGTCAGGAGTTCACTAGCCTGGCCAACATGGTGAAACCCCATCTTTACTAAAAATACAAAAATTAGCTGGTGCAGTAGCAAATCCCTGTAATCCTAGCTACTCGGGGGGCTGAAGCAAGAGAATCATTTGAACCCAGGTAGCGGAGGTTGCAGTGAGCTGAGATCGCAACACTGCATTTCAGCCTGGGCAACAAAGCAAGACTCTGTTAAAAAAAACAAAAAACAAAACAAAAAAACAAACAAACAAACAAAAAAAAAACAGGGAGGGTGTGAATTCTGAAGCTTAGAGCAGGTACACATCCATGGTTAACATCACTCAATAATCCAGTGGCTACTTGCCACCTCCTGCTGTGCAGGAATTTCTGGACCCCATGGAGACGGAGACAGAAACAGCCACCTTCAGAAACGTTAGTCCCTGAAGGGTACTCACACTTCAGAATGTTACATCCTGCCAGTGTTTTCTTCTCTTTTGAGACTTGCTCCCGGCGGTATTGCTAGCCAGGCTGCCTCTCACCTGGGACTGCAGCTGGGAGAGATGCATGTTCATGTCATGCAACACTATTCAAACAACAAAACAGTCACACCACCTGTGGAGGTGTGTTTTGCAGACCCCGACTTAGGCACAAATGAATGAATGCACTCACAACCAGTACAGTGATTTTGAATGAGTGGGGATGTTTGTAACTGCTTTTAGAGGGTGGTTTTAGCAAGCCCGGCTATGACTCCCTGTACCTTCTTACGTTTATTTGGTATAGATTGAATAAATGAGGCTTTAAGTTAACATGCTTGTGGATAATTAACATGGGTTTGAAAGAGTGGATTTGAATAATAGAACTTTTGGGTTGGGGCCCAGAGAAAACATCCTTCACGTGTCATTCCCCTTTGACCTCCTGCTGAGAGGGCTGTTCAGCATAGGGTTTACATGAGCGAACAGGTAGAAGAGAGACAAAGGGATGTGAGTAAACAGGCCACTGGGGAAGCTTGATTGTCCCTGTCTTTCACCCTAAGACTTAAAATTTTAATGTAAAGAACTGGTTGCCTCTAGCCCATGCCATTAAAACCTTTTGGTCTTCCAAAAGGTTTGAGGCTATAAATTTCTAACCTTCACTAATATTTCCCTCCTATTTTGCCAGCCACCCTGAGTAAATCCCAACGTATGGTGAAAACCACATTTGGAATATTTTAGCTGCTGGCTGTGTGGAAAATCACTTGCATCCCCAGCGTTCAACTATAAAAAGACAAGTATTAATACTGAGGAGCACAGAATTTTGTGACTATAACAGATAATATGAGAGACAATTGGCAAAATTTGATGCATGAAAGTGCTCATACCTAGATTGCAGACAAACATATGCACATGTTAATGGAAGTGCTAGTCACACTTTGGATCTTGTAATCAGGAGGCCGTCATCGCACCCTGCGAATGTGAGAACTTAGTTCCAATTCAGCTACTGCTGACAAAGCTTGGGTCATGTGCTTGTTCACAGCCTCCACTAGCCTCATAACCTTTGTCTTTTATTTTTATTTTTGAGATGGAATCTCACTCTGTTGCCCAGGCTGGAGTGCAGTGGAGCAATCTCGGCTCACTGCAACTTATGACTCCCAAGTGTTGAAAATTTGTGCTTTGAATGAAGAGATCCATCCCCCCAGACAGGCTTTGTGTGGGCAACGTGGCTGTTTATTCACCTGAGTGCAGGTCAGCTATGGGCAAAAAGGGCCTTGGCAAAGGGCAGTGGGATGGGAGTTGTTTTTACAGGTTTGAGGCACGCAGTGGAAAGTCACAGAATAACATCAGTTACAGTAGTGAGTAGGAGCAAGGCGTGTACATGACCCCAAGTTCAGTTACAGTGGTGGCTGGGGTGAGGCAGAAGAGCTGTTAAGATGTCAGAATGGGTGAGGGGTATTCACATTTCATAAGAACAATTGAGATGGCAGGGCTAGGATGAGGGGCTTGTCTAGATAGCTCCGTTGGGTGATCAGGGACAATGGTAGAGCAGGTGGGGGGGGGTAGAAAACGATCAGCCCAGGCAGGCAGAACTTGAGGCTGGCATATGGAGACCTGACATACCTGTCTCTATCTATATAGAGAAAGAATTAGAGAAGAGGGGATGAGCACAGGGTTTTGGGGTTGAGGGTGAAGTTTCTTAAGGTTACTTTGTGCCTGACAAGGGACTGCAGGGGCACATTATATATATATATTTCTTTTTTCTTTTTTTCTTGAGTGGGGAGACAGGATGGAAATGGGAACAGGACAGGTGTGCAAATAAGGAAGGTCTGGACAATATGTTCTGCCTTACGAATGCTTAAGCTGCTGTGGGACTTAGAGGCACCACCACATGGTACTGTGGGTCATGGAGAGGAGCATCTGCTGACTTGTGATCGCCTGAATGCAATTTTGTATGAATTGGGAGACTAAGAAGAAGATACAGGGTCCAAACAGGAGAAGAAGAAAGATGGGTTTAAAGGAGTAAGAATTGGGAGGAGCCGTGACTCCAGTTAGCATATAGCCCATCCAGCCAGTTCCAGAGTAATCATTTGCCTGATTCATGTGCTTTTGGGCTCTCTTAATTTATTGATGGCATTATATACGAGGCCAGGCTGCTTTACATAAAAACATATTTTTATTTATTTATTTATTTATTTATTTATTTTTTTCTGGAGCTTTGGACCTGAAAACAAGGGAACCAGCAAGGGCTGCTGCCATTACAGGGCTTGGTGGCGTAACTGTGTAGAGGGAGAGCTTTTGTTTTCATGGTGTGTGAGGAAGCTTTCGATATCTATAAGCAAGCACTCACTTTCATTAACAAGATTGTGTTTGAGCAGAGAACAGGAGCCAGATGAAGAGTGAAATGTCAGCTGTAACTGCCTGGAGGGAACATGAAAACCGAGAAAAGCAACGTATGTAAAAGTAAATGAGTGCAGTGAATTAGGGCACAGTTAGGAAATAATAAAAACAGACTTTTTGAGGTGTGGTATAAGCAGTAGGGGCAACTGCTTAAAGCTGGAGAAGGCGAGGGGCTGAAGGTAAGTGTGTGAGGTGTAAAGACAAAACTTTGGAAGCAGCGAGAGCTAAAAGGTAAGTGGGGGGGGGAGCCTGTGATTTTGAGGGATTCTAAGCATATCAGGGCATCAGCTGCTGCTGTGCAAGTTGTCATGAGGGCCTGCCCGGGGTTGCGAGGTTAAGTTGTTTGTATAAAAAGGCTGCAGGCCTCCATCCCTTTATTTTGAGCCTTTGTGTATCCTTGCATGTAAGATGGGTTTCCTGGATACAGCACACTGATGGGTTTTGGCTTTTTATCCAATTTGCCAGTCTGTGTCTTTTGATTGGGGCATTTAGTCCATTGACATTTAGGGATAGTATTGTTATGTGTGAATTTGATGCTGTCATTTTGATGCTACCTGGCTGTTTTGTTGGTTAGTTGATGCAGATTCTTGGTTGTGTTGCTGCTTTTTTACCATTTGGTGTGTTTTTGGAGTGGCTGGTACTGGTTGTTCCTTTATATGTGTAGAGCCTCTTTCAGGAGTTCTTGTAGAGCAGGTTTGGTGGTGATGAAATCCCTGAGTGCTTGCTTGTTCACAAAGGATTTTATTTTTCCTTCACTTATGAAGCTGAGTTTGGCTGGATAGGAGATTCTGGGTTGAAAGTTCTTTTCTTTAAGGATGTTGAATATTGGCCCCCAGTCTCTTCTGGCTTGTAGGGTTTCTGCTGAGAGATCTGCTGTGAGTCTAATGGGCTTCCCTTTGTGGGTAACCCGACCTTTCTCTCTGGCTGCCCTTAGCATTTTCTCTTTCATTTCAACCCTGGTGAATCTGACGATTATGTGCCTTGGGGTTGCTCTTCTTGAGGAATATCTCTGTGGTGTTCTCTGTATTTCCTGGATTTGAATATTGGTCTGCCTTGCTAGGTTGGGGAAGTTTTCCTGGATAATATCCTGAAGAGTATTTTCCAGCTTGGATTCATTCTCTTCATCACATTCAGGTACCTAATACCATAAAAACCTTAGAAGAAAATCTAGGCAAAACCATTCAGGACATAGGTGTAGGCAAGGACTTCATGACCAAAACGCCAAAAGCAATGGCAACAAAAGTCAAAATAGACAAATGGGACCTAATCAAACTCCACAGCTTCTGCACGGCAAAAGAAACAGTCAGTAGAGTGAATCGGCAACCAACAGAATGGGAAAAAATTTTTGCAGTCTACCCATCTGACAAGGGGCTGATATCCAGAATTTACAAAGAACTAAAGCAGATCTACAAGAAAAAAACAAACAAGCCCATTCAAAAATGGGCAAAGGATATGAACAGATACTTTACAAAAGAAGACATACAGGAGGCCAACAAACATATGAAAAAATGCTCATCATCACTGGTCATCAGAGAAATGCAAATCAAAACCACATTGAGATACCATCTCACACCAGTTAGAATGGCGATCATTAAAAAATCGGGAAACAACAGATGCTGGAGAGGATGTGGAGAAATAGGAACACTTTTACACTGTTGGTGGGAATGTAAATTAATTCAACCATTGTGGAAGACAGTGTGGCGATTCCTCAAGGACCTAAAAATAGAAATCCCATTTGACCCAGCAATCCCATTACTGGGTATATATCCGAAGGATTATAAATTGTTCTACTACAAGGACACGTGCACACGAATGTTCATTGCAGCACTGTTTACAATAGCAAAGACCTGGAACCAACCCAAATGCCCAACGATGATAGACTGGATAGGGAAAATGTGGTACATATACACCATGGAATATTATGCAGCCATCAAAAACGATGAGTTCACGTCCTTTATAGGGACATGGATGAACCTGGAAACCATCATTCTCAGCAAACTGACACAAGAGCAGAAAATCAAACACCGTATATTCTCGCTCATAGGCGGGTGTTGAACAATGAGAACACATGGACACAGGGAGGGGAGCACTACACACTGGGGTCTGTTGGGGGGAAATGGGGGAGGGGTGGGGGGTGGGGAGGTGGGAAGAGATAGCATGGGGAGAAATGACAGATACAGGTGAGGGGACGGAAGGCAGCAAAGCACACTGCCATGTGTGTACCTATGCAACAATCTTGCATGTTCATCACATGTACCCCAAAACCTAAAATGCAATAAAAAAAAAAAGAAAAAAAAAAAAGGCTGCAGGCCATGGGCCTGGCTCCTATATGAGAATCCTGACCGCACAGCCCTGGACTTTAGCAGTAAATAATGAAAAAGCGTTGAGAAAAGTTGCAGACAGCTAGGGAGAGAGCTGCTTTTAAAGCTGTTTGTTCAGGAGCAAAAGGAGGAGTGAGGAAAGGATTTAGGATTAACAGGGTTGGGTAAGTTTTCTTTAGTGAGTTTATACAATGGCTTAGTTAGAATAGCAAAACCTGGTTTCCTGAGGTGAAGTAGCAACCACACCCAGGCAGGAGATAAGCTGTTGTTTGGTGGAGGGGGTTGGGGTTTGGGAAATTTACTGGATGTGGTTGGCAGGGGGAGCACACGTATGCTGGTGAAGTATTAGAACAGATGGGAAGAAATTTGGGCTTCAGAATGGGATATGTGATTCCCCTTTGAATACAGATGCCGAAGAAGCAGGAGGGTGAATTAAAAGGCCATGTTTCAATAGACAGGTGATAACAACCTTTACTTTTAAAGGAAATTGTGGGATGGGGTATGCTGTAATGGAAAATATCAGACTCTAAACTAAAATGAAGCTATCTGGTAGAATGGTTGTCAATGTGTGCATTCACCTTACAGAGTTACATTGATATGTATATGCAGCAGTTCAGGAACCCTTTACTGGGAGAATCTAAAAACGGATATTTCCAGCCAAATCCAGGCATATGAGAATTAGCGGTAAGACGCGTCTAAAGCAAAGAAGAAACGTATCTTTCAAACTGCTCTGCTGTGCGTTTGTTCACCTTTGGGAGTTGCATCTATCTTTAAATACAGCGAGTTAGAAACACATTTCTTCTAGGATCTGAATTTGGACAGTCCAGAGTGAATGGTAGTATTTGCTGTAATGGAAAATATCTGGCTCTAAAACTAAAATGGAGCTATCTAGAAGAATAGTTGTCAGTGTGGGCATTCATCTTACAGAGTTACACTGATGTCTGTATGCAGCCCTTCAGAAACCCTTTCTTTGGAGAATCTAAAAGCAGATATTTATAGCCAAATACAGGCATATGAGAATTAGCAGTCAAACTGCATCTAAAACAGGGAAGGAAGGTATCTTTCAGACTGCTCTGCTCTGTGCTTGTTCACCTTAGGGAGTTGCATCTATTTTCTGATTCTGGTCGTTAGAAACACGTTTCTTCTAGGAGCTGCGTTTGAACATTCAAGGGTGAATGGGAGTTTAGGTTATAATGGGAAATATTTTTCTCTAAAATTAAAACGGAGCGTATAGCAGAATGGTTGTCAATGTGCGCATTTACTTTACAGAGTTAGAATCGTGTGTGCATTCAGCGGTTCAGCAAACCTTTTTTCTGAAGAATCTGCAAACACATATTTCCAGCCAAGTCCAAAAAAATGAAAATTATTGGTAAGACTGTGACTAAAACACAAAAGAAACTCATCTTTCAAACTGCTCTGCTGTGTGTTCGTTCAGCATATGGAGTTGCATGTATCTTTAGATTCAATGAGTTAGAAACACGTTTCTTCTAGGATCTGCATTTGGACATTCCAGAGTGAATGGAAGTATATGCTGTAATGGGAAATATCTGACTCTAAAACTGAAACGGATCTATCTAGCAGAATGCCTCTCAATGTGTGCATTAAACTTGCAGAGTTACACTGATGTGTGCATGCAGCAGTTCAGAAACTCTTTCGTTGGAGAATGTAAAAACAGGTATTTCCAGCCACAACCCCGCATATGAGAATTTGCAGTAAGACTGTGTCTAAAACACGGAAGAAAAGCATCTTTCAAGTTGCTCTGCTGTGTGTTCTTTCACTTTAGGGAGTTGCATCTATATTTAGATTCAGCGAGTTAGAAAAACTTTTCTTCTAGGAGCTGCACTTGGACATTCCAGAGTGAATGGGAGTATAGGCTGTAATGAGAAATATTTGGCTCTAAAACAGAAACGGTGCTATCTATCAGAATGGTTGTCAATGTGTGCATTCACCTTACAGAGTTACACTGATATGTGCATGCAGCCATTGAGAAATATTTTATTTAAAGGATCAAAAACAGATATTTTCAGTCAAATCCAGGGATATGAGAATTAGCAGTAAGACTGTGTCTAAAACACAGAATAAACATATCTTTCAAACTGCTCTGCTGTGTGTTCGTTCACCTTAAGGAGTTGCATCTACTTTTAAATTCAGCGAGTTAGAAACACATTGAAACATGTCTGAATTCTTGAAACATAAAATGTCTGAATTCTAGAATTATAGAATTTGTGAATTCTAGTATCCTATAATTTATAAATTCTAGAATCCTAACAAGATCTGAATTCTAGAATTTTAGAATGTATGAATTCTAGAATTTTAAATATGTCTAAATTCTAGAATCATAGAATGTATGAATTCTAGAATTTTAAAAAGGTCTGAATTCTACAAAACTAGAAAGAATGAATTCTATAATGTTAAAATGAATTCCAGAATGCTAAAATGTATGAATTCTAGAATCCTAAATAGTTCTAAATTTTAGAACCTTCGAATGTATGAATTCTAGAATCATAAAATGTCTGAATTCTAGAATCTAAGGACGTCAAAATCTAGAATTGTTGAATCCTGTGTGAATTCTAAAATTTTAGAATGTCTGAATTCTAGAATCATAGAATGTATGAGTTCTAAAATCTTTAACAGGTCTGAGTTCTACGATTTTAGAGTATATGAACTCTAGAATAATGGAATGTCAGATTTATAGAACCTTAGAATGTATGAATTGTAGAATCCTGAAAAGGTCTGCATTCTACAATTTTAAAATGTATGAATTCTAGAATCCTAAAATGCATGAATTCTAGAATCCCAGAATGTATGAATTCTAGAATCCTAAAAAAGTCAGAATTATACAATCTTAGAAAGAATGAATTCTAGAATCCTAAGTTTGAATTCTAGAATTCTAGAATGTATGAATTTTAGTAACCCAGAATGTATGAGTTCTAGAATCCTAAAAAGGTGTGAATTCTAGAATCTTAGAAGAAGGAATTTTAGAATTCTAAAATGTATGAATTCTAGAATCCTAGAATGTATGAATTCTAGAAATTTAAATAAGCCTGAATTCTAGAATCTTTGAATGTATGAATTCTAGAATCATAAACTGTCTGAATTCTAGAATTTATAATGTATGAATTCTAGAATCAAAAAATGTTTGAATTCTAGAATCTCAGGATTCCTAAATTCTAGAATTGTAGAATCATAAAATGTCTGAATTCTAGAATCTTAAAATGTGTGATTTCTAGAATTGTAGAAAGTTAAAATTTTAGAATCCAACAATGTCTGAATTGAGAATTTTAGAATGTCTGAATTCTAGGATCAAAGAATGTATGAATTCTGGAATCTTCAATAGGTCTGAATTCTATAATTTTAGAATGTCTGAATTCTAGAATCCTAGAATGTCTGAATTATAAAATGTTAAATAGGTCTGTATTCTAGATTCATAAAATATCTGAATTCTACAATCATAGAATGTCTGAGTTGTGGAATCGTATAATGTATAAATTCTAGAATTTTAAAAAGTTCTGAATTCCAGAATTCTGAAATGTATGAATTCTAGAATCTTGAAAATGTCTAAATAATAAAATCCTAGATTGTATGAATTCTAGAATCCAAAAAAAGCTCTGAATTCTAGAATCCTAGAATGCATCAATTCTAGAATCATAAAATGTCTCAATTATAGAATCCTAAAATATATAAATTGTAGAATCATAAAATGTTTGAATTCTAGGATGTGAGGTGTCCAAATTCTAGAAATGTAGAATAAAATGTTTGAATTCTAGTATCTTAGATGTGAGTTCTAGTATTGTAGAAAGTTAGAACTACAGATTCTAATGTCTGAATTCTAGAATTTTAGAATATGTGAATTCTAGAATCATAAAATGTGTGAATTCTAGAACCTTAGACAAGTCTGAATTCTACAATTATAGAACGTATGAACTCTATAATCACAGAATCTCTGAATTCTCACATGTTAGAAAGTATAAAATTTAGAATTGTAAAAAGTTTGAATTCTAGAATGCTAGAATGTATGAATTCTAGAATCTTAAAGTGTCTGAATGTTAGAATCATATAATATCTGCATTTTAAAACCCTAAAGTATATGAATTCTAGAATCTTAAAGTGGTCTCAATCCTAGAATTTTAGAATGCATCAATTATAGAATCATAAAATGTCTCAATTCTAGAATCTGAAAATATATAAATTGTAGAATCATAAAATGATTGAATTCTACAATCTGTGGATGTCCAAATTCTAGAATTGTAGAATAATAAAATGTCTGAATTCTAGAATCTTATATGTGAGTTCTAGCATTGAAGAAAGAATTCTAGAATCCAATGATGTCTGAATTCTAGAATTTTAGAATGTCTGAATTCTAGAATCATACAATCTATGAATTCTAGAATCTTAAACAGGTCTGAATTCTACAGTTTTAGAACTTATGAATCCTAGAGTAACAGAATGACTGAATTCTCACATGTTAGAATGTATAAATTTTAGAATCTTAGAAAGGTCTCAATTCTAGAATGCTAGAATGTATGAATTCTAGAATTATCAAATGTCTGAATGCTAGAGTCATAGCATGTCTGCATTCTAGATCCATAAAATGTATGAATTCTAGAATCTTAAAAAAGGTTTGAATCCTAAAATGCTAGAATGTATGAATTCTAGAATGATAAAATGTCAGAATTCAAGAATTCTAAAATTTGTGAGTTCTGAAATTGTGATATTCTGGAATCCAAAGATGTGTGAATTATATAGTTTTAGAATTTCTAAATTCTAGAATCATAAAATGTCTGAATTCTAGTATCTGAGAATATTCAAATTCTAGAATTGTAGAATCATAAATTGTCTCAATTTTGGACTCGTAAAATGTGTGAATTTTTGAATTGTAGAAAGTCTGAATTCTAGAATCCAAGCATGTCAGAATTCTAGAATTGTAGTATGTCTGAATTTTAGAACCATACAATGTCTGAATTTTAGAATCCTGTAATGTATGAATACTAGAATCCTAGAGTGTATGCATTCTAAAATCTTAATTAGGTCTAAATTTTAGAATCTTAGAATCTATTAATTCCAGAATCCTAAAAAGGCCTGAGTTCTACAATCCAAAAAACGGTCTGAATTCTAGAACCCTACAATTTATAAATTCTAGAATCATAAAATTTCTGAATTTTAGAATAATAGAATGTCTGAATTCTGGAATTTTAAAATGTATAAATTTTAGATTCTAAAAAAGGTGTCAATTCTAGAGTCCTAGAATGTATCAATTGTGGAATCATAAAACATCCGAATTCCAGAACATAAAAATATCCAAATTCTAGAATTGTAGAATCGTAAAAAGTCTTAATTCTACAATATTAAAATGTGTGAGTTCTAGAATTTTAGAAAGTTTGAAGTCCAGAGTCCAAGGATTTCTGAATTCTACAATTGTAGAAAGTCTGAATTGCAGCACCATAAAATGTATGTATTTTAAAATCATAGAATGTCTGAATTCTAGAATTCTATAATGGGTTTATTCTGGAATCCTATAAGGCATAAATTCTAGAATCCTAAAAATGTCTGAATTCTGGAATTATAAATTGTCTCACTTCTAGAATACCAAAATGTATGAATTCTAGTATCATAAAATGTTTAAATTCTAGAATCTAAGGATATCCAAATTCTAGAATTGTAGAATTATAAAATATCTGAATTCTAGAATCCTAGAATGTGTGAGTTCCCGAATTGTAGAAATGTAGTATTCTAGAATCCAATGACGTCTGAATTTTAGAATTCTAGAACCTCTGAATTTTAGAATAATGGAATGTACGAATTCTAGAATCTTAAAGAGGTCTGAATTCTACTATTTAAGAATGTATGAACTCTAGAATCATAGAATGCCTGAACTCTCGAATCTCACAATGTATGAATTCTAGAATCCTAAAAAGATCTGAATTCTAGAATCCTAGAATAAATGAATTCTAGAATCATAAAGTACCTGAATAGAAGACTCATAGAATGTCTGAAATCTAGAACCCTAAAATGTACTAATTCTAGAATCTTAAAAAATGTTTGAATCCTAGAACTTTAGAATGTATGAACTCTAGAATGACAAAATGTCTGAATTCTAGTATCTGAAAATGTACAAATTCTAGAATTGTAGAATCATAAAATGTCTAAATGTTTGAATTCTAAAATGTGTGAATTCTAGAAAGTCTGAATTCTAGAATCCAAGCATGTCAGAATTCTGGAATTGTATTATGTCTGAATTCTAGAACCATAACATGTCTGAAATTTAGAATCCTAAAATGAATGAAATCTAGAATCCTAGAATGTATGGATTCTAGAATCTTAAAAAAGTCTCAATTCCAGAATCTTAGAATGTATGAATTCTAGAATCCTAAAAAAGTCTGAATTCCAGAATCTTCGAATGTGTGAATTCAGGAATCATAAAAAGTCTGAATTCTAGAAACCTAAAAATGTCTGAATTCTAGAATCCCAGAATGTATGGATTCTAGAATCATAACATGTCTGAATTTTAGAATCATAGAATATCTGAGTTCTAGAATTTTGAAATGTATAAATTTTAGAATCTAAAGAAGGTCTCAATTCTAGAAACCTAGAATGTATCAATTGTTGAATCATAAAATATCTGAATTCTAGAACATGAAAATATCCAAATTCTAGAATTCTGGAATCATAAAATGTATAAACTCTAGAATATTACAATGTGTGAGTCCTAGAATTTGAGAAAGTTTGAAGTCTAGAGTCCAAGTGTGTCTGAATTCTACAATTGTAGAATGTCTAAATTCCAGCAACATAAAATGTCTGTATTTTAGAATCATAGAATGTCTGAATTCTAGAATATTTAATGTATGAATTCTAGAATTTTCAAAAGGCTTAAATTCTAGAATCCTAATATATATGAATTTCTAGAATCATAAAGTGTCTGAATGCTAGAATCACAGAATATCTGAATTTTAGAAACTTAAAAGGTATGAATTCTAGAATCTTAGAATGGTCTGAACTGTAGAATGCTAGAATGTATGAATTTCTGGGATTCTAAAATGTTTGATATCTAGTATCTGAAGAAGCCCAATCTCCAGAATTGCAAAATCATAAAATGTCTGAATTTCAGAATCCTAAAATGTGTGAATTCTAGAATTGTAGAAAACCTGAATTCCAGAAGGCAAGCATGGATCAATTCTAGGAACATTAAATGTCTCAATTCTAGAATCCTAAAATGTATGAATTCAAGAATTGTAAAATGTTTCAATTCTAGAATTTAAGGATGTCACAATTCTAGAATTGTAGAATCATAAAATGTCTGAATTCTAGAAACCTAGAATGTATGAATTCTAGAATCATAAAATGTCTGAATTCCAGTATCTTACGGTGTTTAAATTCTAGGCCTGAAGAATCATAAAATGTCTGAATTTTAGAATTTTAAAATGTGTGAATTCTAGAATTGGAGAAAGTCTGGATTCTAGAATCCAAGCATATCTGAATTCTAGAATTGTAGTATGTCTGAATTCTAGAACCATTAAATGTCTGAATTCTAGAATCCTAGAATGTATGAATTTTAGAGTGTATGAATTCTAGAATCTTAAACTTGTCTAAATTCCAGAATCTTAGAATGTATGAGTTCTAGAATCCTAAAAATGTCTGAATTCTAGAATTCTAGAATGTATAAATTCTAGAACCTTAAAAAGGTCTGAATTCTAGAATCTTAGAATGTATGAATTCTAGAAAACTAAACAGGTCTGAATTCTAGAATCCTAGAATGTTTGAATACTAGATTCCTAAAATATATGAATTCTAGAATCTTAGAATATATGCATTCTAGTATCCTAAAAAGGTCTGAATTCTAGAATCCTAAAATGTATGAATTCTAGAATCTTAAAAAGATTTAAATTCCAGAATCTTAGAATGTATGAATTATAGAATCCTAAATGGATCTGAATTATATAATCCTAGAATGTATGAATTCTAGAATCATAAAACGTTTAAATCCTAGATTCTGAGAATATCCAAATTCTAGATTTGTAGAATCATTAAATGTCTGAATTTGAGAATCCTATGATATTTGAATTCAAGAATCATAAAATAGTATGAATTCTGGAATCCAAGAATGTATGAACCTTAGATATAAGGTGTAACTATGCAAGAATAATAAAATGTCTGAATTGTCATATGCAAAACGTATGAATTCTAGTATCTTAAAAAGGCCTGAATTCTATAATTCTAGAATGTATGAATTCTAGAATCATAAAATATTTAAATTCTAGATTCTGATAATATCGAAATTATAGAAGTGTAGAATCACAAAATGTCTGAATTCTAAAATACTAGAATGTTTGTATTCTGGAATCAGAAAATAGTACGAATTCTAAAATACTAGAATTTTTGAACTTTAGAATCATAAGATGTATGAATGCAAGAATGAGAGAATGTCTGAATTTAAGAATCCTAAAATGTATGAATTCTAGGATCAGTTTTGTCTGAATTCTAGAATCCAAGAATGTGTGAATTCTAGAATCATAAAACGTCTGAATTCTTTGTCTTAGGATGTTTAAATTTTAGAATTGTAGAATCATAAAATGTCTGAATTTCAGATTTTAAAATATGTGAATTATAGAATTGTAGAATTTCTGAATTCTACAATCTAAGCATGTCTACATTACAGAATTGTAGTATGTATGAATTCTAGAAACATAAAATGTCTGAAATCTAGAATCCTAGAATGTATGAATTCTAAAATTTTAGAGTGTATCAATTCCAGAAACTTAAAAAGTCTAAATTCCAGAATTATAGAATGTATGAATTCTAGAATCTTAAAATGCCTGAATTTTAGAATCCTAAAATGTATGAATTCTGGAATTCTCAGAGGGTCTGAATTTTAGAATTCTAGAATGTAAGAATCTTGGAATCATAAAATATATGAATTCTAGGATCCTAGATTGTATGCATTCTGGAATCCTAAAAAAAAGTCTGAAATTGAGAATAATAGAATTTATGAATTTCTACAATCATAAAATGTCTGATTTCTAGTACCTGAGTATGTCCGAATTCTAGAATTGTAGAATCATAAAATGTTTGAATTTTAGAATCCTAAAATGTCTGAGAATTTTAGAATGTCTGAATTATACAAACATTAAATCTTTGAATTCTAGAATCTTAGAATGTTTGGATTCTGGAATTTCAAAATAGTATAAATTCTAGAATCCTAAAATGTATGAACTTTAGAATCATAAGGTGTATGAATGCAAGAATAATATAATATCTGAATTGTGGAATCCTAAAATGTATGAATTTTAGAATCTTAAAAATGTCTCAATTCTATAATCCTACAATGTTTGAATTCAAGAACCATAAAATATCTGAATTCTAGAATTCAAACATTATATGATTCTACAATTCTAGAATTTGGACATCTTTAGATACTGGAAATCAGACATTTTATGAATCCAAGCATGTCTGAATCATAGAATTGTAATATGTCTGAATACTAGAACCATGAAAACTATGAATTGTAGAATCCTAGAATGTATGAAATCTAGAATTTTAGAGTGTATGTATTCTAGAATCTTACAAAGGTCTAAATTCCTGCATTTTAGAATGTAAGCATTCTAGAATCCTCAAAATGTCTCAATTCTATAATCCTAGAATATCAATGAATTCCAGAATCCTAGAATATATGCATTTTAGAATCCAAAAAAGGTCTGAATTCGAGAATCCTAGAATGTATAAATTTCTAGAATCATAAAAGATCTGATTTCTAGTATCTGGTGATGTCCACATTCTAGAATTGTAGAATCATAAAATGTTTGAATTTTAGAATCCTATAATGTGTGAATTCTAGAATTGTAAAGTCTGAATTCTAGAATCCAACCAAGTCTGAATTCTAGAATCCAACAATGTCTGAATTTTAGAATTTTAGTATGTCTGATTTCTAGAATCATAGAATGTCTGAATTCTGGAATCCTAGAATGTTTGAATTCTGGAATTATAAAATAGTATGAATTCTAGAATCATAAATTTTATTGATTCTATTATCTCAGGATGTTTAAATTCTAGAACTGTAGAATCATAAAATGTCTGAGTTTTAGAATTTTAACATGTATGAATTTTAGAACTGTAGAAAGTCTGAATTCTAGAATCCAAGCATGTCTGAATTCCAGAATTGTAGTATATTTGAATTCCAGAACCATAAAATGTCTGAATCCTTGAATCCTATAATGTATGAATTCTATCATTTTAGAGGGTATGAATTCTAGAATCTTAGAATCTAAATAGCAAAATCTTAGAATGTAAGAATTCTAGAATCCTAAAATGGTCTGAATTTTATAATCCTAGAATATATAAATTCTAGAATCCTAAAAAAGATCTGAATTCGAGAATCTTTGAATGTATGAATTTCTAGAATCAGCAAATATCTGATTTCTAGTATCTCAGGATGTCAAATTCTAGAATTGTAGAATCATAAAATGTTTGAATTTTAGAGACCTAAAATGTGTGATTCTAGAATTTTAGTGAGTCTGAATTCTAGAATCATAAAATGTCTGAATTTTGGAATCATAAAATTGCATGAATTCTAGAATCCTAGAATGTTTCAAATTTAGAATCATAAGCTGTATCAATGGCAGAATGATAGAATATCTGAATTGTAGAATCCAAAATGTATGAATTCTAGAATCTTAATAAAGTTTGAATTCTATAATCCTAGAATACATGGATTCTAGAATCATAAAATGTTTAAATTCTAGAATATGAGAATGTCCATATTCTAGAATTGTAGAATCACAAAATGTCTGAATCTAGAATCCTATATTGTTTGATTCTGCAATCGTAAAATAGTATGAATACTAGGATGCTGGAATGTATGAACTTTAGAATCCTAAGGTATAAGCATGCAAGAATGATAGAATGTCTGAATTTTAGAATCCAAAAATGTATGAATTCTAGAATATTAAAAAGGTCTGTATTCTATAATCCTAGAATATATGAGTTCTAGAATCATAAAATATATGAATTCTAGAAACCTAGAATGTATGAATTCAAGAATCATAAAATGTCTGAATTCTAGTATATTGGAAGGTTTAAATTCTAGAACTGTGGAATCATAAAATGTCTGAATTTAAGAATGTTAAAATGTGGGAATATTAGAATTGTAGAAAATCTGAATTCTGAAATCTAAGTATGTCTTAATTTCAGAATTATACCATCTCTGAATTCTGGAATCCTAGAAAATATGAATTCTAAAATTTTAGAGTGTATGAATTCTAGAATCTTAAAAAGGTCTAAATTCCAAAATATGAGAATGTATAAATTCTAGAATCCTGAAAAGGTCTGAATTTTATAATCCTAGAATGTATGAATTCTAGAATCATGAAATGTTTAAATTCTAGAATCTGAAAAATGTCCAAATTCCAGAATTGTAGATTCATAAAATGTCTGAATTCTAGAATCCTAGAACATTTGAATTCTGAAATCATAAAATAGTATGAATTATAGAATCGTAGAATGTATGAACTTTAGAATCATAACGTGTATGAATTCAAGAATGATAGAATGTCTGAATTATAGAATCCAAAACGTATAAATTCTAGAATCCTAAATAGGTCGAAATTCTATAACCCTAGAAAGTATGAATTCTAGAATCATCAAATACTTAAATTCTAGAATTTGAGAATGTATAAATACTAGAATTGTGGAATCATAAAATGTCTGAATTACAGTATCTTAGGATCTTTCAATTCTAGAACTGTAGAATCATAAAATATCTGTATTTTAGAATTTAAAATATATGAATTCTAGAATTGTATAAATGCTGAATTCAAGAATCCAAGCATGTCTGAATTCCAGAATTGTACTATGTCTTAATTCTAAAACCATGAAATATATGAATTCTTGAATCCTAGAATTTATGAATTGTAGAATTTTAGAATGTATCAGTTCAATATTCTTAAAAAGGTCTAAATTGAAGAATTTTAGAAGATATGTATTCTAGAATCCAAAAAAGGTCGGAATTCTATAATCCTAGAGAGTATCAATTCTAGAAACCTAAAAATATATGAATACAAGAATCCTACAATATATGCATTCTAGAATTTTAAAAGAGGTCTGAATTAGAGAATCTTTGAATATATGAATATCTAGAATCATCAAATATCTGCTTTCTAATATCTGAGGGTGTCCAAATTCTAGAATTGTAGACTCATAAAATGTTTGAATTTTAGATTCCTAAAATGTGTGAATTATAGAATTGCAGAAAGTCAAACTTCTAGAATGCCACAATGTCTGAATTCTAGAATGGTAGAAAGTCTGAATTCCAGAATCATAAAATGTCTAAATTCTGGAATAGTTAAATAGTATGAATTATAGCATCCTAGAATGTATGAATTTTAGAATCATAAGGTGTATGAATGCATTGTAGAATCTTGAAAAGGTCTAAATTCAAGAATCGTAGAATGTATGAATTTCAGAATCTTAAAAATGTCTGAATTTTATAATCCTAGAATGTATGAATTCTAGAATCATAAAATATCTGAATTCGAGTATCTTAGGATGATTAAATTCTAGAATTGTAGAATCACAAAATGTCTGAATTTTAGAATTTTGAAATATGTGAATTCCAGGATTGTAGAAAATCTGAATTCTAGAATTCCAGAAGGTCTGAATTACAGAATTGTAGTATGGCTTACTGCTAGAATCATAACATATCTGAATTTTTGAATGCTAGAATCTATGAATTCTAGAATTTTAAAGTGTATGAATTCTAGAATCTTAAAAAAACGGTCTAAATTCCAGAATCTGAGAATGCATAAATTCTAGAATCTAAAGGGGGTCTGAATTCTATAATCCCAGAAGGTATGAATTCTAGAATCATAAAATATTTAAATTCTAGAATCTGAGAATGTCCAAATACTATAAATGTAGAATCATAAAATGTCTGTTTTCTAGAATTCTAGAATGTTTGCATTCTGGAATTATAAAATAGTATGAATTATAGAATTCTAGAATGTATGAAACTTAGAATCATAAGGTGTATGCATGCAGGAATGATAGGACGTCTGAATTGTAGAATCCAAAATGTATGAATTCTATAATTAAAAAGGTCTGAATTCTAGATTCCAAAAATGTATGAATTCAAGAATAATAAATTGTTCAAATTCCAGTATCTTAGAAAGCTTAAATTCTACAATTGTGGAATCATAAAATGTCTGAATTTCAAATTTTAATATGTGTGAATTCTAATATTTTAGAAAATCTGAATTCTAGAATCCAAGCACGTCTGAATTCCAGAATCGCAGTATGTCTGACTTCTAAAAACATAAAATGTCTAAATTCTAGAATCCTAGAGTGTACGAGTTCTAGAATTTCTGAGTGTATCAATTCTAGAATCTTAAAAAGGTCTAAATTCAAGAATGTTAAAAGGTATGAATACTAGAATCTTAAAATGCCTGAATTTTAGAATCTTAAAAAGTATGAATTCTAGAATTCTAAAAAGGTATGAGTTCTAGAATTAGAGAATATATAAATACTAGTAACTTAAAATATGTGAATTCTAGGATCCTGTCATATATGCATTCTAGAATCCTAAAAAAGGTCTAAAATCGAGAATCCCAGAATGTATGAATTTCTAGAATCATAAAATGTTTGATTTCTAGTATCTGAGGATGTTTAAATTCTAGATTGGTGAAATACTACAATGTTTGAAATTTAGAATCCTATAATGTGTGAATTCTAAAATTGTAGATATTCTGAATTCTAGAATGTCACAATGAATCAATTCCAGAATCTTAGAATGTCTGAATTTTAGCATCATAAAATATCTGAATTCTAGAATCCTATAATGTTTGAATTCTGGAATCATAAAGTAGTATGAATTCAAAAATCCTAGAATGTATGAATTTTAGAATCATAAGGTGTATGAATGCAAGAATAAGAGAATGTCTGAATTTTAGAATCCTAAAATGAATTAATATTAGAATCTTAAAAATGTCGGAATTCTATCATACTAGAATATATGAATTCAAGAACCAAAAAAAAAAAAAAAAGAAAAAAAAATCTGAATTCTAGTATCTTAGGATGTTTAAATTCTAGAACTGTAGAATCCTAAAATGTCTGAATTTTACAATCTTGAAATATGTGAAATTTTGAATTTTAGAAAGTCTGAATTCTAGAACCCAACAATGTCTAAATTATAAATTTTAGCATGTCCAAATTGTAGAATCATAAAATGTCTGAATTCTAGAATCCTAAAATGTTGGAATTCTGAAATCATAAAATAGTATGAATTAAAGAATTTTAGAATGTATGAATTTATAATCATAAGGTGTATGAATGCAAGGATGTGAGAATGTCTGAATTTTAGAATCCTAAAATGTATGAATTCTAGAACCTTAAAAAGGTCTAAATCCAAGGATCTTAGAACGTAAGAATTTTAAAATCCTAAAAGTTTCATAATTCTAGAATCCTAGAATGTATTAATTCTAGAATCCTAAAATATATGAATTCTAGAATCCTAGAATATATGCATTCTAGAATACTAAAAAAGGTCTGAATTCAAGAAACCTAGAATGTATGAATTCTAGCTTCATAAAATGTCTGAATTCTAGTATCTTAAGATGTTTAAATTCCAGATTGGTAGTATCATAAAATGTCTGAATTTTATAAATTTAAAATGTGTGAATTCTAGATTTGTATAAAGTCTGAATTCTAGAATCCAAGCATGTCCGAAATCCAGAATTGTAGTATGTCTGAATTCTAGAACCATAAAATGTCTGAATACTAGAATCTTATAATGTGTGAATTCTACAATAATAAAAAGGCCAGAATTTTAGAATCCTAAAATGTATGAAATATATAATCCTAAAAAGGTCTGAATTCTAGTATTCGAGAATATATAAATTCTAGAATCCTAAAATATATGAATTATAGAATCCTAGAATACACGCATTATAGAATCCTAAAAAGATCTGAATTCGAAAATCCCAGAATGTATGAATTTCTAGAATCATAAAATATCTGATTTCCAGTATGTGATGATGTCCAAATTCTAGAATTGAAGAATCATAAGATGTTTGAATTTCAGAGTCCTAAACAGTGTGAATTCAAGAATTCTAGTAAGCCTGAATTCTAGAAACCCACAATGTCTAAATTCTAGAATTTTATAATGTCTGAATTCTAGAATCATAAGATGTCTGAAGTCTAGAATCCTAGAAAGTTTGAATTCTGGAATCATAAAAGTGTATGAATTCTAGAATCCTAGAATGCATGAAATTTAGAATCATAAGGTGTATGAATGCAAGAATGATAGAATGTCTGAAGTTTAGAATCCTTAAATGTATGAATTCTAGAATCTGTAAAAGGTCTGAATACTAGAATCCAAGAATGTATGAATTCTAGAATCATAAAACGTCAGAATTCTAGTATCTTAGGATGTTTAAATTCTAGAATTGTAGAATCATAAAATTTCTGAATTTTAGAATTGTAGAATCATAAAATTTCTGAATTTTAGAATTGTAGAATCACAAAGTTTCTAAATTTAATCCTATAATGAATGAATTCTAGAATTTTAGAGTGTATGAATTCTAGAATCCTAAAAAGGTCTGAATTCTAGAATTGTAGAATGTATGAATTCTAGAATCATAAAATGTTTAAATTATAGGATCCAAGAATATCCAAATTCTAGAATTGTAGAATCATAAAATATGTGTATTCTAGAATCCTAGAATGTTTGAATTCTGGAATGATAAAATAGTATGAATTCTAGAATCCTAGAATTTATGAAATTTAAAATCATAAGGTGAATGACTTCAAGAATGATAGAATGTCTGAATTGTCAAATCCAAAATTTAAGCATTGTAGAATCTTAAAATGTCTGAATTCTATAATCCTATAATGTATGAATTGTAGAATCATAAAACCTTTAAATTCTAAAATCTAAGACTGTCCAAATTCTAGAATTGTAGAATCATAAAATTTCTGAGTACAGGTGAGGGGACGGAAGGCTGCAAACCACAATGCCATGTGTGTACCTATGCAACAATCTTGCATGTTCTTCACATGTACCCCAAAACCTAAAATGCAATAAAAAAATAAAATTAAATTAAAAAAAAAATCCTAGAATACTTGAATTCTGGAATCTTAAAATAGAGTGGATTCTAGAATCATAGAATGTATGAACTTTAGAATCATAAGGTTTATAAATGAAAGAATGATAGAATATCAGAATTGTAGAATTCAGAAGCTATCAATTCTAGAATCTTAAAAAGGTCTGAATTCTATAAACCTAGAATGTATGAATTCTAGAGTCATAAAATGCTTAAATTCTAGAATCTAAGAAGGTCCAAATTTTAGAATTGTAGAATTATAAAATGTCTGAATTCTAGAAACCTATAATGTATAAATTCTAGAATCATAAAATGTCTGAATTCTAGTATCTTAGGATGTTTAAATTCTAGAATTGTAGAATCTTTTAGGTCTGAATTTTACAATTTTAAAAAGTGTGAATTCTAGAATTGTAAAAAGTCTGAATTCTAGAATCCAACAATATCTGAATTCCAGAATTGTACTATGTCTGAATTCTGGAACCATAAAAAGTCTGAATTCTAGAATCTAATAATGTCTGAATTCCAGAATTGTACTATGTCTGTATTCTAGCATCATAAAATGCTGATTTCTAGAATACCAGGATATATGAGTTCTACAATTGTAGAGTGTATGAATTCTAGAATCTTAAAAAGTTCTAAATTCCAGATTATTAGAATGTTTGAATTCTAGAATCCTCAAACGGCCTGAATTCTAGAATTCTATAATGTATGAATTCTAGAATCCTAAAATATATGAATTCTAGAATCCTAGAATACATACATTCTAGATTCCTAAAAAAAAGGTCTGAATTTGAGTATCCTGGATTGTGTGAATTTTTAGAATCATAAAATGTCTGTTTTCTAGTATCTGAAGATGTCCAAATTAGAGAATTGTAGAATCATAATATGTTTGAATTTTAGAGTCCTAAAATGTTTGAATCCGAGAATTGTAGAAAGTCTGAATTCTAGAATCCTGCAATGTCTAAATTCTAGAATTTTAGAATGTCTGAATTCTAGCATCATAAAATGTCTCAATGTTAGAATCCTGGAATGTTCGATTATGGAATCATAAAATATTATCAATTCTAGAATTATAGAATGTATGAACTTTAAAATCTTAAGGTGTATGCATGCAAGAATAATAGAATGTCTGAATTTTAGAATCATAAAATATATGAATTCTAAGATCAGAAAGGTCTGAATTCTAAAATATAAGAATGTATGAATCCTAGAATCATTAAATGTCTGAATTATAGTATCTTAGGATGTTTAAATTCTAGAATTTTAGAATCATAAAATGTCTGAATTTCAGATTTTAAAATGTGTGAATTCTAGAATGCCAAAAATTCTGAATTCTAGAATCCAAGCATGTCTAAATTCCAGAATTGTAGTAAATATGAATTTTAGAAACATAAAATGTCTGAATTCTAGTATCCTAGAATGTATGAGTTCTAGAATTTTAGAGTGTATCAATTCTAGAAATTTAAAAAGTTCTAAATTCCAGAATCTTAGAATGTATGAATTCTAGAATTCTAAAAAGGCCTGTATTCTAGAATCCTAAAATGTATGACTTCTAGAATTCTCAAAATGTCTGAATTCTAGAATTCTAAGATGCATGAATCCTAGAATCTTAAAATATATGAATTCTAGAATTCTAGAATATATTCATTCTAGAATACTAAAAAAGGTCTGAAATTGAGAATACTAGAATGTATAAATTTCTAAAATAATAAGATATCCGATTTCTACTATCTGAGGATGTCCAAATTCTAGATTGGTAGAATCATAACATGTTTGAATTTTAGAATCCTAAAATGTGTGAATTCTAGAATTGTAGAAATTCTGAATTCTAGAATCCCACAATGAATCAATTTTAGAACTTTAGAATGTCTGTATTCCAGCATCACAAAATGTCTGAATTTTAGAATCCTAGAATGTTTGAATTCTGGAATGATAAAATAGTATGAATTCTAGAATTCTAGAATGCATGAACTTTAGAATCATAAGGTGTATGAATGCAAGAATGATAGAACGTCTGAATTTTAGAATCCTACAATGAATAAATTCTAGAATCTTAAAAAGGTCTGAATTCTATAATCCTAGAATGTATGAATTCTAGAATCATAAAACGTTTACATTCTGAAATCTGAGAATTTCCGAATTCTAGAATTGTAGAGTCATAAAATGTCTGAATTCTGGTATCTTAGGATGTTTAAATTCTAGAATTGTCAAGTCATAAAATCTCTGAATTTTAGAATTTAAAAATGTGTGAATTCTAGAAAAATCGAAAGTCGGAATTCTAGGATCAAAGCATGTCTGAATTCCAGAATTGTACTATGTCGATATTCTAGAACCAAAATATGCCTGATTTATAGAATCCCAGAATATATGATTTCTGTTATTTTACAGTGTATGAATTCTAGAATCTTAAAAGGTTCTAAATTCCAGAATCTTAGAATGATTATATTCTAGAATCCTAAAATATCTGAATTCTAGTATCTTAGTATGTTTAAATTCTAGAATTGTAGAATCATAAAATGTCTAAATTTTAGAATTTTAACATATGTGAACCCTAGAAATGTAGAAATTCTGAATTCTAGAATCCAAGTATGTCTGAATTCTAGAAATGTATTATGCCTGAATTCTAGAACCATAAAAGGTTTGAATTCTAGAATATAGAATGTATGAGTTATAGTTTTAGAATATATCAATTCTAAAATCTTTAAAAAGTCTAAATTCCAGAATTTTATAATTTATGAATTCTAGTATCCTAAAAAGGGATTAATTCTGAAATCCTAAAATGTATGAATTCTAGAATCCTCAAAAGGTCTAAATTCAAAAATGTATGAATTCTAGAATCCTAAAATGTATAAATTCTAGAATCCTAGATTATATGCATTCTAGAATTCTAAGAAGGGTTTGAAATAGAATCCTAGAATGTATGAATTTCATGAATCACAAAATGTCTTATGTCTAATATCTGAGGATGTCCAAATTCTAGAATTACAGAATCGTAAAATGTTTGAATGTTAGAATCCTAAAATGTATGAATTCTAGAATTGCAGAAATTCTGAATTCTAGAATTTCACAGGGAATGAATTCTTGAATTTTAGAATGTCTGAATTCTAGAATCATAAAATATCTGAATTATCGAATCCTAGAATGTTTGAATTCTGGAATCAAAAAGTAGTATAAATTCTAGAATCCTAGAATGTATGAGCTTTAGAATCATAATGTGTATGGATGCAATAATGATAGAGTGTCTGAATTTTAGAATACTAAAATGTATGAATTGTAGAATCTTAAAAAGGTCTGAATTCTAGAATCCAAGAATGTATGAATTCTAGAATCATAAAATGTCTGAATTCTAGTATGTTAGGATATTTAAATTCTAGAATTGTAGAATCACAAAATGTCTGAATTTTAGAATTTTAAAATGTTTGAATTCTAGAATTGTTGAAAGTCTGAATTCCAGAATCCAAGCATGTCTGAACTCCAGAATTGTAGTATGTCTGAATTCTAGAATTATAAAATATCTGAATTCTTGAAAGCTAAAATGTATGAATTCTAGAATTTTAGATTGTATGAATTCTATAATCTTAAAAAGTTCTAAAATCCAGAATCTTACAATGTATGAATTCTAGAATCCTAAGGAGGTCTGAATTCTACAATTCTAGAATGTATGAATTCTAGAATCATAAAATGTTTAAATACTAGAGTCTGAGAATGTCCAACTTCTATAACTGTAGAATCATAAAATGTCTGAATCGAGAATTCTAGAATGTTTGAATTGTGGAATCATAATATAGTATGAATTCTAGAATCCTAGAATGTATGAACTTTGGAATCATAAGATGTATGCATACAAGAATGATAGAATGTCTGAATTGTAGAATTCAAAAGTGTTTGAATTCTAGAATTAAAAATGTGTGAATTCCATAATCCAAGAATATATGAATTCTAGAATCATAAAATGTGTGAATTCTAGTATCTTAGGATGTTTAAATTCTAGAATTGTGGAATCATAAAATGTCTGAATTTCAGACTTTAAAGTGTATGAATTCTAGAATTGTAAAAATTCTGAATTCTAGAATTCAAGCATGTCTATATTACAGAATTGCAGTGTGTCTGAATTCTTGAAACATAAAATGTCTGAATCCTAGAATCCTAGAATGTATGAGTTCTAGAATTTTGGAGTGTATGAATTCTAGAATCTTAAAAAGGTCTAAATTCCAGAATCTTAGAATGTATGAATTCTAGAATCCTAAAAAGGTCTGAATTCCAGAATTATAAAATGTATGACTTCTGGAATCCTAAGATATAAGAATTCTAGAATCCTAGAACATATGCATTCCAGAATCCTAAAAACGGTCTGAAATCGAGAATCCTAGAATGCATGAATTTCCAGAATCATAAAATGTCTGATTTCTAGTATCTGAGGATGTCCAAATTCTAGAATTGTAGAATCATAAAATCTGTGAATTTTAGAATACTAAAATGTGTGAATTCTAGAATTGTACAAAGTCTGAATTCTAGAACACCACAATGAATGAAATTCTAGAATCAATTCCAGAATTTTAGAATGCCTGAATTTTAGCATCATAAAATATCTGAATTCTAGGACGTTTGAATCCTGGAATCATAAAATAGTATGAATTCTAGAATCCTAAAATGTATAAATTTTAGAATCATATGGTTTATGAATGCAGGAATAATAGAATGTCTGAATTGAAGAATCCAAAATATATGAATTGTAGCATCGTAAAAAGGTCTGAATTTATAACCCTTGAATATATGAATTCAAAAACGGTAAAATGTTTAAATTCTAGAATCTGAGAATGTACAAATTCTAGAATTGGAAAATTATAAAATATCTGAATTATAGAAACCTAGAATATATGAATTCTAGAAATATAAAATGTCTGAATTCTAATATCTTATGATGTTTAAATTCTAGAATTATACAATCATAAAATGTCTGAATTTTAGAATTTCAAAATGTGTGAATTCTAGAATAGTAGAAAGTCTGAATTCAAGAATCCAAGAATATCTGAATTGCAGAATTGTACTATATCTGTATTCTAGAACCATAAAATGCCTGAAATCTAGAATTCTAGAATACATGAGTTCTAGAATTTTAGAATGTATGAATTCTAGAATCTTAAATATTTCTAAATTCCAGAATTGTATAATGTATGAATTCTAGAATTATAAAAAGGCCTGAATTCTAGAAACCTAAAGTGTATAAATTCTAGAATCCTAAAATATATGAATTCTAGAATCCTGGAAAACATGCATTCTAGAATCCTAAAAAAGGTCTGAATTCAAGAATCCTACAATGTATGAATTTCTAGAATCATAAAAGCTCTGATTTCTAGTATCTGCGGATATCCAAATTCTAGAATTGTAGAATCAAAATGTTTCAATTTTAGAGTTCTAAAATGTGTGAATCCTAGAATTGTAGAAAGTCTGAACTCTAGAATCACACAATGTCTAAATTCTGGAATTTTAAAATGTCTGAATTCTAGAATCGTAAAAAGTCTGAATTCAAGAATCCTAGAATGTTTGATTTCTGGAATCATATGATAGTATGAATTTTAGAATCCTAAAGTGTATGAACTTTAGAAACAAAATGTGTATGAATGCAAAAATGACAGAATGTCAGAATTTAAGAATCTTATAATGTATTATTTCTAGGATCAAAAGTTCTGAATTGCAAAATCCAAGAGTGTATGAATTCTAGGATCATAAAATGTCTGAATTCTAGTATCGTAGAATGTTTAAATTCTAGAATTGTAGAATCATAAAATGTCTGAATTTGAGGATTTAAAATGTATGAATTCAAGAATTGAAAAAATTCTTAATTCTAGAATCCATGCATGTCTAAATTCTAGAATTGTAGTACGTTTGAATTCTAGAGCCATAAAATGTCTGAATTCTAGAATCATAGAATGTGTGAATTACAGAATTTTAGAGTGTATGAATTCTAGAATCTTAAAAAGATCTAAGTTCCAGCATCTTAGAATGTAAGAAGTCTAGAATCCTAAAAAATGTTTGAATTCTAGATTTTTAGTATGTATGAATTCAAGATTCATAAAGTGTCTGAATTCTAGTATCTTAGGTTGTTTAAATTCTAGAATTGTAGATTCATAAAAAGACAATTTTATAAATTTTAAATGTGTGAATTCTAGAATCGTAGAAAGTCTTATTCTAGAATCCAAGCACGTCTTAATTCCAGAATTGTAGTACGGCTGAATTCTAGAACCATAAAATATCTGAATTCTAGAATCCTAGATAGTATGAGTTCTAGAATTTTAGATTGTATGAATTCTAGAATTTTTAAAAGGTCTAAATTAAAGAATCTGAGAATGTATGAATTCTAGAATTTTAAAAAGGTCTGAATTCTATAATGCTAGAATGTATGAATTCTAGAATCATAAAATATTTACATTGTAGAATCTGAGAATGTCCATATTCTAGAATTGTAAATTCCTAAAATGTCTGAATTCTACAGTCTTATAATGTTTGAATTTTGGAATGATAAAATAGTATGAATTCTAGAATCCTAGATTGCATGAACTTTATAATCATAAGGAGTATGAATGCAAGAATGATAGAATGTCTGAATTTTAGAATTCAGTATTTATGAATTCTAGAATTTTAAAAGATTTGAATTGTATAATCCTAGAATGTATGAATTATAGAACCATAAAATTTTAAGTTCTAGAATCTGAGAATGTCCAAATTCTAGATGAGTAGAATCATAAATTGTCTGAACTCTAGAAACAAAGAATGTATAAATTCTAGAATCATAAAATATCTGAAGTCTAGTATCTTAGGATGTTTAAATTCTGAAACTGTAGAATCATAACATGTCTGAATTTCAGAATTTTAAAATGTGAGAATCCTAGAATTTTAGAAATTCTGAATTCTGGAATCCAAGTGTGTCTGAATTCCAGAATTGTACTGTGTCTGAATTCCAGAATTGTACTATGTCTGAATTCTAGAACCATAAAATGTCTGAAAATCTAGAATCCTAAAATGTATGAATTCTAGAATTTTTAGAGTGGATGAATTCTAGAATCTTAAAGAAGTCTAAATTCCAGATTCTGAGTGTGTATGAATTCTAGAATTCTAAATACATCTGAATTATATAATCCTAGAATGTATGAATTCTAGAAACACAAAATATTTAAATTCTAGAATCTGAGAATGTCCAAATTCTAGAATTGTAAATTCATAAATTGTCTCAATTCTAGAATCCTAGAATGTTTGAATTCTAAAACCATAAAGTTGTATAAATTCTAGAATCCTAGAGTGTATGAACTTTAGAATCATAAAAATGTATGAATGCAAGAATGATAAAATGTCTGAATTATAAAATGCAAAGTGTATGAATTCTAGAATCTTAAAATTTCAAAATTGTATAATCCTAGGATGTATGAATTATAGAATCATAAAAGGTTTAAATACTAGAGACTGAGAATGTCGAAATTCCTGAAATGTAGAATTATAAAGTGTCGGAATTTTAGAGTTTTAAATGTAAATTCTAGGATTGTAGAAATACTGAATTCTAGAATACAAACTTGTCTGAATCAGAGAATTGTAGTATGTCTGAATTCTAGAACCAGGAAAAGTCTGAATTATAGAATCCTAGAATGTATGAACTCTAGAATTTTAGAGTGTATGAATTCTAGAATCTTAAAAAGATCTAAACTCCAGCATCTTAGAATGTAAACATTCTAGAATCCTCAAAATGTATGAATTCTAGAATCCAAAAATGTATGAATTCTAGAATCATAATATATATGAATTCTAGAATCCCAGAATATATGCAGTCTAGAATCCTAAAAATGGTCTGAATGCGAGAATCTTACAATAATATGAATTTTTAGAATCATAAGTTGTCTGATTTCTAGTATCTGATGATGTCCAAATTTTTGAATTGTAGAATCATAAAATGTTTGAATTTTAGAGTTCTAAAACGTGTGGATTCAAGAATTGTAGAAAATTTGAATTCTAGAATTAAATAATGCCTAATTCTAGAATTTTATAATGTCTGAATTCCAGAATCATAAAATGTATGAATTTTAGAATCCTAGAATATTTGAATTGTGGAATCATAAAATAGTATGAATTATAAAATCCTGGAGTGGGTGAACTTTAGAATCATAAGGTGTATGAATTCAAGAATAATAGTCTGAATTTTAGAATCAAAAGTGTATAAATTCCAGAATCTTAAAAAGGTCTGAATTCTATAATCCTAGTATATATGAATTCTAGAATCATAAAATGTTTAAATTCTAGAATATGAGAATGTCCAAATTCTAGAATTGGAGAATCATAAAATGTTTGAATTCTAGAAACCTAGAATGTATGAATTGTAGAATCATAAAATGTCTGAATTCTAGTATCTTAGCATGTCAAATTTTAGAATTGTTGAATCATAAAATGTCTGAATTTTACACTATCAAAATGTGTGAATTCTAGAATAGGAGGAAGTCTGAATTCCAGAATCCAAGCTTGTCTGAATTCCAGAACTGTACTATGTCTGTATCCTTGAACCAGAAATTGCCTGATTTTTAGAATTCTATAACATATGAGCTCTAGAATTATAGAGTGTATGAATTCTACAATCCTAAAAAGTCCTGAATTCTAGAATCCTAAAGTGTATGCATTCTAGAATCCTGAAAAGTTCTGAATTCTAGAGTTCTAGAATGTATGAATTCTAGAATCCTAAAATATATAAATTCTAAAGTCCTAGAATAAATGATTTCTAGATTTCTACAAAATGTCTGAATTTGAGAATCCTAAAATGTATGAATTCTAGAATCATAAAATGTTTAAATTCTAGAATCTGAGCATGTCCAAATTCTAGAATTGTAGAAGCATAAAATATCTGAATTCTAGAAACATAGATTGTATGAATTGTAGAATCATAAAATGTCTGAATTCTAGTATCTTAAGATGTTAAAATTCTAGAATTGTCAAATCATATAATGTCTGAATTTTAGAATTTCAAACTGTGTGAATTATAGAATAGTAGAAAGTCTGAATTCTAGAATCCAAGCATATCTGAATTCCAAAATTGTAGTATGTCTGTATTCTAGAACAATAAAATATCGGTATTCTAGAATCCTAGAATATTTGAGTTCCGGAATTTTAGAGTGTATGAATTCTAGAATCTCAAAACGGTCTAAATTCCAGAATTTAGAATGTATGAATTGTAGAATTCTAAAACAGACTTAATTCCAGAATCCTAAAGTGTATGAATTCTACAATTTTAAAAAGGTCTGAATTCTATAATTCAAGAATGTATGAATTCTAGAATCCTAGAACATATACATTCTAGAATCCAAAAAAGAGGTCTCAGTTTGAGAATCCTAGATTGAATAAATTTCTAGAATAACAAAATTTCTGATTTCTAGTATTTGAGGATGTCCACATTCTAGAATTGTAGAACATAAAATGTTTGAATTTTAGAATCCTAAAATGTGTGAATTCCAGAATTGTATAAAGTCTGAATTCTAGAATTCCACTATGAATGAATTCTAGAATTTTTAGAATGTCTGAATTCTAGGATCATAACATCTATGTATTCTAGAATCCAAAAATCTTTGAATTCTGGAATCGTAAAATAGTATGAATTCTAGAATACTGGAATGTATGAACTTTAGAATCATAAAGTGTATGAAAGCAAGAATGATAGAATGTCTAACTTTTAGAATCCTAAATTGTATGCATTCTAGAATCTTAAAAAAGTCTGAATTCTATAATCTTAGAATGTATGAATTATGGAATCTTAAAATGTTTAAATTCTAGAATATGAGAATGTTCAAATTCTAGAATTGTAGAATCATAAAATGTGTGAATTCTAAAATCCTAGAATGTTTGATTCTGGAATCATAAACTAGTATGAATTTTAGGATTCTGAAATGTATGAACTTTAGAATCCTAAGGTGTATGCATGCAAGAATGAATGAATGTCTGAATTTTAGAATCCTAAAATGTATGAATTCTAGAATACTAAAAAGGTCTGAATTCTGTAATCCTAGAATGTATGAATTCTAGAATCATAAAATGAGTTCTAGAATCTTATGATGTTCAAATTCTAGAATTGTAGAATCATAAAATGTCTGAATTCTAGAAACCTAGAATGTATGAATTCTAGATTCATAAAATATCTGAATTCTAGTATCTTAGGATGTTTAAATTCTAGAATTGTAGAAACATAAAATGTCTGAATTTTATAAATTTTAAATGTGTGAATTCTAGAATTGCAGAAAGTCTGTATTCTAGAACTCAAGCAGGTCTGAATTCCAGATTTGTAGTATGTCTGAATTCTAGAACAATGAAATGTCTGAATTATAGAATCCTAGAAAGTATGAGTTCTAAAATTTTAGAGTGTATGAATTCTAGACTCTTAAAAATGTCTAAATTCCAGAATCTGAGAACGTATGAATTCTAGTATCCTAAAGAGGTCTGAATTCTATAATGCTAGAATGTGTGAAATCTAGAATCATAAAATGTTTATATTCTAGAATCTGAGAACGTCTAAATTTCAGAATTGTAGATTCTAGATCCAAAAAATATCAGAATTCTATCATCCTTGAATGCATAAATTCTAGAATCCTAATATATATGAATTTTGGAATCCTAGAATATATGCATTCTAGAATCCTAAAAAAGATCTGTATTGGAGAATCTTTGATGTATGAATTTCTAGAATCATCAAATATCTGATTTGTAGTATCTGAGGATTTCCAAATTCTAGAATTGTAGAATCATAAAATGTTTGCATTTTAGAATCCTAAAATGTGTGAATTCTAGAATTTTAGAAAGTCTGAATTCTAGAATCCAAAAATATCTGAATTCTTTTAGAATGTCCGAATTCTAGAATCATAAAGTAGTAGGAATTCTAGAATCCTAGAATGTTTGAATTCTGGAATCATAAAATAGTATCAATTCTAGAATACCAGAATATATGAACTTTAGAATCATAAGATGTATGAATGCAAGAATGATAGAATGTCTGAATTCTAGAATCCTAAAATTTATGAATTCTAGAATCTTAGGTCTGAATTCTATTATCCTAGTGTGTGTGAATTCTAGAATCATAAAATATCTGAATTCTGGAATATGGGGATGTCCATCTTATACAATTCTAGAATTATAAAATGTATAAATTCTAGAACCCTAAAATGTGTGAGTTCCAGAATTGTAGAAAGTCTTAATTTTAGAATCCAGTGATGTCTGAATTCTAGAATTTTAGAATGACTGAATTCTAGTATCAACAAATGTCATAATTCTAGAGTCCTAAAATGTGTGAACTCTGGAATGCTATAATGCATAAATTCTAGAATAATAAAAAGTCTGAATTCCAGAATTGTAGAATGTATGAATTATAAAATCCTAGAGTGTATGATTTCTAGATCCCTAAAAAGATCAGAATTCTATAATCATAAAATGTATTAATTTCAGAATCCTAAAATATATGAATTCTAGAATCCTAAAAATGGTCTGAATACGAGAATCCTTGAATGTATGAATTTCTAGAATCATAAAATGTCTAATTTCTAATATGTAAGGAGGTCCAAATTCTAGAATTGTAGAATCATATAATGTTTGAATTTTAGAATCCTAAAATTTGTAAATTCTAGAATTGTAGAAAGACTGAATCCTAGAATCCAACAATGTCTGAATTTTAGAATTTTAGTATGTCTTACTCCTAGAATCACAAAATGTCGGAATTCTGGAGTCCCAGAATGTTTGAATTCTAAAATCATAAAATAATATGAAATCTAGAATCCTAGATTGTATGAATTCTAGAATCATAAAATGTCTGAATCCTAGTATCTTAGGATGTTTAAATTCTAGAATTGTAGAATCATAAAATGTGTGATGTTTAGAATTTTAAAATTTATGAATTTTAGAATTGCAGAAAGTCTGAATTCTAGAATTCAAGCATGTCTGAATTCCAGAATTGTAGTATGTCTGAATTCTAGAATCATAAAATGTCTGTATTCAAGTATTCTAGAATGTATATGTTCTAAAATTTTAGAGGTTATGAATTCTAGAATCCTAAAATGTCTCTATTGCAGAATCTTATAATGTATGAATTCTAGAATCCTAAATATATATGAATTCTAGAATCCTAGAATATATGCATTATAGAGTCTTAAAGAAGATCTGAATTTGGGAATTTTAGAATGTATGAATTCCTAGAAACATAAAATGTCTGATTTCTATTATCTGAGGATGTCCAAATTGTAGAATTGTAGAGTAATAAAATCTTTGAATTTCAGAGTCATAAAATGTGTGAATTCTAAAATTGTAGAAAGTCAGAATTCTATAATACCAAAATGCTGAATTATAGAATGTTAGAAGGTCTGAATTTTAGAATCATAAAAGGTCTGAATTCTGGAATCATAAAATAGTATGAATTCTAGAATCCTAGAATGTATAAACTTTAGAATCACAAGGGGTATCAGTGCCAGAATTATAGAATGTCTGAATTGTAGAATCCAAAATGTATGAAATCTAGAACCTTAAAAAGATCCGAATTCTATTATATTAGAATGTATGAATTCTAGAATCATAAAATGTTTAAATTCTAGAATATGAGAATGTGGAAATTCTAGAATTGTAGAATTATAAAATGTCTGAATTCTAGAATCCTAGAATGTTTGATTCTGGAATCATAAAATAGTATGAATTTTAAGATCTTGGAATGTATGAACTTTAGAATCATAATTTGTATGCATGCAAGAATGATAGAATATCTGAATTTTAGTGTATTAAAATATATGAATTTTAGAATGTTAAAACGATTTGACTTCTAGAAACTTGGAATATATGAATTCTACAATCATAAAATGTCTGAATTCTAGTATCTTAGAATGTCTAAATTCTAGAATTGTGAAATCATAAAATGTGTGAATTTTAGAATTCTAAAACGTGTGAATTCTAGAATAGTAGAAAGTTTGAATTCTAGAATCCAAGCCTGTCTAAATTCCAGAATTTACTATGTCTGTATTCTAGAACCATAAAATATCTGAATTCCAGGGTCATAGAATACATGAGTTCTAGAATTTTAGAGTGTATGGTTTCTAGAATTCCAGTATCTTAGAATGTATGTATTGTAGCAATCTAAAACAGCCTGAATTCCATAATCCTAAGGCGTATGAATTCTACAATTAAAAAAAAATCTGAATTCTAGAATTCTAGAATGTATGAATTATAGAATCCCCAAATATATGAATTCTAGAATCCTAGAATATATGCATTCTGGAATCCAGAAAAAGGTGTTAATTCGAGAATCCTAGAATGTATGAATTTCTAGAATCACAAAATGTCTGATTTCTAGTATTTGAAGATGTTGAAATTCTAGAAGTGTAGAATATAAAATATTTGAATTTGAACATCCTCAAATACTAGAAATCAGACATTTTGTGATTCTAGAAATTTATACATTCTAGGATTCTCGAATTAAGACCTTTTTCTGGATTCCAGAATGTATATATTCTAGGATTCTAAGATACTGGAACCATAAAATGTCTGAATTCTAGTGTCAAATTCTAGAAATGTAGAATCATAAAATGTCGGAATTTAGAATTTTAAAATGTCTAAATTTTAGAATCGTAGAAATTCTAAATTCTAGAATCCAAGTTTGTCTGAATTTCAGAATTGTAGTATGTTTGAATTCTAGAACCACAAAATGTCTCAATTCTAGAAACCTAGAATGCATGAATTATAGTATTTTACAGTGTATGTATTCTAGAATCTTAAAAAGGTCTAAATTCCAGAATCTTAGAATGCATGAATTCTAGAATCATAAAATGTCTGAATTGGGTGTTTAAATTCTAGAATTGTAGAATTATAAAATGTCTGAATTTTAGAATTTTTACAGTGTGTGTATTCTTGAATTGTAAAACGTGGGAATTCTAGAATCCACACTTTTCTGAATTCCAGAATTGTACTATGTCTGAATTCTAGAACCATAAAATGACTGAATTCTAGAGTCCTAGAATGTATGAGTTCTAGAATTTTAGAGTATATGAATTCTAGAATCTTGCAAAGGTCTAAATTTCAGAATCTTAGAATATATGAACTCTTGAATCCTAAAAAGTTCTGAATTCTAGAATCCTAAAATTTATGAATTCTAGAATCCTAAAATTTATGAATTCTAGAATTCTAAAATATATGAAGTCTAGAATCCTAGGATATATGCATTATAGAATCCAAAAAAAAAAAAAAAAAAAAAAAAAAAGTCTGAATTTTGGAATCCTAGAAAGTATGAATTTCAGAATCATAAAATATTTGATTTCTAGTATCTGAGGATGTCCAAATTCTAGAATTGTAGAGTGATAAAATGTTTGAATTTTAGAATCCTGATATGTGTGAATTCTAGAATTGTAAAAAGTCTGAATTCTAAATTCTGGAACCCCACAAAGATCTAAATTCTAGAATGTTAGAATGTCTGAATTCTAGAATTATAAAAGGTCTGAATTCTAGAATCCTAAAATGTTTGAATTCTGGAATCATAAAATAGTATGAATTATAAAATCTTAGAATGTTTGAACATTAGAGTTATAAGGTGTATGAATGCAAGAATGATAGAATGTCTGAATTGTAAAATCCTAAAATGTAAGAATTCTAGAATCTTAAAAATATCTTAATACTAGAATTTAAGAATGTATGAATTCTAGAATAATAAAATGTCTGAATTCCAGTATCTTAGGATGTTTACATTCTAGAATTTAGAATCCAAAAGTGTCTGAATTTTAGAATTTTATAATGTGTGAATTCTAGAATTGTAGAAATTCTGAATTCTAGAATCCAAGCAAGTCTATATTCCAGAATTTTAGAAGGTCTGAATACAGAACCATAAAATGTCTGAATTTTAGAATCCTAGAATATATCAGCTCTAGAAAGGCAGACTGTATCAATTCTAGAATCTTTAAAAGATTTAAATTCCAGAATGTAAAAGGTATGAATTCTAGAATCCTAAAATGTATGAATTCCAAAATCATCAAAAGGTCTAAATTGTAGAATTTGAGAATGTATGAATTCTAGAATCCTAAAAAGGACTGTAATCTAGAATCCTAAAATGTATGAAATCTAGAATTCTCAAAAGGTCTGAATTCTAGAATTCTAATGAATGAATCCTATAATCCTATAATATACGAATTCTAGAATTTTAGAATATATGCATTCTAGAATTTTAAATAAGGTCTGAAATCGAGAATTTTAGAATGTATGAATTTCTAGAATCATAAAATATCTGATTTCTTGTATCTGAAGATGTATAATTCTACACTGGTAGAATCAAAAAAATGTTTGAATTTTAGAATCCTAAAATGTGTGAATTCAAGGGTTGTAGAAATTCTGAATGTATGAACTTTAGAACCATAAGGTGTATGAATGCAAGAATGATAGAATGTATGAATTTTAGAATCCTAAAATGTATGAATTCCAGAATCTAAAAAAAGGTCTCAATTCTATAATCCTATAATATATGAATTCAAAAATCATGAAATGTCTGAATTCTATTATCTTAGGGTGTTTAAATTCTAGAACTGGAGAATCATGAAGTATCTGAATTTTAGAATTTTAACATGTGTGAATCCTAGAATTGTAGAAATTCTGAATTCTAGATTCTAAGTATGTCTGAATTCCAGAATTCTATTATGTCTAAATTCTAGAACCATAAAAGGTCTGAATTCTAGAATACTATAATGTATGAATTCTAGAAATTTAGAATGTATGAATTCTAGAGACTTACATAGGTCTAAATTCCAGAATCTTCGAATGTATGAATTCTAGAATCCTAAAAAGGTCTGAATTCTACAATCCTAGAATGTGTGAATTCTAGAGTCATAAAATGTTTAAATTCTGGAATCTGAGAATATTCAAATTCTAGAACTGTAGAATCATAAAATGTCTGAATTCCAGAATCCTAGAAAGTTTGAATTCTGGAATGATAAATTAGTATGAATTCTAGAATCCTAGAATATATTAACTCTAAAATCATAAGTCATATGAATGCAAGAATGATAGAATGTCTGAATTGTCAAATCCAAAATGTATGAATTCTATAATCTTAAAAAGTTCTGAATTCCATAACCCTAGAATATATGAATTCTAGAGTCATAAAATGTTTAGATTCTAGAAGCTGAGAAGGTCCAAATTCTAGAATTGTAGAATCATAAAATGTCTGAATTCTAAAATCCTGGAATGTTTGAATTCTGGAATCATAAAATATATGAATTCTAGAATCCATCAATATATGTATTCTAGTATCCTAAGAAGGTATAAAATTGAGAATTTTAGTATGTATGAATTTCTAGAATCATAAAATGTCTAGTATTTCTAGTATCTGAGGATGTACAAATTCTAGATTGGTAGTACAAATTCTAGATTGGTAGAATCATAAAATATTTGAATTTTTGAATCCTGAAATGTGTGAATTCTAGAATTGTAGAAATTCTGAATTCTAGAATCCCACAATGAATCAATGCTAGAACTATAGAATGTCTGAATTCTAGCCTCATAAAATGTCTGAATTCTAGAATCCTTGGAAGTTTGAATTCTGGAATCATTTAAAAGTATGAATGCTAGAATTATAGAATGTATAAACTTTAGAATCATAAGGTGTATGAATGCAAGAATGATAGAATGTCTGAATTTTAAAGTCCTAAAATGAATGGAATTCTAGAATCTTAAAAAGGTCAGAATTATATAGTCTTAGAATGTATGAATTCAAAACCATAAAATGTCTGAATTCTATGATTTTAGAATGCTTACATTTTAAAACTGTAGCATCAGAATATATCTCAATTTTAGAATTTTAACATGTGTGAATCCTAGAAGTGTAGAAAATCTGAATTATAGAATGCACATATGTCTGAATTCCAGAATTGTAGTAAGTCTGAATTCTAGAACCATAAAATGTCTGAATTCTACAATCCTAGAATGTATGAATTCTAGAATTTTAGAACGTATGAATTCTAGAATCTTAAAAAGGTCGAAATTCCAGAATCTGAGAATGTATGAATTCTAGAATCATAAAATGTTTAAATTCTAATATATGAGAATGTCCAAATTCTACAATTGTAGACTCACAATATGTCTGAATTCTGCACGCCTAGAATGTATGAATTCTATAGTTATAAAATAATTAAATTCTATAATCTATGAATGTCAAAATTCTCTAATTGTAGAACCATATATTGTCTGAATTCTAGAATCCTAGAATGTTTGAATTCTGGAATCAAAATAGCATGAATTGTAGAATCCTAGAATGTATGAATTTTAGAATCATAGGTGTATGAATGTAAGAATGATAACATTTCTGAATTTTAGAATCCTAAAATGTGTGAATTCTAGAATCTTAAAAATAGTCTGAATTCTATATGTCTATAATGTATGAAATCTAGAATCATAAAATATCTGAATTCTAGTACATTAGGATGTTTAAATTCTAGAATTGTAGAATCATAAAATGTCTCAATTCTAGAAATCTAGAATGTATAAATTTTACAATCATAAAATGTCTGAATTAGCATATCTTATGATGTTTAAATTCTAGAATTGTAGAATCATAAAATGTCTGAATTTTAGAATTTTAAAATGTGTAAATTCTGGAATCATAAAATAGTATGAATTAAAGAATCCTAGAATGTATGAACTTTAGAATCATAGGGTGTATGAATGCAAGGATGATAGAATGTCTGAAATTTAGAATCCTAAAATGTATGAATAGTAGAATCTTAAGAAGATCTGTATTATAAAATCCAAGAATGTATGAATTCTAGAATCATATAATGTCTGAAATCTAGTATTGTACGATGTTTAAATTCTAGAATTGTAGAATGATAAAATGTCTTAATTTTAGAATTTTATATGCATGAATTCTAGAATTTTAAAAATTCTGAATTCTAGAATCCAAGCATGTCTGAATTCAAAAATTGTAATATGTCTGAATTCTAGAACCATAAAACTTCTGAATTCTAGTAACATAGAATATATGAATTCCGGAAATTTAGAGTTTATGCATTCTAGAATCTTAAAAAGGTCTAGATTCCAGCATCTTAGAATGTAAGAATTCTAGAATCCTCAAAATGTCTGAATTCTAGCATCCTAGAATAGATGAATTCTAAAATCCTAAAATATATAAATTCTGCAATACTAGAATATATGCATTTTAGAATCCTAAAAAAAGGTTTTAATTCTAGAAACCTAGAATGTGTGAATTCTAGATTCATAAAATATTTGAATTCTAGTATCCTTGGATGTTTAAATTCTAGAATGGTAGAATCATAAAATGTCTGAATTTTATAAATTTTAAATGTGTGATTCTAGAATTGTTGAAAGTCTGAATTCTAGAATCCAAGCATGTCTGAAATCCAGAATTGTAGTATGTCTGAATTCTAGAGCCATAAAATGTCTGAATTCTAGAATCCTAGAATGTATGAATTCTAGAAAAAAGACCTGAATTCTAGAATCCTAAAATGTATGAATTCTAGAATCCTAAAAAGGTCTGAGTTCTATAATCCTAGAAGGTATGAATTTTAGAATCCTAAAATATCTGAATTATAGTATCCTAGAATACATGCATTCCAGAATCCTAAAATGGTCTGAATTTGAGAATCCTAGAATATATGAATTTCTAGAATCATAAAATGTCTGATTTCCAGTATCTCAGAATGTCCAAATTCTAGCATTGTAGAATCATAAGATGTTTGAATATTTGAGTCCTAAAATTTGTGAATTCTAGAATTGTAGAAAGTCTGAACTCTAGAATCCCACAATGTCTAAATTCTAGAATTTTAGAATGTCTGTATTCTAGAATCATAAGATGTCTGATGTCTAGAATCCTATAATGTTTGAATTCTGGAATCATAAAATAGTATTAATTCCATAATCCTAGAATGAATGAATTTTAGAATCATAAGGTGTATGCATGCAAGTATGATAGAATATCTGAATTTTAGAATTCTTAAGTGTATGAATACTAGAATCTTAAAAAGCTATGAATACTAGATTCCAAGAATGTATGAATTGTAGAATTATAAAATGTCTGAATTCTAGCTTTTTAGGATGTTTAAATCCTATAATTGTTGAATCATAAAATGTCTGAATTTCATATTTTAAAATGTGTGAATTCTAGTATTTTAGAAATTCTGAATTCTAGAATCCAAGGATGTCTAAATTCCAGAATTACAGTATGTCTGAATTCTAGAAACATAAAATGTCTGAATTCTAGTATCTTAGAATGTATGAGTTCTAGAATTTTGGAGAGTATCTGTTCAGGAATATTAAAAAGGGCTAAATACCAGAATCTTAGAATGCATGAATTCTAGAATCCAAAAAAGGTCTGAATTCCATAATCCTAGAATGTATGAATTCTAAAATACTAAAATATATGAATTCTAGAATTCTAGAATACTTGCCTTCTAGAATCCTAGAAAATGTCTGAATTCGACAATCCTAGAATGTATGAATTTCTAGAATCATAAAATATCTGACTTCTAGTATCTGAAGATGTACAAATTCTAGAATTGTAGAAGCATATAATGTTTAAATTTTAGAATCCTTAAATGTGTGAATTCTTGAATTGTAGAAAGTATGAATTTCAGAATCCCACAATGAATCAATACTAGAATTTTAGAATGTCTGAATTCTAGAATCATTAAATGTCTAAATTCTAGAATCCTTGAATGTTTGAATCCTGGAATCATAAAATATTATGAAGTCTAAAATCCTAGAATGTATGAACTTTGGAATCATAAGGGGTATGAATGCAAGAATGATAGAAGGTCTGAATTGAAGAATCCAAAATGTATGAATTCTAGAATCTTAAAAAAGTTCTGAATTCTATAATCCTAGAATGTATGAATTATAGAATCAAAAAATGTTTAACTTCTTGAATCTGAGAATGTCTCAATTCTAGAATTGTAGAATCATAAAATTCTGAATTCTAGAATCCTAGAATGTATGAATTCTAGAATTATAACATGTCTGAATTATCTTAGGATATTTAAATCCTAGAATTGTAGAATTGAAAAATGTCTGAACAGTAGAATTTAAAATGTGTGAATTCTAGAATTGTAGCAAGTCTGAATTCTAGAATCCAAGCATGTCTGAATTTTAGAATTGTACTATGTCTGTATTCCAGAACCATAAAATGCCTGATTTCTAGAATTCTAGAATATATGTGTTCCAGAATTTTACAGTGTATGAATTCTAGAATCTTAAAATTTTCTAAATTCCAGAATCTTACAATGTATAAATTATAGAGTCCTAAAAATGCCTGAATTCTCGAAAGCTAAAATGTATGAATTCTAGAATCCTAAAAAGGTCTGAATTTGAGAATCCCAGAATGTATGACTTTCTAGAATCATAATATCTCTGGGACACATTTAAAGAAGTCTCTAGAGGAAAATATATACCAATGAGTTTCAACAAGAGAAGAAAGGAAAGATCTAAAATTGGCACCTTATCATTAAAATTGAAAGACCTAGAGGAGCAAGATCAAAAAAACTCAAAACACAGCAGAAGACAGGAAATAACTAAGATCAGAGCAGAAATGAAGGAAATAGAGACTCAAAAAACTCTTCAAAAAATCAATAAATCCAGAAGCTGATTTTTCAAAAAGATCAGTAAAACAGGCAGACCACTAGCCAGATTAATAAAAAAGAAAAGAGAGAATAATGAAATTGATGCAATAAAAAACGATAAAAAGAATATCACCACAGATTCCACAGAAATCCAAACCATCATCAGAGATTATTACAAACAACTCAATGCACATAAACTAGTAAACCTGGAAGAAATGGATAAATTCCTGGACACCTGCATCCTCCCAAGCCTAAATCACGAAGAAGTTAAAACCCTCAATAGACCAATAACAAGGTCTGAAGTTGAGGCAACAATTAAGAGCCTAACACTCAAAAAAAAGCCCAGGTCCAGATGGGTTCACAACCGAATTCTACCATACATACAAAGAGGAGCTGGCACCATTCCTTCTAAAACTATTCCAGACAATCCGAAAAGAGGGAATCCTTCCCAAAACATTTTATGAGACAAACATCATCCTGATACCAAAACCCGGCAGAGACACAACAAGAAAAAAAAAACTTCAGGCCAATATCCATGATGAACATAGATGCAAAAATCTTCAATAAAATACTGGCAAGCCGATTGCAGCAGCATATCAAAAAGCCTATCCACCATGATCAAGTAGGATTCATCCCAGGGATGCAAGGCTGGTTCAACATATGCAAGTCCATAAACGTAATTCATCACACAAACAGAACCAAAGACAAAAACCACAATATTATCTCAATTGATGCAGAGAAGGCCTTTGCAGTCTACCCATCTGACAAGGGGCTGATAGCCAGAATTTACAAAGAACTAAAACAGATCTACAAGATAAAAATCAAACAAGCCCATTCAAAAGTGGGCGAAGGATATGAACAGACACTTTACAAAAGAAGACATACCGCAGACCAACAAACTTATAAAAAAATGCTCATCACTGGTCATTAGAGAAATGCAAAATCAAAACCACATTGAGATACTATCTCACACCCGTTAGAATGGTGATCATTAAAAAATCTGGAGACAACACATGCTGGATAGGATGTGGAGGAACAGGAACACTTTTAAACTGTTGCTGGGAGTTTAAATTAGTTCAACCATTGTGGAAGACTGTGTGACGATTTCTCAATGACCTAAAAATAGAAATGCCATTTGACACAGCGATCCATTATTGGGTATATATCTGAAGGATTATAAATTATCCTACTATGAGGACACATACATACAAATGTTCATTGCAGCACAGTTAGAAACTTTGAATGCATGAATTCAAGAATTCTAAAAAGGCCTGAATTCTAGAATCCTAAAATGTATGAATTCTAGAATCCTAAAAAGTTCTGAATTCTAGAATACAAAAATATATGAATTCTAGAATCCTATGATACATGCATTCTAGAATCCTAAAAAGGTCTGAATTCTGTAATCCTACAAACTGATTTTCTGCTCTTGTGTCAGGTTAACTAAAATGTATGAATTCCAGAATCTTAAAAATGTCTGAATACTAGAATTGAAGAATGTATGAATTCTAGAATCACAAAATGTCTGAATTTTAGTATCTTAGAATATTTAAATTCTAGAATTGTGGAATCATAAAATGTCTGAATTTTAGAATTTTAAAATGTGTGAATTTTAGAATTGTAGAAAGACTGTATTCTAGAATCCATACATGTCTGAATTCCAGAATTGTACTATGTCTGAATTCGAGAACCATAAAATTTCTGAATTCTAGAATTGTACTATGTCTATATTCTAGAACCACAAAATGCTTGATTTCTAGAATCCTAGAATATATGAGCTCTACAATTTCAGAGTGTATGAATTCTAGAATCTTAAAAAGTTCTAAATTAAAGAATCTTAGAATGTATGAATTCTAGAATCCTAAAAATGCATGCATTCTAGAATTCATTTATAAATCTCTGGAGTAGCCATTCTTTTATTTCTCTATTTTCTTAATAAACTTGCTTTCATTTTGCACTGTGGACTTGTCCTGAATTTTTTCTTTCACAAAATCCAAGAAGACTGTCTTGGAATCTGGATCAGGATTACTTTCTTGTCACAGATTCAACGTATAAAAATCAGTAAAATATATCACATTAATAGAAAAATAGACATAAGTCACAGGATAATCTCAACATGGAGACAAAATTATTTTTCAAAATCCAATATATTTTAGAATAAAAACACTCAACAACCAATCTTTTCTCAGTATAGCAAAGTACATTGGTTAAGAAAATTATAATAGCTACCATAATATTTCACCACAGAAGTGAGGATTACTAAGCTCTAATTTTCTTAGTCTTGCCCAAATTTCTATCTAAGAATCATGATACAATTCTTGACACATGGAAATTTTTATTTTAACAACTATATTCTATCTTAACCAGGATACTTTCTTTCTGTCATTTCAGGTCTTTAGACAAACTCACCCAATTGTCAAACATTTAAAACTACAAAAACATCAACAAAGAAAATTAAACACCTAAGTAAATGGAAATGCATAACATGCCCATGGGTTGATAGACATAATATCGTTAAAATGACAGTGCTCCCCAAACTGATCAATAAAATCAATTTGTTTCTTATCAAAATTCCAGTTGCTTTTATTGTTTTTATTAATGTTTGGCAGGAACAAACAAGTGATCCCAGTTAGAAATGCAAAGGACTCCACATAGATAAACAATTCGGTAAAAATAATGACATCAACTTAATTAATGTCTTAATTTATGCTTTCTACTAAAAAACTTATTAAAAAATATTAATCCTCAAGGTTGTCTAGTAATAAATATGCATGTCTAGGTCAAAGGGGATAAAACTGCCCGTCCAAAATATACACTTGTATTTACCAATAGGTGATTTTCAAAAAGAATGCCAGGACCATTCAAAGAAAAAAATGAAAGCCAAACTCACAAGGATAATTTATTAATTCACACTGGGGCCATGATGTAAAAATTAAGCATCCTCAGTCATTGCTGCTGGGAAGAAAAGATATTGTAGCTACTTTTGGAAACAGTCCTACAGTTTCTCAAATATCAGTTGGACAGTCAGACATTTTCTCACTGGATTTAAAGACCAGCCTGGCCAGCCTTGTGAAACCCTATCTCTACTAAAAAAATAAAAAATAAATAAAAAATAAAAAAGGTGGGGACTATGGGGACTAGTACCTATAATCCCAGCTACTTTGAAGGCTAAAACAGTAAAATCTCTTAGACCTGCAAGATAGAGGTTGCAGTGCGCACTACCTCACTCCAGCCTAAAGAAAAAGAATAAAACTTTATCTCACATACACTAAAAGAAACTCAATTAGGCCAATTAAGCCATACTTTCCTATTTAGCTCACCTGAAAAAAATATTACAATAGCTGACATCAGTTCAGATCACAATTCAAGACTCTATATATTTATATATTTTAATTTATATATTCATTTAATTTATATATAAATATACATTTTTATTTTATATTGCAGATCACGTTTTTTTAATTCAATAGTTAAGTTTTAAAGCAATAAGAAAACATTTAACAATCTTCATACAATTTGAAATATCATTGGCTCCCTCATCTACAAAAAGAAATAAAACATAAAATAAAAATATACCTTGCATATTATGAACCTAAAATGTAAACTCTATGATGCAAAAGTCCTAAAAATTATAAAAATTTCAATTAAAAAAATACAAAAAAAAAATTTCAGAGATGTTAATCTTTAAAAAAAAAAGAATTTATATGTAGTTCATGAATATGAAGAATTGTTCTTGGAAATCATGTTAGTCTTCCATAATTTTAATCTATAAATTTAATTTGATAAAATAAAATGTATCAACAGCTAGCTCTGAAATTCACATAGAAAAATAAGCATGAGATAACTTAAAATCTACGGTGAAAAACAGTTAAAAAGGAATTGACCTACAAGATTTAGTGTTTATTCACATACATAATAACTAAGATTTTAGACCTATGAGTAAGAGAAATTAATGTAACAAAATAAACTCAGTGATGGTATTTTAAATACAATCCAAAAAGTAATTGTTTTAGTAATTGTTTTGAATTTTCAATTCAAAAGTAATTGTTTTGAATTTTCCATTATTTTTTTTAAATTTTGAATTGAAAATGTTGAGACATTTTCAATCTGACCTTTAAATTATACAGTAAATAATTTTCATTAATATTTGAAAAAACGAATTACCTAATTAATTTCTGTTCTATCTCTTTCCTGCCTAAAATTAAATGATATCACATTGTAAGTATACAGAACTAAGAAAAAATAACATATATATGTATATATAGAGAAACTGGTAAGATACATTTTTTGAATAATAGGAAAATTATCTTGTAATTTATTACAAAAACATTTTTAAATTTCAGAGAAAAACATTAAAACATTATAAACAGCTGACTGAAGGAATGTGTTTATGCTTAACTGTCAAAATTATCAACCCATTTTGAATTTTACAAATCAAAAAGAAAGTCCACAAATGTCAAAACTAACTAAAAGAGAAACCAAAAATTAGAGGGCACTCCTGGTGGCTCATGCGTATAATTCCAGCACTAGGAGAGTTTGTTTACTCATTAAAAAGATAAATGCATATGTATATAAACATATGTAAAATTGTGAAGCCTTGTTATTTATGCAAATGATAATTAGTAACACTTTTCATAAATCTAGTTTGGAGGAAAATTCAATAGGCTCTTTATCGCAACATAAAGTATATCATTTCTTTGTGGTGACATTTAAAAGCACCTTTACATTATCCATAGATGCTCTTTTTTAAACATACAAATATAATAGGGCTATAAAATTATTTATAATACAAAATTTTTTGTAACAAAATTGTCAGATGAGACATTAACTAAATTACAGTTTAATCACACAATAATGAAAATTGCTACTCTGAGAAAAAATATGAAACAAGTAAAAGATGATTATATAAATTTCTCATTCTATGTATGGAAAAGCTACAAATGAACAAAATTGATACAGGCAGTGCTCGACTTATGACCACGGTCGGGACTGCACAACGGTCCTAACGGTGATTTGGTCGTAAGTTGAGGAGGCTATATGTACAGTTGAAATGGTGCACATTGAGATGGTAGTGCTGCCAGAAGCTGGTCCGCACTGTTGTATGCCCAGCTGGACAATGTTTATGCTGCCAGATGCGGAGCAGTCATCGCTAATGATTGTGTTCCTAAAGTAGAATGGCCATAAGTTGCGTAGGTCGTAAATCAATCAATACCTGTACTACAATAATGATACCACCAGAGAAATGAGTAGGAGACATTAACAAATTTATTTAGTTATTAGATAAATCAAGATTATTATAATTTACATGGCTGATTCTTATGTTATTTGCATGTGGAACATATGTAGAAATATAGATGTCATATACAATGACATAATTAAACTATTTATATATATTATACACTTTATAGCATGTCATATAATCTAGCACACCTAGAGAATAATTATTAAATACCACACCAGAAAGTACGTCATACATAAAAATGTACATAATCAATACATGGCCATTATTGTGATTAACAATAAAGAAGTATATTTTAAAGCATTTTATATGGCTTTATGTAAATAGGCTTCTAAATATTGCATGCTTCTGAGACGAAATAAAAGTTTATTGCTGACATTTTAAATGCCAAATAATAGATATCTCTATATCAGATGGGAAAAAGAAAAGGCACATATACCATAATTTGGAAATCTTTATTTCTGCTTAGTAGAACATAATGTCCTTGAGACAACCTCATTTGATAATAGAGTAAATACGTCTAAATATGAACTATACATTCTCCACAAGTATATTGCAAATATCCTCTTTCAAGCCAGGAATAATTCATCATTCTTTTCAATTAATTGAATCATTTATTAATAAAGATTTTTTATTTAGAATAACATATCAGCATGAGGGAGTTAAGTAGAACAAGAAAGGATGGTAAAAGAAAAACTGAGTTATCAAAAGTGGAAGGAAAAGTGGAGGAGGAAAAGAAAAGGTTAAAGTTTATGTTGAAGATATTTTTAACAAATTTTTTATTATTTCTAACTCACATTTCTTTCAATATTTTTTAGGAAAATGGGTAATCTAGTATCTTCCATATACAGGCATATTTGTATAAATTATTTTTCTTTTCACTCTAATGTTGTTTATCTCGATTCCGCACCTACCAGGGCAATGGAGTCTTACTCTCTCACCCAGGCAGGAATGCAGTGATGTAATCTGAGCTCACTAGAAACTATGTTTTCTGGGTTCAAGTGATTCTTCTGCCTCAGCCTCTCAAGTAGCTGGGATTACAGGCCCATGCCATCACAACCAGCTAATTTTATATGTGTAGTAGAAATGAGGTTTTACCATGTTAACCAGGGTGGTCTCAAAATCCTGACCCAAGGTGATCCACTTACCTGAGCCTCCCAAAGAGCTGGGATTAGAGGGATGAGTTGACATACCCACCCTATTGCAAAAATTTTGTAAAATATTGATTACAATTTTTAAATAGTAAAATTAGGTGTGCTTTTACAACACTCAGATTACTAGTTTTAATATTGTCAGGAATTTTATTTATTTCTTGAGTTTTGTGGTTAATATCTTCTTCTTCTTCTTTTTTTTTTTTTTCTGCCTAAGTCCCTTTGTTTCAGGAGATAAAGTCAATTAAAGCTAAATTAGCTCCAGAGAATGGCACAAAATTACTTCATGAACTGTCACTGGGATTAATTCTTTGGCCCTGCAAGAGTGTTTATTGTCCTGCTAGTGCTACTAATTGCTCTTGTTGTTACTAATTCTTTGTATAGATTAGACTTTGAAGTTTCAAATTTTTTCATATGTTTGTAAACCACTCTGCATTTTCTATATTTACAGAATACACATATATATATATATATATATATATATATATATATATATGTTTACATACATATGTGTGTGTATATATATATATATATATATATATATATATATATATATATATGGAGAGAGAGAGAGAGAGTATTTTTTTTTCAGAGTATACATATATATGTAGTCTCACTCTTTTGCCTTGGCTAGATGCAGTGGCACAATTTTGGCTCACTGAACTCTCTGCCTTCTACAATCAAGGAATTATTTGCCTCAGGCTTCTGAGTAATCATTAAAAGCATCTGCTGTCATTCCCAACTAACTTTTTTATTTGTAGTAGAGGTTGGGTTTCACCATCTTGGCCAGGCTTGTCTCAAACTCCTGACGTCATGATGCACATACTTGGCCTCCCAAAGTGGTGGCATTACAGGCAAACACCACCACTGCCAGCTAATTTTGTATTTTATGTATTTAATAAAGGGTAACACTTATCACCAGCGACTCCCACTTCTATAAAACATATATAATTGTGTATACATGTCAGTATCTTTGAACTATAAATACAGAACTGGCTCAAATTATTTCTTACAAAATTTATGATATTAATCCAAATCAGTGTATTGGAAATAAATTGCATAGCTACATTTTGATATTCCAAGTGACAGCTACAAATTCAAAGGTGTCTGGAGAATCTACCATTAAGAAGTTAAATCCCTTCAGTTGACAAACTTTCTAAGATTACTTTCAAGGCTTTCTGTCTTCTTATGCTACTCTTCTTTCTCAATTTAGGTTTACATATTTACCCCCCATAATGATTTAAGATGTCTATTAGGCTGAAAGAGAAAAAATTTAAAAAGCCTAGTATACAATATGTGCTTAAAAAGAACAGAAGAAATAACTGATTTATTTCCATTTGCATTTTATAAAATTACTATTATCTTACAACCAATAACAATCACATAGTAACAGTTTAAGTTATGAAAGAAAAATAAAACTAAAGAGGGAAGCTTTTCCATTCGATAAACAATAATTATGACATTCTCAGTCTTGTTATCCAACTATTTATATTAAATTGACTTGCTGGAAACAGTGAATGAGAAACATTTGTGTCACTAATTTCACTATAGTTTCTAAAAGAAGAATGTGTCAACAAAGTAACACAACCTTATTTCTCCTTAAGTCTTTGTTGAAAAAAAAAAAATAGGGTCATTTGATCAACAATTGCCCCCATAATAATAAAGTGTATGGTGCATGACATCCAGAATATGTCATTACATTTTTGATAAATAACAAACATATACAAAGTAGAGGCTGCCTTGCCACAGTAGAGAAGAGGTGAGAAGAAAATACTAAAAGTAAAGCTTATATGGGGTCTGTGGTCGAGAACCATTTCTCCTTCCAATGATGAAACTCCTGTAATTTCTTCATTAGTCTCTTCTAAAGGTGCCCCCATTCTCAGGGTTCTGCTAATTCAAACTCTTCTTGCCAGTGAATCCAGCAGAATTCAGTATACAATCCCAAAAGAAGACAAAGATATTCCATATAATTCACTGTTCCTAGGCAATGGTAACAGATAAATATGGATCAATACTGACAATAGAGAAATCTGTCTGATTTACAGAACATTCAACCAAAATCTCTAACTTAAAATATTATCTCTTTAGAAAACATTTTAAAGAAATAAAAAAGCAAAATTCTCTGAGGCATTAACCACCTCTTAACACCAAGATGATAGTCATAGCTCCAAGTGGTGTGAAGGAAATATTCATTTCCCATGTGTTTTCTTTTTGTGTCTTTTAATCAATGTCGGCAGCTGACATCCACTGAAACAAAGCAGCACAAAATCTAAGCCAATTTTACTCATGATGACACTATGAAAACTATCCAGAAGACATTCCAGATCAGGAAAGAATACATAATAGTGAGCCCTTTAATTTCCACCTATTTTTAGATGTTGGTCATTTTACATATAAATTATGTTTTTTTGTTTTTGTTTTTGTTTTTGTTTTTGTTTTTACTTGATTTAACTCTGAAGTTATTAATCAAGTCATTGGAATTTAAATGGATAAAAAATTCAGACTGCATGGTAATAGTAGATTAAGAGTTGGTTTTCCGTATGAAAGAAGCTAATTTAAAGTTGTCTTTAGACAAACTGCCAGAAAAATTACATCTCTGAAGATCAATTATTCATTATGTGTGACAACAATATAAAACAAAATGAATAATAAAGAAAATATAAGGCAACAGTACTTTCAAATCGGGTAAATATTAGAACAGAATTCTTAGGCAGAATTTTTTTTGACTAAAAATTATGTTAATATAATGAAAATGCATAAAATGAGTAATAATCTGAAGCAAATTTTAAGAAAGAAAAGATACTATTTCCATGGAAGATGTTGGTCGTTTGGTAAAATATATCAATGGGAAAAGTAAAAGTAGTAGTTAAAATAAAAACGGAGGGAAGAAGGAAGTCATCATCTATTTTATTATTATTTGATAAGATGTCATTTTCTTGAATTCTCTTTGCATTGCTTCTATTCTCAGAATTTATCGTAAATATTCCTTCTTCCATATTTTTGGTTAAATTTCACGCTGTAGATTATTAATATCTTCAAATTTTGTTGTTTGGTACTGTGATCTAAATCACACTGTTTTTCACTATTATTATAATTGATTTTGTATTGCATTTTAGGTTTTGGGTTACCTGTGAAGGATATGCAAGATTGTTTCATAAGTACACATACGGCAGTGTGATTTGCTGCCTTACTCCTCATTACATTTTAAGGTATGTCCATCCCATCTATATGGTCATTTTTTTTTTCTTTTTCCTCATCACTCTCCTTGTATCCTTATCAAACATGTATAAAAACTCCATATTTTATAATACAAAATAGAACCTGTGTTTTATGATACCAATCCTTTTCTCCTTTTAATTTCCAAAGTGAATTTCTACTAGCTATTTCCTTTCCATCAGTTACTATTCTTTCTTTGGTTTTTATCTCACAAGAGTGAACTCACAGTCCTTTCTCACAAGGCTATCCATGACATCCTCATTGCTAAATTTAAAATGTTAAACAACTGTGACACATTTTTACCATTCATAATATGCTCTAATTTAAATTTCCACTTAACCAGTGAGACTTTCATCTAAAACAGTCCACACAAACTATTCTATTTAACATCATCAGCTTATTTTGTGCCAAATATAATAGTTTCTTTTTAAATTAGTTGTCATTGTTTGGGGAAAAGAATTGCAATCTACCCATAAGGCAAAGGGCTAATATTCAGAATCAATGGAGAATTTTTTTTTTTTTTTTAATTACAAGAAAAAACAAAGAACCCGTTCAAAAATTTGGCAAAGGATATGAACAGACATTTCTCAAAAGAACTCATTTACGTACCAAACAAACATGAAAAAATGCTCATCAACACTGGTCGTTAGAGAAATGCAAATAAAAACCACATTGAGATACCTTCTCAAGCCAGTTAGAATGGTGGTCATTAAAAAATCAGGAAGCAACAGACATTGGAGAGGATGTGGATAAATATAAACACTTTTACACTGTTGGTGTCATTGTAAATTAATTCAACTCTTGTGGAAGACAATGTGGCAATTCTTCAGAGTTAGAAAAAGAAATATTATTTGACCAAGCAATGCCATTACCAGGTATATACTCAACTGATTATGAATCATTCCATTATACATATGCATGCACACGTATGTTTATTGTGGCACTGTTAGCAAATCCCCATCATTAAGAACTGGATAAAGAAAATGTGGCACATATACATCATGGAATACTATGCAGTCATAGAAAAGACCATTTCACTTGGTTAAATATAACCATTATTTCTTAGTCTGTCTCTTACTTGAATTATTCCTGATGTATTTAATCTCAATCTCCTGGTTATCTCTTTCCGTATGATGCATTTATGAATGGTACTATGAGTTCCAAACTTATATCTCCAGTCAGTCTTCCTCTCTTTCTCTTTTTCTTTCTTTCTTTCTTTCTTTCTTTCTTTCTTTCTTTCTTTCTTTCTTTCTTTCTTTCTTTCTTTCTTCTTTCTTTCTTCCTTTCCTTCCTTCCTACCTTCCTTTCTTTCTTCATTTTTCTTTCTTTGTTTTCTTTTTCTTCCTTCCTTTTTCTTTCTTTTTTCTTTCTCTTTATTTCCTTCTTTTTTCTTTCTTTTCTACATTTCTGTTTCCTTTTCTTCCTTCCTTTTTTCTTTATTCCTTCCTTCCTTCTTCCCTTCCTTCCTCCCTCCCTCCCTTCCTTCCTTCCTTCCTTCCTTTCTTCCTTCCTTTATTCCTTCCTTTCTCGCTTCCTCTCTTGCCTTTCTTCCTCTTTCTTTCTCTCTCTTTTTCTTTCTTTCCTTCTTCCTTCCTTCTTTTTTTTTATCTCTTTCTTACGACTTTCTTATTTTCCTTCTTCCTTTTTAGAAGTCTCACTCTATCACCTAGCTGGACTGCAATGACATGATCTAGGCTCACTGCAACCTCTGCCTACTGGATTCAAACAAGTGTCCTGTCTCAGCTTCCCCAATAGCTGGGACTACATGCCCTCATCACCACACTTAGATAATTTGTATGCTTTCAGTAGAGACAAGGTTTAATAAAGAAGTCACTTGGAATTACTAGAGACTTACCTGAAGCTGTAGTTCCAATGTGGAGGAGTTTTATTCAATTCATGAATATTAGATATCTTTTCATTGATTTCAGTGTTCTTCAATTTGTTTCCACAGTATTTTAGAGTTATTAGATTATAACTTTGGCACATTTGTTAAATTTACTCATAAGTATTTTATTCGTGTGCTCCCTTTTAAGAATTTTTTTTTTCTTAATCTCATTTTATTTTTGGTTCATCAACATGGTCTTGACATCTTGACCTTGTGATCTGCCCACATTGGCTTCCAAAGTGCTGTGATTACAGGTGTGAGACTGCCTGGCCCAAGCACCAGACTGTTTTCTCAAAAAAAGTCTCCTTTTATTTCCCAACAAATAATGGGATGAGGGTGCAAATTTTCCATACATTTTTCAACATCGGTTATTTATTTCTGATTGCAGTCCATTCTACTCAATATAAATTAGTATTTCATTGTGATTTTATTTTTATCTTTTCTGAAAGCTAATTATCTTTTCTTATCCTTAGCTCTATGATGCATCAATATTTTTCTCCCATAATGTCTTTTGTCTTTGAACTTCCTTCATAATTTCTTTGAAGCACAGACGTTTAGTTTTGTTGAAGTTCAATTTTAGCTGGTCTTACTGTGTTTTTGTTACATATCAAAGAAATCATTGCCTAATCTAAAGTTACATACGTCTACATGTTTTTCTAAAGATTTGATTTTATAGTGTTTAGCTTCTGAATGTATCTTTATAATATATTTTGAGATAACAGTGATGTAATTATAAGATAGGTGTCAACTTCTTGTGAATATCCAAGTATCACAGCTCCATTTCTTGAGATTTTGACTGTTTCTCCCCCATTGAATTATGTTGGCACCATTGTTGAAAATCAATTGATTAGTGGGAAAGCTTCTTTCTGACCTCTCAATTCTATTCCATTGGTGTAACTATTGAGACTTTGTCATAATTTTTAAAATGGGAAGTGTGAGTATTGTTTTAGTTATTCTGATTCCTATAAAATTCCATAATAATAATAGAACTGGCATGGTAGTTTTTGTAAATCCCACCTAGCTTTGCTAGAGACTTAATTGAAGCTCTAGATCAATGGTGGAGCATTGTCATCCAATCTATGAATATTAGATTTTTTCATTTATTTCATGTTAGATGTGGGATTTTCATAGATGCCTTTTGTCAGGCTATTTTCTGCTATCCTTTCCTCTTTTCCTCCCTCCCTCCCTTTTCTGTTTTCTCCCTCCCAACCTCTCTCCCTCCCTCCCTTTCTGTCTTTATAGCTAATTCCCTTTCTTGGTCTTTCATTTCTTTCTTCTTCGTTTTTCTATTCCGTGTGTGTGTATGTGTGTGTGTGTGTGTGTGTGTGTGTGTGTGTGTGTGTGTGTTTCTGAGATGAAGTTTCACTCTTGTTGCCCTTGCGAGAGTGCAATAGCATGATTTTGGCTCACCAAAACTTCACCTCCTGGATTCAAGCTATTCTCCTGCCTCAGCCTCCAGAGTAGCTGGGATTACAGGCAGGAACCCACCTCATCCAGCTAATATTGCATTTTTTGCAGAGACAGGGATTCTTAGGTTTGTCAGGCTGGTCTCAAACTCCGGACTAGAGGTGATCAACACACCTGGACCTCTCAAATGCTGAGATTACAGGCATGAGCCATGATGACTACCCTGAGGTATTTTCTTTCCATTTCCACTTTGTTGAGTGTTTTCTTAAATCATAAAAGTGTGTTTGGTTTTATAAAATACTTCTTCATATCTGTTAAGATTATCATATGGTTGTTTTTCTTATTTCTATCAGTATTGCACAACTGATTCTTGAATGTTAAGCTAACCTTGGAACACTAAGTTAAATCCTAGTGGGTTATGACATATTTGCCTTGTAATATATTGCTGGATTTGATTTGCAAGTATTTCCTTGAGAATTTTGATTTCTATTAATAAGAGTTATTGGTCTGTAACATTCTTTCTTCTTAACAATCTCTTTCTAGATTTGTTATCAGAGTAATACTTGCCTCATGCAACACTCATATGTATCAAAAAGATTTGTTAACTGTTAATTGCAAAGTACATCTCTTAATTACTAAATGTCTGTATACTGATTAGTCTAGCTGAGTAATATATGAAACACCTCTCACTATAATTGGTATTTTTCACCTCAGTTAATACACATGAAACTTACTTCAGATGTATTTTGGGACAATGCTATTTAAATCTGTGACTGTTATGCTATTTTTATTTTTATTTTTTATATTTTGTATTTTGTCTGTCACATATTCTGCTATTTGTTATTGTCCCTCTATATTTCTTGCATTTTTTTGTAAAATTCTCTTTTGTCTAATAAAATGTCAGTGGCTTATCTTTTCTGATAGGTATTTGTTAATTTTCTCTAAAACTTTGTTTTTAATATTTCATTATGATTTTTCCCCAGGTATAATTTTCTCAATGTAATGTTAGAATATTTTATATTTTAATGCATAACTTTAAACAGTTTACATCTAATATAATTATTTTCTAATCTAGATAAATAGTATCTGATTAGGCAGCTTTTTATTTATCCTAGATTTCTTTGTCTCTGGCTTTTTTTCTCTTTCTGTCTGTTTCTAAAAGTTTCTCTCCCCAACTCAATCTTTTTTTCTAGTTGTATTAATTTAGTTTTCTTACATTTTTATTATTGCCTTTGAAATCAATCTCCACATTTCTACCTTTTTGTTAGTTAACCATTGACATGCTTTTTCTAAAAAAGTAAAATCTATTACCAACCCCATTGAAAAACATACAACATTTGCATATCTTTTCTTGAGCTTTATAGCTTTGTAATTATTTTCTTGTAGTTTAGGAAAATAAGGGTAAAGGTATAAATCTCAAAATAAAAAATAAGCTTTTAAAAATGTATTGAAAAACGTATTTTTATGTTTTTTGTTTTAAAAATATGTTGAAATATGTTGGAAAACATTTTGACTAAATGATAACTTGTATGGAATAATATAATGTGTAGCAATTATTTTCATACGTTTTTGTTGCCCATTTTATAATTTTTTTTTCTTCTGGTGTGTCCTGTAAATTTATATAAAAGCTTTCTACTCTAGGTCAATTTTTATTAACTTCTCTTTCATGTATGATCAGCAGATAAAATGTAGAATTTCCAGTTACATTTTTATTTTAAATAGGCAACAAAAAAAATAACATGTTAGTGTAATTATATTCTCAATATTGTATTGAATAGCCTATGCTAAAAATAAATTATTTGTTATTTGTCAACAAATTTCAAATTAAAATACCACATTATATTATCGTATTTTGCCACTACATCTGGCAAGCTTACTTTCAGATCTACTTAGAACATCACTTATTCTGGCTATATTTGTACTGAATCTCCTGTATAAAAACTAAACAAAGAAATTCATCTGAGATCCTTTAGTATGTGCTTTATTTTTCAATGATGTATAATATTTTATTTAAACAATTCATTTTTGTCCTCTACCCATCTGTTTTTGTCTTTAGATTCCAGTTTTTCACCTCAGAGAACACCTAAACCTACTTATTATGAAGACTCTTTGGATTCAACTTTTTATCCTTGAGTGTGACCCTTAAGAGCATTTTCTTTTGGGCTGTTCCTTAGGGTATGTAACATCCATCAATGTATTGGCAATGACATCTGTGAGGTGGTAAAACCATCTTAAGTTTTTAAAGGCCACATTATTCTTATGAGGGTAGTTTTATGTTAACCTTTCCAGGTTTTTAAGAACTTAATTTCAATATAGTATTTCATGCCAGTTTCTGCTTCTTAGTTATATCTTGTAGGTAATACGAAAAATCTGACCTCAGTCTTGAATGTCACACACAATAGAGGTTGAGATATAAATTTGTCCTCATGCCTTTGAATTAAAAACCTCATTCTGTGTTAGATCCTACTATCTGTGTGCAATGCCTTTCAGTATTGACTCTCAGATTACAGCTACATGTCTGAACAAGGCTTTCTTTCACCAGTTATTTAGGTAGGGAGACCAGCCCCAATGGATACAGACATGATCTTTTGCCTGGAAATTATTCAACTTTACTCCTCAATAGACTATTTCCATAAACTACCAAGTTTAACCTCAAAATAATATTCCTGGTGTTCTAACCTTAGAGAGGTTTTCTATTTGATAATCAGTTTGATATTTTAGAAAATAATCATTCTTACTCTTGGAATCTTTGGATTTTATGAGTTGGTTTTGCAACTGTTTGCTTTGTCCCAGAGAATCTAAAATAAGGCTTGATTTCTATTAAATCATTTGTTATTTAACAAAACCTGTGAATAAGGTATTATTACTATATTCCTTTTGAAGTTGAAAATAACATATTTTTTACTTATATTTTCTGAAAGAATTGTCAACTTTAGTTTTTTTTTCCTACAAGTGTATGGCAGGTATTTCCTTTCTTCATTCAATTATATTATTTATGTGCCATAAATCATTAACTCTTTTTTATATATTCTAAAGGCTTTTCTTGACATACAATTTTTATAAAAAATTATTTTATAAAGTCACTTTATTATAGGCAAATTATATCCTATCATTTTCTGTAATGATATCTTTCCATGTTCTGCTTTATGGGATTTTGTTTGCATGGTACTTTGAAAGACTTTTTAAATTTTTGACTTCCTAGAACTTCCAGTTCCAATGCAATACACCAGTTTTTACTCTTAACAACTGAAACACTGCAGACACAGAAAGAAACAAAGACTCTAAAAGATAGAAAGAGGAAGATATTTGTCAACAGACTCTAGGGCTTGAAGCATGATACTATGGTAAATTTACTGGTTTTACTTATTGCCTTCCATATATCTCAGGTGATGGATTGTAGTTGCTTTCATTCTGAATCTCCAGTAGGCACAGACAAAAAAAAGCTTCAAGTGAAACCTGTTTTTTCTCAGACAAAGGACCAAGACAGGATGACATAAACACATACAACCACACAAGACCTCTTTAGGGGCAATAACCAAACTACTTGAGACAAACATCAACAAAAAACTCCATCTGCTGTTTCTATGGGGCCATGTACAAAGACAAGCTTATCTCAGGTCAGTGATGCTCTGAGTCCTTGTAAAGGCAGAATAGGTAGCTAATCTTCTATCACATGGAGGAAACAGATGACAACATTCCTATTCTCTAAGCTATGTTAGCAGAGCCTAGTTACAAGTTGACCAACCAAGTCCATCAAACAATAGTATTTAAAGAACCAGAGCTAAGTAGGGGTAATTACTCATGTTTTTGTCTGATCAACCCATTAACCTATTCTGTCTGTGGACTCCAGTGAAGAATTAAGCATCTATCACTACTCAACCTGCTAGACATTGAACAGAAGTGAATCTAACTAATCAGCACTCTGCTATTTCCCCATATCATAAGTCAGCAGGACAACAAATTAGCAACAATATCATTTACAACTACTCCAAAGAATATAAAATGCTTTGATATATCTTGAAACAAAACAAGAACAAAGACCTGAAACCAACCCAAATGCCCATCACTGATAACCCGGATTAAAAATAAAAAATGTGGCACCTATACACCATGGAATACTATGCAACTGTAAAAAATGAGTTTACATTCTTTGCAAGAACATGAATGAACTGGGAACCATAATTCTCCACAAACTAATAATATAATGGAAAAAAAAACATTTTTTTTTCACTAATAAGTGGGAGTTGGACAACAGAACACATGGACACAGGCAATAAAATATCAGACACTGTGACTCTTTGGGGGTGTGTGTGGGTGTGTGGGAGAGAAATAGCATTAGGAGAAATACCCAATGTGATGATGGGTTGATGGGTGGGGCAAACCACCATGGCACATATATACCTATGTAACAAACTTACACATTCTCCACAGGTACCTACAGAACGTAAAGTACAAACATAACAAAGTAAACAAACAAACAAAAGCAAGCATTTGTATGCCATGCTGAAATATACAAAACACTGGTGAAAGAAATCAAAGTAGAAATAAAAGGAGATACACTGTGTTCATAGATGGGAAAACTCAGTATGTTGTGTTAAGTTTTCAGCAATAATTTTTGTAGACAAACTTTGCCACTAGGCTAGCTCAGATAGTTGTGTTAAAAAGTATATAATGTAAGCAAAATATCAATAACGTTTCAAAGACTTAATACACATCTAATGTAATCAAGACAGTGTGGTATTGACATAGAAATAAATTCATATGAAAAAGAGAGCAAAAGGAAAATCCCAGAAACAGCCACAACAATGTAGATATGACCAAGTGATATGTCACAAAGCTGCAAAACACAAATCAGTGGCAAGAAAATTGCCTTTCAACAAATGATGCTAGAGCAAATAAACATTCATAGGTTAAGAAAAAGCAGTCTTACCATAAATCTCACCCTAGATAAATTAACTCAAAATGGCTCATGGATCTGAATGTAATGTAAAATTAAGCTTTTAATAAGATGTTTTAGAAAAAGAAATCATAAAGAAAATTCAAGTCTCTTAGGGGTAGCAAAGAGTTACCATATTTGATTTCAAAAGTATAAGCCATAAAAGTAATACTGATAAATTTGATCAAATTAAAAAAAAAAAAACTTATGTGAAACACCTTATGAAGAGACTACAATACCAATCTGTGGATTAAAGAAAACATTTGTGAACCATTGTATTCAATTACTGTAACTGGATAAAAACCAATTAGAAAATTATAAACAGCACAAGGACATTTTATCAAAGAGGATATAAACATGGGAAATAAATGAATAAGCCATTAAATATTATTAGCTGTATAAGGTCATCTACAATTTTAAAAGTAGTGACAACACAAAATGCTGGTGTAGATGTGGAAATAACAGGCCACTAATGCATTGCTGAGGGGCAATTAAAATGGTAGTGTCACTGCAAAACTAGCATGCAGTTCTCAGACAACCTTGCAACTAAATGTGGTTATCCTAAAGAATAAAAACTTAAGGAAAAAAACTGCACATGAATGTATATAGCAACTCAATCAAAAGCATTTCTTATGTTCTTTAATGGTGAGTGGTCAAACAAGCTGTAATACATTTATACGATGTGGTGCTACTCAACAACCAAAAGCAACTACACTATTAACATGTGCAATGAAAAATCCTAGAGAATTAAAAGGAGTGGTAACTTGGGTTTGAGTGCTACAGCTTCTCGACTTGTCTCTAGAGCTCTGACAAAGGTACTGTGGTTCATATATTGTTATTAATTCACTGGCTCTGTGAAGAAATGAAGACCTGACACTTCCTAGTCCACCATCTGCTTATCATTCTCTCCAGTACATAATACTGAGAACATTATTTCATTAAATCACTACCTATGCTTATTTAGAAAAAAAAAAAATACTTGCAAGATTTCTAAGAAATAACAAAATAGTCAGGAAAGAATTCTTCTGAAAGACAAAAAATGCATCCATTTTTAAAAACAGATTGGATGTTACCCCTGAAATGCCATAAAAAATTATAGATGAGAAAGCAAAACAGATTAATACCACCTTTTCATGAGAAAATATTTTTGTATTTTGAAACTAAAACACAAACATCACTAATAAAACAATGATGACTAAGACAAATAAGATATATAATGGGCATATATTTCAAGTTAATTGAAATATTATATAAAATTATTAGAGTTAGGTTAGTCTTGAACTCTGTTTTCATCTGATTCTTGAGTTAAACTATTAAGATTAATGGATGTCTATATGCTTGAGTCACAGATTTATCTTTCAACCCTCAATTTAAGCATAAAATGTAATTTTCTCTTTTTTTTAAAAAAATTGCATTTTAGTTTGAGGGTACACGTGAAGGACATGCAAGATTATTGCATACGTACACACATGGCGGTATAATTTGCTGCCTTCCTCCCCATCGCCTATATCTGGCATTTATCCCTATGCTATCTCTCCCCAACTCCCCAACCCCTGCTGTCCCTCCCTTATTTCCCCCAACAGACTCCAGTGTGTGATGCTCCCCTCCCTGTGTGCATGTGTTCTCATTGCTGAACACCCACCTATGAGTGAGGACATGCAGTGTTTGATTTTCTGTTCTTGTGTCATTTGCTATGATAGAATTGACCTAAGCTTAAAAAAAAAAAAAAAAAAAAAAAAAAAAAAGTTAAAGTTGTTAAACAACTTTACTTACCTCCCTTCTAGAAAACTCTATGACACTACAGCTAAAACTAAAAAAAAAAAAAAAACTATAGAAAAAATACTTAAAATAATTCTAACAGATTATTGAAGCATCACTAAAATCAGAAATTTAAATTATAGGAAATATTGTTGACTACAGGGGTTAAGTACCTAAAAACAACAGCAACTGTAGACAAAATAAATTAGCTTTTCAGGTATATTGACAGTGAACAGGTACAACTGCTCAGAATTTTTTAAGGTGCTAAATATCAATATTCAGCAAGATTTGGAAGGTAAAAAACAAACATAGCAGACATTTTTACCTTATTTTTTCTCTCATACTAGATACTAATATAAGAGACAGTAGTAGAGAATTTCACCGATATGTTCTCCTTCAGAACTTAGAATTTCAAATTACTGTCTGACAAAAATAATGAGAGAGAGTAAGATTCTAACTCTGTAGACACCCAGTATCTGGGAAATTCAGTGCTTCAATTTTGTATAAATTTAATTTATACAAAATTTTGTAATTTTTTTGGACTTCAGTGAGCTTATTGCATGTGACTTGCAGTTGAAACAAACTATGCTATAGCTCTTGGATGCTGTTAGACTTAAGTTTTATGACATACTGTGTATTTTCATTACTTTTTCACAAGCTAACAACATAAAAGCTTTAAAAATTTGATTATTATTGTATCTACAAATAGAATATTTCAATTACTATAATAAGGGCCACTAAGATATAGTGGGTTTTATAAAATGACAGAAAAAAAAGGCAATTATATGTGTAAATCTTAAATGTATTCTTTTAATCAAATCTTTTAAAAATTAATTAATGAAATAATGAAATATTGTAGTTCTATAACTTTAAAAAGTGCATGTAGCACAGAGGCCAAGAGAAAAATAAATGTTATTTTAATATTCTAATATTGCCCAAGGAGAAGTGTAATATCTTTTCAAGGTAGGATACATTAAGTTTAGGGTGTCCACTGTAAATCTTTAAACAAAATCTTAAATAACATTTACAGGTAGGAAGCCAACAAATAATATAAAATAAATTTAAAATACTTGAGAAATTGAAAATGATACCTATAAGAACAAATGGAAGAAATAAAATTTAAAAATGGGGCAAACAAAAAAACTACATCAGTGAGTATAGCAACTGTCAGTAGCTTACATAACCCAACTAAAAAGTAGACCTTATAAGTGGAATAAAAAAATTAAATCCAGTTATATATTGCCTACTGGAAACATACATTTGGAATAAAGACACAGACTACTAGGAAAGAGATGAAATAAATATATGCACTACTATTCCTATCATAAGGCACCTTGAATAACTATACTAATATCAAAAAAGGTAGAGAGACGACAGGCATGGTAATTCATGCCTGTGATTCAAACACTTTGGGAGGCCAAAGCTGGTGGGTCACAAGGTCAGAAGACGGAGTTTGAGACTTCAGTCTCGAATAGATGGCAAAAAGTCTCATCTGAATTAATCAATTCAATGTCATAAAAAAGAGACAATGTATCATATAAAGGGGTATGATATAAAGGGCACTCTTGTAAACAGAGAAGAACACAATGAAGTTTCTATTTCTACCTATGAGAAACAAGCCTGTAAGAAAATATAGAAATCATATGTAGATGATATAACTACTTATTTAGAGGTGTCATAGAATACAATTTTTCAAATAATATCAACTAGGATTAAAATGTTAACAAATGAAAAATGTCATTTTTGAAGACAATTGTCAAATACCTAGTAAACAGGTGAATTCAATTAAGAAAAGCAGAAATAAACAAGTAAAATAAGTTATAGCTACCAAATACCCATGAAAAGGCAAAAACAAATTAAAGAGAAAATAAAGGAATGGAGGTAGAGATTACAAGTGGCAAGAAAAAAGTGGAAAAACTGGAGGAGGGTAGAGAAAGAATTTACAGCAGTAGGTGAGTATAAAAGAAAACATGAGAAAATAACTACAGGAATAAATAAGCCCAGTTTCTGGGTTTTGAGATAGAAAAAAAGTGCATCTAAGATTATAAGAAACAATATGCACTCTCTCCCTATAAATCCATTAATTGAATATCTTATACACACAGATTTCATCTTTCTGTCTGCCCCACCCATCCGCTTCTCCTTGGGAATCACATGATGACTCTACAGTTCATATTTGGAAAATACTTATAAATGCATCTACATTACGAAAGGCTTCAGCATTTAGAAGTGTTCCTGCATAGTCTAAAATTCAAGGAGGAAAATGAAAGTAAAGTCTAGGATCAACAGGCAATAGCCTTTATGCATGTTTTGGTGATTAAGCCAACTTATTTTTTGTACTTACATAGAGCGTGCCTCACTGCATCTGAATAATAAAGTGTATGGTAGATTTCTGCTACTTTCTTCAAGGGGACACCCCTTCCCCATCTCCCTCCCTCCAGGCCTCAACCTCTTCCCTCTGAATAAGAAGGCAGGGTAAAAAATATAAATAAATAAAACACAAAAGTACTGGAATACGGGTTCAATCAGTTTTCCGAATGCCACTGATCAAACCATAGTAAGACCCAAGGCCTGAAAAACTAACTCAATTTTTTGTTTCCCGCTTCCAAGCTCTCTCTAAGCCTTGAAAGTGTAGCAAAGAATGTTTTCACTACTGGTCAGACCCCAGAACTGGCTCACCTCCTCCAGGTTTGCAAATCCAACCTCCACCTTAATGTTCAATATGCCACCAAGTAATTTGCTTCCTTTGTTCAGCTCCTGTAAACTTTCTCCTTCTTACATTTCCACATGTACTAAATATTAATTAGCAAATTACTGGAAGCCAAAGACTGTAAAGTCCACTGTCTGGCCAATATGCAACGACAGAGTTTAACCTCTATCCCCACTCCCCACCCACCTTTAGAGCTGTAAGCCATTACAAAGAGAAAGGAAGTACTCCTCAGAGAGCCCAGGGAATGAGACTGTAGCCACTCCCCCGACCCACAGCTCCTGGCTAAATAAAAAGTCACTTTCACAGTTCTGTTTGAGAGATTTGTTTCTTGCAGCTCCTGCTTCATTCCCACCCCATTGAAATAAGCCATGTCTTTTCTCTTAAAAAAAAAAAAAATAAAAAATAAAAAAATAAAAAAAAATAAAAATAAAAATAAAAATAAAAATAAAAATAAAAACAAACAAACAAACAAACAAAAGAATTAATAGAGTTTCTAGTATCAAGAATGTTGGAAAGACACCTCTGGATTCAATAGATTTATATTTAGACTCTCAGCTGAGGCACGCAGAGAGCAAGGAAGGTTAAAGTAAGTTGTTTACTGAAACTAGGGGCAAGGAGGCAAAACAATGAGGAAGTTAAACTTTAAAAGAAAGAATAAAAAACAGGAAAGTTGAATATAGAACTCTTTGATATTTTATTTTAAGATTTCCTACCACAATTTGTGTTTTTATAAATTAGAGAAACTTTAAGAAGCTTCTGAAAAGTTTGGTTCAAATTGGGATAATTAAAGTGAAGTCAAGTCTGTAAATTTATGATTATAAAAGGTTTATTTTCCCTCTTCTCTTTGACATTAAATTTTTACCATTTCTGTACAACATTAATACAGCAAATGAAATTCTAGGCAGCCTCTGTGATTGTGTTTCCAAGAAAAAAATTCTTGGGATTTGGGGAAGAGCTAAACTTGGCTACAGCTGGAAGTCATACATAACACACATGCATGCATGTGTATTGGCACACCACATTATGTATACTATACTCTCACTCCATTACGTCTCTCTGCCTGCAGCACTTGGTTTAATCTCAGAGCAAATTTTGAGCCAAGAATGAGCACTGTTGCAGTCCAGCCATATATGTGCATGCTTTGAGCATTGCTGGCAAAACTGTCTCCTGGCACCTCAGCCCACTTCAGACTTTGGGGAGAAAGAAACATGGGAGAAGCCAAGAGCATGCTGAAGGCATCCTCATACTGGCATGCATGCATCACTTGATGCAGATAACCTGGGTATCTTGAATAATAAAGAAAGCAAATAGGCTCCTGGACAGACAGATGTACATCTTCACTGAAGTCCCACCTTCATCCAGTTATAGCCTGATGTCTGGGGATTAGATTAATGGGCCAGAATAGGAGATGGTTCTTTCTTTAGTACCTTCTATAGTCACCCAAGAACAAATGAGCATGCATTTTCTTTACTATTAGGCAGATAAGATCTCCAGACTTGTCTACACAGGTGTACGTGTCATAGTACCAGGGACTCTTCTTTGCTGAGAACTGAGAAGGTGTTGAAAGTACCAGTTGCAGAGAGAGCTACCTAGCACAGGCTCTGTTTTCTGTTGAGAGCTGGAAAGACAATGAGATGACCAGCTGCAGAGAGAAGCTACCCACTTGAAGGTCTCCTCTGTGATGAAAGCTGAGCAGATGTTGGGACCACCAACTATGGAAAGGAGCTACCCAATTCAGGGTCTCTATTCTACTGAGAGCTGAATACCTGATAAGTTAACGAGTTGGAAATATGAGCTACCCACTTCAGCATCTCCTCTCTGCTGGGCACTAAACATTCATCAGGACACCAGCCTGTGAAGCAGTACTACTCATTCTAGAACTCTCTCTCTTCTGAGAGCTGAATACTCATCAGGACACACTGCCTGTGTATCCTCTTAGTTCCATCAGCAAGTAAAGCTTCTCTTTCCCTTTATCATTCTTCACTTCCCTATGTACCTCATTCTTCCTAAATACAGGACATAAATTTGAGATTCTCTGAATGATGGGGCTGCAAAAACTATAACACAAACAGGCCTGAAACCTGTCTTTTGCTCACCACATTGTGAGACACAGAAAGACAGAAGAGTAACAGGGAGGAGAGTTGTAGTCTTTAAGATTGCATAGATATAGAAAATCCCAAACTCAAGGCTGTGTTATCCTCTTTGGGGCTTTTTAGTTAAAACATCTTTAAATTTCTGGTTAACACAGCATTTTTCAGTATCCATTGTGGAAGCTGCTAGCCATACACACTATCAAGCTGCAAGTTCTCAGTCTGCTGGGACATCTGCTGGCACCAAGCTGCCTGTTTTATAGCTGTTATGCCTGGCTGTGTGTAGTGGTCAGAGCCCAAATTCACTCATTTAACTTTTGCCAGTGTTTGCTTACTTCTTACTCTTCTTACTTCTTACTCTTGCCAGGTGTGGATTCCACACTGCTAAATGCAAGCTAAGTGCAGCCTATCAGGTAGAGTGGATAGAAAAAGTTTGGCAAGCCCCAGCAAAACTCAGGCAAAGGCACCACTGGCTGCAGAAATGTATGTCTGCCCAGGTAATTCCCAAGGTAACTTATGATAAAAGAAGCATAGCTGATGTTGTTTAAATGCTTTACCTCTTTTGAAAGTTGGAATACTGGTGAACAATTTCTTATATTTTGATACATTTCTACTAATTTCAGAAAAGAATTATATTTGAAGACTTTTTACAAATTAAATTTGAGTGATTGGTTTTTCATTAAACCACCTCATCTCTTATAGTAAGTTCTATTTCTGAAATATATGGCTTTGGGCTTCAGATTAGCATTACTCTAGTAGAATATGAAGCTTACCTATAGAGCAAGACATCTGAACCCTGGCTTTTGACATTTTGTTCTAAGATAACTTATTGTGTGAAGCTTTATTTTGCACTGTAGGATGTGGAGCAGCATTTCTGGCCTCCCCACTAGTGTCATACTGGCCTTTTCCCATGATTAAAACAAAATATGTTTGTATCTTGAGAGAGAAAGTAATTTTACATTTACTCTTTTAGAAAGTTTTAAAGAAGAAATATGAAACCCCTTAAAGTTAAAGGTTCATGGAAATTTTACAGGATACCTGATTTTCTTCAAACCCTTTGCTCTTCTAGCTTTCTGACCTATTCCATCTCCAACTTAAAAGTTTGCTTTATCTTATAAGATGTCTATTTTATGAGTCAACTCTATCCTTTTCTCCCCAAAACTTAAATGTTTGATAGCTGTTTTGAAAAGTGTCTGTTCATATTATTTGCCTACTGTTGAATGGATTTGCTTGCTTTTTCTTGTATATCTCTTTTAGTTCTTTATAGATTCTGGATGTTAGCCTTTTGTGAGATGGGTAGATTGCAAGTATTTTTTTTTTCCATTCTGTGTATTGCCAGTTCACTCTACTGATCATTCTTTGTCTGTATAGATGTTCTGTATCATACAGGAATGAGCAAAGACTAGAAGAATTCCCTTTGAAATCTAGCACTAGACAAGGATGCCCTCTCAATCACTCCTATTCAATATAGTATTGGAAGTTCTAGCCAAAGCAATCAGGCAAGAAAATGAAATAAAACATATTCAATTAGAAAGAAGGAAGTTAAATTTTCTCTACTCCAGGCGACATGATTGCATATTTAGAACACCCCACTGTCTCAGCCCAAAACTCCTTATGCTGATAAGAAACCTCAGTAGAGTCTCGGGATACAAAATCAGTGTGCAGAAATCACAAGCATTCCCATATGCAAATTAACAGACAAACGGAGAGCCAATTAAGAGTGAACTCCCATTCACAATTGCTACAAAGATAATAAAATAACTAAGAATACAGTTAACAAACAATGTAAAAAAACCTGTTTAAAAAGAACTATATAAATCACTGCTCAAGTAAATAAGGGAGGACACAAACAGATGGAGAAACACTCTATGATCATGGTTAGAAGGAATCAAAATTGTGAAACTTGTCATATTGCTCAAAGTAATTTATAGGTTCAATGCAATCTCTATTAAGCTACCAAAGACTACTCTTCACAGAACTAAGGAAAACAATAAACTTAAACTTCAAATAGAACCAAAAGAGATCCAGCATAGCCAAGACAATTCTAAGCAAAATAAACAAAGTTGGAGGCATCATGCTACCTAACTTCAGACTATACTGCAAGACTATCAAAAATAAAACCAGCATGATTTTGGTACCAAAACAGAGATGTAGACCAATGGAACAGGTCAGAGACCTTGGAGGCAATTCCATACATCTACAATCATCTAATCTTTGACAAAACTGATAAAAAACAAGCAATGGGGAAAGAATTTGCTGTTTAATAAATGATGTTGGAAAAACTGGCTAGACATGTGCAGAAAGCAGAAACGGGATTCCTTCCTGAAATCTTACACTTATCAGTAAATTAAAAAATAAGAATTTTTTAATGTTTATTAGCCACATAATAAACATACAAATTTGAAAAAGTCTGTTCATATTCTTTGACCAATTTTTGATTTTTTTGTTTTCTTTTGTTTTACTCGTAAATCTGCTTTAGTTCTTTGTAGATTCTGCATATTAACCCTTTGTCAAATAGGTGGGTTGCAATTTTTTTTTTTTTTTTTTCCATTCTGTTGGTAACCAGTTCACTCTAATGATGTTTGTTTTGTTTTGTTTTTCACACCTATGCCTATGTCCTGAATGGTTTTGCCTAGGTTTCCTTCTAGGATTTTTATAGTGTTAGTTCTTATGTTTAAATCTTTAATCCATGTGGAGTTAATTTTAGCACAAAGGTTTCATTTCTGGAAGGGGTTCCGTTTGTGCTTTCTGTACATGGCTAGCCAGTTTTTCCAAACATTTTTTGAACAGGGAATATTTTCCCCATTGCCTGTTTTTTTCAGATTTATCAAAGATCAGATGATTGTAGATGTGTGGCATTTCTTTGGAGACTTCTGATTTTTTTTTTTCCCCCCTTTGGTCTGTATTTCTATTTTGGTACCAGTACCATGCTGTTTTAATTTTTGTAGTCTTGTAGTATAATTTGAAGTCTGGTGGCATGATGCCTCCAGTTTTGTTCCTTTTGCTTAGAATTTTCTTAACTATGCAGGTAGTCTTTTAGTTCCATATAAAGTGTAAAGTGTTTTTGTTGTTGTTGTTGTTGTTGTTGTTGTTGTTGTTTTCAATTGTCTGAAGACAGTCAATGGTCTTGTAGATAGATGATGTGGATAGCATTGAATCAGTAAATTACTTTGGGGAGTAAGGCTATTTTCACAATATTCTGCCTAACCAAAGCATAGAATGTTTTTCCATGTTTTTGTCCCTTCTTATTTCTTTGAGCGGTGGTTTTTAGTTCCCCAGAAGAGGTCTTTTGTTTCCTTTATTAGTTGTATTCCTAGATATTTCATTCTTTTTGTGGCAATTGTGAATGTAGTTTAATCATAATTTGGCTCTCTATTATTCTGATATTGGTGTATGGGAACAGTTGTAATATCTGAAGCATTGACAGTAACTATAAAATAAAATCTATGACTCACTTTAACAAATTTTGTAAAGTAATTGCAAATCAGAGTTGGGATAAAAGGCTTCAAATAGTAAGTAGTAAATATCAGTTTTTACTTAATTGAATTTCTTTTTTTTTTTTTTTTTCTATTTTTGCTTTGATAGATTGTCACAATGTTTTTCAGGCTCAAGTAGAGGGGTGAAATTCCAGTGCTATCCAACCTTCTGACTTTCAAATTCAAGTGACTCTTCATCTTTATTCTTCTGATTAGGTGAAATTACATGTCTGCACCTCCACATCTGGCTAATTATTTGCATTTTTTTTAAATTGAGTCTCACTCTTTAGTTCAGGCTAGAGTGCAGTGGCATGATCTCAGCTGACAGTAATCTTCACCTCCTGGTTTCAAGCAATTCTCCTGTCTCAGCTTCCAAAGTAGCTATGACTACATGTATATGTCACCACACCTGACTTTTGTATGTGTGTATGTGGTGAGAAGAGGTTACACCGAGCTGTTCAGGATGGTCTAGATACCCTGATCTTGTAATCTACCCACTTTGTCCTCTAAACTTTGAATTCTTTTACTTTGAATTCTTAAAATAAGTTCATTTTCTGCTTTGCTTTTCCTCATAAAAACAACCTTTCTCAGTGAAGGGAGAAAGAAACCACAGCCAGAGAGAAGATACCAGTTTCCCCTGTCAGCATAGACCAAAGGTGGCTAGTGACTGCCCTGTATGAAGATTGTTGAGTGAGGGATTTGAATGGGAAAAAAAAAAAAAAAAAATTGTCGTTCAGTAAGTAATTCCTCTAAACTGCAGGAATTACAGGTGTAAACCACTGTTCTCAGCCAATTATTTGTATTTTCAGTAAACACAGGGTTTCACCATATTTGCCAAGATGGTCTTTAACTTCTGGCCTATGGTGATACACTCATTGGCCTGCTAAAATTTGGAATAACAGGCATGAGCCATGTCACTTGATTGAACTTATAAATAAGAAAAATATTGTGCAAATCTTTATTTTATATCAAATATCTTGACATTTATTTAATGTCTCATGACTCAAAAATATATAATTTTAATGGATTCTACTTCTATGTAAAATAAATTTATTTCCATTTAAATGTAATTAAAAGTCAATTTATTTAAAATAGCATTTTCACATATAAAATTCTCAGCTTCTAAAATTTACTTTAAATATCTAATCTGGGAAACTCACAACACATTGATTATACTGAGGCTTTTTCTTTTGTAAGTAAATTCAAATGTCTCAAACTATAATGAAATATTTCATTTTGTCAAATAAACTTAAAAAGTATATTTTAAGTTTCCTTGATATCTATTAACATGCCTATTTTCTTTTAATGTGTTTCTCTGACCCATGGTTTCTACTAATATTAAGAGATAACAGTTTTTAGCTTATAAAATTTAATCATCTTATTTTTTCTGCGTTCAAATTGGTCTGCAATACATGAAAAGTGAAGAACTACCACCTGAGCAGGCTGTTTGAGTCTGTAGCTCTGAAGCTCAGCTGCTACATTCAGTCCTGGTTTTGAACTACTTATAGCTTTAACTATTGGCTGTGTAAGAAATCTCAGATAGTAGAGTGACTGAAACATACTACATAGACACAGCAATAACTACTGAGTATTAACATTATAAATCTGTATTTGCTAATTAATAATAGTTTAATTGATATTTTATTTTGTCAACAAGTTTAACATTTTGAAAAAGTCAGGTACATAATTAAAATCATTTTAGATAGAGGGCATTAGTTAAGAGAATAAATAGTTATGTCTTTTAAATGTTCCTGTTTGTTGGTTTTACTAACTTTCCATAGTAAGTTTTATTTAATTAAATGTGGAATAAAGCCACAACTTTAGAGTAACGAGGCCAAATTTAATGATATAAAAATTTTACATTCTAAATATATTTATTGTATATATATTTAAATCCCAAACATTAAGTTGTTTGTAATTTTATTTTAATTCTAAGAAGGGTATTCCTTTGAAGATCAGAAAGTAGAAAGATAACATTTGAGTGACTTTTTAAAATACCTCTCTCTCTCTCTCTCTGTCTCTTTTTCTTCTTCTACTTTTTTTTTTCTTTTAAGACAGAGTTTCACTCTGTCACCCAGGCTGGAGTTTACTGGTGTAGTCCAAGCTCAATCTCAATGCAATCTCTACCTTCCAGGTTCAAGTGGTTCCCTTGCCTCAGTCTTCCTAGTAGTTGGGTTTACAGGCACCCATCAACACACTCAGTGAGGTTTGGTATTTTTAGTAGAGTCAGAGTTTCATCATGTTGGCCAGTTGATGATGAATTAATAACCTTAGGTGATGCACCTGCATCAGTGCCCGAAAGTCCTGAGATTACAGACATTCCACTGCAACTGGGCTTGAGTACATTTTATTAAGTTGGACTCAAATGCTTATTTAAGTCCAAGAAAGTGGATAGCTATGTTCAGATCTTTCAAAAAACTGAAAATCAGATATGATGATGTGGAAGAAAAAAAAAAAAGAAATTTGTAACAAAAATTTTATTTCAAATGAAAACCAATAATTAGAAATAAAATTAACAATAGGATTCAGTATAAATCTTTAATTAGTAAATGTGAAATTATCTTTGCTCATGTCTTTCTCGGTGTGAGGATATTTTTCATCATGTAATAGGAGTTTCTAACTAAACTCACATCTTAGAAAGTTAGATCTGTATTTGTCCTGTATGTTTTATTGAGAGAGAAGAGTATACTGTGATATTTGTTTTGCTAAAGTTAATTTATTTAGCGATTGTATTTTAAATACAAAAGAGAATATGTTCTAAAATTATAAAGCTTTGACTAATTTTATATTTCTCGTCCAGAGAACAATTCTGCATATGTACTTTGATATAAACCTAATAATTTTTTACACAAATGAGAATATACAATATACAGTATTGTTAAACTTGATTTGCATTAGTAACCTGTCTGTACATAAAGGTCTGTTTAATATAATTATTTTCTGTAATTACATAATTTGCAGTTGAATGTCATACAATTTATTTAAGCTGCTCCTAATATGGATTAATGCTTAATTTTCCTTCAATTTACACAGGTGGAGAGGGATTTATAGTTTTTAAAGTGATTGCAAATACAGAATTCTATTGACCTTATTTCACAGTAAAACTGTGAATATAGGTCGAACAGTTATTGTTGTTTACAGTGGAAGGAAGTGTATTTCTGTGAAGGCTATTGTTGTATGGGTCAGAACAATGATTTAAATTTAAATGGTCAATTAAAATTAAAAATAATTGCAAAGTTTTATTTAAATAAAATTTTGAAAACAGTAAATTGAATACACTTATTTCAAGAAGAATTTTTTTGAAAAATAAACTTACAATGATTAAATGTGTCTGTTTCACATATGAAAATTGTATATTATACCATCATGTATGACTCTATCCAAGAAAACTGTCACATGTAAAACACTGTTAAAATATGGACTTAAGAAGTCTGTAGCCAAAGATATGTTCATGTTAACATGAAAATTTAAAGTATTTTTTCAAAGTAACTTTTAACAAATGAGTTGTTGTTAACTTTAATCTGTCAGCTTAATGGAGAGAACGGTGGAAAGAATTATTATTTTCATGACACAAGTATTATTTCTTCTTTTTATCTCAGCTTGTGTATGTCTCTTGAGTAAAATCATCTACTCCCTGTTAGATTTTACCCACCAGAAAAATGTGTGAAACTGAAAAATGCTGGTCCTGTTCATCATATGAATTCTGTGATCCAGCAGCTGTACATTTTTTTTTTTTCCTTGCTAGTCTCATCATAGTGAATAAGTCTCATAAAATCTGATGGTTTATTGGAAGGCCCCACTTTGCTTTTTCCTAATTTTCTCTTGATGACATCATGTAAAAAGTGTCTTTCACCGACTGACATGATTTTGAGACATTCTAGCTATGCGAAATTATAAGTCTAATTAAACCTCTTCCTCTTCCCAGCCTCAGGTATGTCTATATCAGCAGCATGAAACAGACTGATACAACAAGTAGCTGAAAAACACACACCGTTGTTCACCACATTGTGTACAAGACTAGAAGAGAGAATAGAAAAGATACAGCTTTCCTGGAAGATTAGACCTAAAAGTTTTCCAGTCCAGAGCTTTTCACCACTTTTGGGTGTCTGCAGTCTGGAACCTTTAATGTTGTTGATGCCTCTGCATTTCCTAGTGCCTGCAGTTGAAGCACCTTTTGGTATGCCTGACGCAGCCACAGAGTTTCAGAAAGCTGGCACCCTTGTAAGCACCTGAAACTTCTTATTCTGCCACATTCTGTGTGCCCTGCAATGCTTAGTGGCCGAACACAACAGTCACTCCCACATCTACCTCTTTCTTCTCTAAGCCTGATTCACCTATAGAAAAATTAGCTCCAGGACCACAGGGAAAGCTAAGCATGTCTGTAAGGCCGAAGGAAGTGAAATAGACCAGACAGTCTCGTTAAAAGTTGGACAAAAATAACATTGATTATAGAGGCTTATGACAGATGAAGTAACCACCTAAGTATTCTGTGACAGAGATGACACGGATCACCCACAGCCAGTGGATTATTAAATCATACCTATGTAACAAAGTTTTTAATAGAACCCATCTGTACAGGCTACAGAGAGCTACTGAATCACAGAATATGTAGAGTTTTCTTGAAAATACTGTGCACATAAAGGCTAAAACCAGTCATTTAAAATGTCAAATATCAGGTAAATATTTTATTTAGGCTTCTTTTGAAGAGTTTCTATTTAATTATGTGTCCTGAATTTTAACTTCTTAAATAAAACATACTTTAATTTAATCTAAAAACTGAATGTGATAAACATTTTCACTTAGATATTTCTACTAAAATTATTTTATGACTCATGAATATTGCACAGAAAACTTCATTATCAAGAGAAAATGGTTTCTATAAGCTAACTGAGTAAGAAAGAGGCATTTTAAAGTGAAAGAAAAATCTACTGATATCTCAGCATAAATCTTTAGCACATGTTTTGCCTTGGGTAATGATACTCAGTTAATTGTTTGTTAGAAATAGTTATCCTGAAAGATAATTTTTTTCATTCAGAATTTTCTGTCTCAACTATTTGTTCCTTAATAAAAACAAATACAACATCTCATGTTGTCCTGTGTGTATATTTGCGAAATGGAAATAGCAGCTGTCTCGTACTCTTTAAGACTCTCCATTCTGTGGGAAAAAAAATGTTATTTCAGTATTTTTTGTAATTCAAAATTTTTAAAAAAACACTTTTTCTATTTTATGAGTCATAGATTAAAAAAGTTAGAGCTACAATAATTCTAGTGCTTACCAGTTTATACTTAAATGTGTGTATTTGAACATAAAACAATGATATTTGAGCAAAAAAAACTTTTGTAATTGTTGTATGTTTATTTTTGTAATGGAGATTTTCTCTTTTTGCCAAGGTTAGCATGCAATGGCACAATTTTAACTCACTTAATCTCTACCTCTCGGGTTCAAGTGATTCTCTTGCCTCGGCCTCTGAGATTACAAGTGCCCCCAAACAATTTCCAGCTATTTTTTAAAATTTTTTTAGTAGATATGGGGTTTCACTATGTTTACCAGCATGGTATAGAACTTCTGACCTCAGGCAATCTAGCTGTCTCAGCCTCCCACAGTGCTGAGAGACATGAGACACCAAGTCAGCTATTTATTTTAAAGTTAAAGTGATTAAAATTGTGTTGATAATAAGTAGTCTGGATCTTTTTAGTACTCCACTCAAGCATTATTATGGGTGAATTTTTATTGGGCCATGAAAACAAAGTAGAACATCTTGTATCTAATGGTGAACTCTGCTCAGCCTAGTCTGGTGTCATGAGCAGACTGATATAATAGGTTTCTGAAACTCAATGAAAGTATTCACAAAGTTTTTGATGGTGTCCACTAATTTAGCGCTTCATTTGTCCTGTCCTGTTTTAAATGCTTCACAAAGTTTTCAAAATTAAGACCACAGCAAAAGACACTGCCAACCACAATGAGCAGCACCAGCTTACTATCCAGAACACTCTGTATTTCATTCATTATCTCTCTATTCAATGTGTTGTTATCTGTTGATCTTGTTGGTAGCAAGATCTGAGTGAAGCCATCTTTCTTCCTCAACATGGTATCTCTGAATCTGCTGACACTTTCTATTAGCCTCATGCTGAAATACACCCTCTTGTCAAAAGGCTGGTGTTTCCATCATCCATAGCTGTTCATTTTTTCACATCTCATGGTTGAAACATGTTTTGATGTTTGTTGTTCCACTGGCTGTTAACCAATCCATGAATGGCACTGCATCCACTGCTCTACTGAGCACTGAGCACAAATAAGTCTCTCCCCGTTTGTATGCAGTGGCAGGATAGAAGTTGCGTGAAAAAAAAAATGCAATATGTGTCTTTGGCTCTCCAGTTTTAATACCTAGTGGGACAGTTGAGGCTTCAACCCATGGTGCTTCTATGCAAAACTAAAAGCAACTGAATTCATGGCTTCCGTTTTAACGTATAGTGCAGAAAATTTTCTAGTGGTCTGATAATATACTTTGTCATTGTAATAATAACAAAAATTAACATTCTAAAGTTATAAAACCTGTATTTATTTACTTACTTTGTTATTATTTTTTAAATTATACTTTAAGTTCTAGGATACATGAACAGAATGTTCAGGTTTGTTACATAGGTATGTGTGTGCCATAATGATTTGCTGCATCCATCACCCGTTCATCTACATTAGGTATTTCACCTGATGCTATTCCTGTCCAGTACTCACATGCCCGCTATGCCTTCCCTAGGCCTTATCCCTCAATAGGACCAAGTATGTGATGTTATTCCCCCTGTGTCTATGTGTTTTCATTTTTCAAAACACTTATGAGTGAGATGATGCAGTGTTTGTTTTTTGTAAAAAAAAATAAAAATAAAAAAATAAAAAAGAAAGAAGATTTAAATTTCTGCTCTTGTGTTTGACTCTTTGATTTTTTATGTTTGAAGATTTTTTGTGTTCTTAAATTCGTAGATTTACATACTATATCCAGTTGTGAAAAATTTTATTCATTAATATTATTAGATATTCTTTCTGACTTTTGTTTTCCTGAATATATGAGACACCAATATTGCATATATTTATCAGCTAAAGCTTAGGCTTTTTGAACATCTTTAATCTGTTCTGTTTAATGTTCTTATACTGGATTTTTTTTTTTTTTTTTTTAGATTGAATCTATGTCTCCTCAATTTTTTGTTAACCTTCTTTACTGAATCTTTTATTTTCATAATTGCAATTTTTTTCTATATTTATTATAGTTTCCTTTTATAATTTGTGTCTCTGAAACTCTCATGTTCTTTTATTTTTCTTTTGGACATACTTACAAATATTTCCTTAAAATATTTGTCTAAAAAGTGTGGGACATTTTTAGTTTCTGTTTTTACTTCATACTGACTATACTTTTGTTGTTGTTGTTGTTTTGTTTTGTTTTTTAGAAATCTTTATCTGGAATGTTGTAATGTACTAACTGGAAATTAGGCTTTACTTCTTCAAGGTGTGTTCTTGGTTATTGAAGGCTTAGCTTGAATTCTGGTGGCATATTATCTGGCTTAAACATATAAATGTTTAGTTTTTGAAATAGAATATGTATTAACAGTCTTATTTAACACTTTCTAGGACAAGCACAATTAGTAGTGTACCAAAAGTCTTCTTTACTCCTTCCGCAATCAGAGGTTAAGCCTTCCCATTGGGAATGCTGATTACTGTTTTGGAAATTTCAGCTGTGCCTGAGAGGTGATATGACACCACAGTCTTTTCTATAATTTTTAAATTGCCTTTCTTCATTCAGTGTTTTCATGGTTGTTACAAACTATTTTTTTTTTTTTTAGGGTCCAGGTTGAGACAGCTTTTAGTTGGTAAAATATTTTTCCTGAGACTTTGAGGCTGCCTACCTTGCAGTTTTGCATTTATTAATATTTCTGAAGCACTCATATTTTTAATGTTAGAGTTTATTTATAGTTAAAAGAATACTTAAATAGTTTGTGAAGATGCTATTTTGATTCCTGAATGTTAGATTTTATATTAGTTCTTACAGCAGGCAGTTGTTTGGTATGTTTTTGAGTTAGGTTATGAATTCCATATAAAATGCATAAGGCAGAATTATTTATTATGACATGCAGTTTAATTTGTTATATAAAATGACATAATAAATTAGTAACAAGGTTACTTTTAAGTAACTATTTAAAGGAAACACTAAAAGCATAATTATGTGAGTATGAAGCCAAATTAGCAAGTATAAACGTCCCTGGGATATGCCTGCTTAACTTATTAAAATAACAGCAAAGTCACAGTCACTAGAGCAGAGTAAGAAAGAGAAAAATATGGATTATGAGCTTATAAAACTAACAGTCTGTGTAATTGTGTAAAGTTTTATATACATCAATAGGCTTTATTTTACCTTTTACTCTAAGCCTGGCTCAAAACTGGAAGTGGGATTGGAAAGGTCGTAACTATATCAGATGGAGAGAGGCTAGAAAAGCTTCCAAAAATACTAAAATCTGCAGTGGAAGTCATATTTGAGAAACTAACAGTGTTCAATCAACTCTTCAGAAAATTGTGAAGACAAGCATACATATGACTGATAAAGTTTGAGTATACTTCTTAACTCAATATATATTTCTCAGAAATCACAGAAACTTCAGAAGTTTTTGAAAAGTTTAGTTTATTCAAGTTTGGATAAGTATTACTACTATAAAGTCAGTTCGGGTAATCTATGATTAAATAAACCATACAGTGTTTTTTCCTCTTTTTCAGTTTTTTTTTTATGACTTTTTAATACAATAATTGAATAGTAACATAATAAAATGCAAACCTAGGAGCTTTAGATTGTAGGGTATTAAATAATTAATCAATGACATTTGTAAAACAGTAATCTTCACAAGAGTTGGAAGGCATGCATAATGTAAATACACACTTGTTCATTAGAACACACTATGAATTTACACTATAAAGTATAATATTTTAATGGCAAATATTAAAATTTGTCATATGACATAAAAGTTGAAAAGATATTTCAATACTCAAGCCAATGTAAGTGAAGTTTTCAAGTAATGTATCTGTAATTAAAGAATTTAAGTTTTCTTAGAAGTTGTTGAATATAATTAATATTCAAGTACCTTCACATTTCAAGAAAAATATTGGATAACAGAATGTTCAGTGAGTAGCTTTGATTAGCTATAACGGGCTTTCAAACTCCTGGAATAGGTAACACAATTGTAAAAATGGAGGTTTTTTTTTTTTTAAGTTTTAAGTTGTGATCCTTAACTAATTATGATTATTTTATGCATATTTGTTAACAATTCTTTGTAGGGCTGTATTATGTCTTTGAAACATATTCTAGAATTTTGCTTGTTTTATCTTCTTCATTTTTAAAAGGCTTTTATTTCTGAAAAGGTTACAGTAACTTCAAACTGTAAGACTCACTTTAAGAGTTTTAATATAGTAATTACAAATCAAGGAGGGGATAAACTGCCATGAAAAATCAATGAGCAGTATTGTTTAGCATATGCAAAACTAAACAATATTGCTTATTGATTTTTCATGGTGGTTTGGAATATATATGGACTCTGTGTGTGTGTGTATATATATATATATATATATGTGTGTATAAATATGTGTAACACTTGGAATATATATTGAAAACTAAACAATTCCATATATGTCAGTTTTACTTGATTTACATTTTATTTTATTATTATTATTATTATTTTATTATTATTATTCCTTTTTAGGTTTTGGAATACATGTAAAGAACATGCAGGATTGTGGCATAAGTACACACTTGGCAGCATGATTTGCTGTCTTCCTCCCCTTCACCTATATCTGATATTTCTCCCCATGCTATCTCTCCAACTCCCCAGTACTTCACCATCACTTCTCCATTTCCCCCCAACAGACCCCAGTGTGCAATACTCCCCTCCCTGTGTCCATGTGTTCTCATTGTTCAACATCCACCTATGAGTGAGAACATGCAGTGTTTGATTTTCTGTTCTTGTGTCAGTTAGCTGAGAATGATGGTTTCCATGTTCATCCATGTCCCTACAAAGAACACCAACTCATCGTTTTTGAAGGCTGCAAAATATTCCATGGTGTATATGTGCCACATTTCCTCTGTCCAGTTTATCATCGATGGACATTTGGGTTGGTTTCAGGTCTTTACTATTGTAAACAGTGTTGCAATGAACATTCGTGTGTATGTGTCCTTATAGTAGAATGATTTATAATCCTTTGGATATATACCCGGTAGTAAGATTGCTGGATCAAGTGGGATTTACATTTCTAAGTCCTTGAGGAATCTCCACATTGTCTTCCACAATGGTTGAGCTAATGTACACTCCCACCAACAGTGTAAAAGTGCTCCTGTTTCTTCACATCCTCTCCAACATCTACAATATCCAAATTTTTCAATGATCACCATTCTAACTGGCGTCAGATGGTATCTCAATGTAGTTTTGATTTGCATTTATCTAATGGCCAGTAATGATGAAGATTTTTTTCATATGTTTGTTGGCCTCATGTATGTCTTCTTTTGTAAAGTGTCTGTTCATATCCTTTGCCCACTTTTAAATGGGAATTTTTTTAAAAAATTTTTTATTTTTATTTTATTTTTATTTTTTGTAAATCTGTTTTACTTCTTTGTAAATTCTGGACATCAGCCCTTTGTCATTCCTGCAAAAGTTTTTTTCCATTCTCTCTGTTGTCGATTCACTCTAGTGACTGTCTTTGTTTTATTTTATATTATTATTCTATTCTATTCTATTCTATTCTATTCTATTCTATTCTATTCTATTATTTTTTTTATTTTTTATTTTTATTTTATTTTATTTTATTTTATTTTATTTTATTTTATTTTATTTTATTTTATTTTATTTTATTTTTTGCTGTGCAGAAGCTGATAATTTTGATTAGGTACCATTTGTCTATTTTGGCTTTTGTTGCCAATACTGTCGGTGTTTTTGGTCATGAAGTCCCTGCCTTTGCCTACGTCCTGAATGGTTTTTGCCTAGTTTTTCTTCTAAGGTTTTTATGGTGTTAGGTCTTCTGTGTAAGTCATCCGGAGTTAATTTTAGTGTAAGGTGTCAGGAAGAGGTCCAGTTTCTGCTTTCTGCACATGGCTAGCCAGTTTCTCAACACCATTTTTAAGCAGGGAATCCTTTCCTCATTGCTTGTTTTTGTAAGGTTTGTAAAGGATCAGATGGTTGTAGATATATTGTGCTGCCTCCAAGGCCTCTGTTGTGTTCTATGGACCTATATCTCTGTTGGTACCAGTGTCATGCTGTTTTGATTACTGTAGCCTTGTAGTATAGTTTGAAGTCCTGTAGTGTGAGCCCTCCTTTTTTTGTTTGTTTGTTTGTTTGTTTTTGTTTTGTTTTGTTTTGTTTGTTTGTTTAGAATTGAGTTGGATATGTGAGGTTTTTTTGGCTCCATATGCAGTTTAAGGTGTTTTTCTCCAGTTCTGTGAAGAAGGTCATTTGTAGTTTGATGAGGATAGCATTAAATCTGTAAATTACTTTGGGCAGTATGGCCATTTTCACATTCTTCCTAACAATGAACGTGAAATGTTCCTCATCTGTATGTGTCCTTTTATTATTTTGTTGAGCAGTGGCTTGTAGTTCTCCTTGAAGAGGTCCTTTACATTCATTGTTAGTTGTATTTTTAGATATTTGATTATCTTTGTATCAATTGTGAATGGCAGTTTGTTCTTAATTTGTCTCTCTTTAATTATGTTATTGTTGTATAGAAATGCTTGTGATTTTTGCACATTGATTTTGTATTCGGACACTTTGCTGAAGTTGCTTATCAGTTTCACGAGATTTTGGGCTGAGACAATGATGTCTTCTAGATATACAATCATGTCATCTGCAAATAGAGACAATTAGACTTCCTCCTTTCTTATTTGAATACCCTTTATTTCTTTTCCTTGCCTGATTGCTCTGGCTAGAACTTCCAGTACTCTATTGAGTAGGAGTGGTGAGAGAAAGAATACTTGCCTAATGCCAGATTTTAAAGAGAATGGTTCTAGTTTTTGGTTGTTCAGTATAAAATTGGCTGTTGGGTTGTCATAAATAGATTTTATTATGTTGAGATACTTTCTGTCAATACCTTGTTTATTGATTTTTTTTTAGCATAAAGCACTGTTCAATTTTTTCAAAGGGGTTGTCTGCATCCATTGAGATAATCATGTGGTTTTTGTCTTTGGTTCTGTTTATGTGGTGAATTATATTTATAAACTTGCATATGTTCAACCAGCCTTGCATCCCTGGATGAATCCTACTTGATCAGGTGAATAAGCTTTTTGATGTTCTGTTGCAATTGGCTTGCTAGTATTTTATTGAAGATTTTTGCATCTTTGTTCATCATGGATATTGGCCTGAAGTTTTCTTTTCTTGCTGAGTCTCTGCTGGGTTTTGATATCAGGATGATGTTGGTCTCATAAAATAATTTGGGAAGGATTTCCTCTTTTTGGATTATTTCAAATAGTTTTAGAAGGAATGGAACCAGCTCCTCTTTGTATGTCTGGTAGAATTTGGCTGTGAACCCATCTGGACCTGGGCTTTTATTAGGTGGTATACTCTTAATTGCTGCCTCAACTTCAGATCTTTTTATTGGTCTATTCAGGGTTTTTGCTTCTTCCTGTTTTAGGCTTGGGAGGAGGCAAGTATCCAGGAACTTATCCATTTCTCCCAGGTTTACTAGTGCATGTGCATAGAGTGGTGTGTAATAATCTCTCATGATGGTTTCAATTTCTATGGAATCTGTGATAATATCCCCTTTATCATTTTTATAGCATCTATTTGATTATTCTCTCTTTTCTTTTTTATTAATCTGGCTAGTGGTCTTTTTTTTAATCTTTTTGAAAAAAAAAAAAAAAAAAAAAAGAAACACCTCCTGGATTTATTGATTTTTAAAGGGTATTTTGTGTCTCTATCTCCTTCAGTTCTGCTCTGATCTTAGTTATTTATTGTCTTCTGTTAGGTTTTGATTTTTTTGAATTTGCAACCCTAGCTTTTTCAATTTTTATAATAAGGTGTCAGTTTTAGATCTCTCCTTTCTTCTCATGTGGGCATTTATTGCTATATATTTTTCTCTAGAGAAAGCTTTAAATGTGTCCAAAATTCTGGTATGTTGTTCTCATTGGTTTCAAAGAACATATGGATTTCTGCCATCATTTCATTGTTTATCCAGTCAACATTCAAGAGCCAGTTGTTCAGTTTCCATGAAACTGTGTGGTTCTGAGTTAGTTTCTGAATTTTGAGTCCTAACTCCATTGCACTGTGGCTTGGGAGACTGTTTATTATGATTTCGTTCTTTTGCATTGGCTGTGGAGTGATTTACTTCCAATTATGTGGTCAATTTTGGCATAGTTGTGATGTGGTGCTGAGTATATTCTGCAGATTTAGGTTGGAGAGTTATGTTAATATCTATTATGTTTTCTTGATCCAAGTCTGAGTTCAAGTCCTGGATATCCTTGTTAATTTTCTTTTTTGTTGATCTGTCTAATATTGAAAATGGGGTGTTAAAGTCGTCCACTATTATTGTGTGGGAGTCTAAGTCTGTAGCCAAAGATATGTTCATGTTAACATGAAAATTTAAAGTATTTTTTCAAAGTAACTTTTAACAAATGAGTTGTTGTTAACTTTAATCTGTCAGCTTAATGGAGAGAACGGTGGAAAGAATTATTATTTTCATGACACAAGTATTATTTCTTCTTTTTATCTCAGCTTGTGTATGTCTCTTGAGTAAAATCATCTACTCCCTGTTAGATTTTACCCACCAGAAAAATGTGTGAAACTGAAAAATGCTGGTCCTGTTCATCATATGAATTCTGTGATCCAGCAGCTGTACATTTTTTTTTTTTTCCTTGCTAGTCTCATCATAGTGAATAAGTCTCATAAAATCTGATGGTTTATTGGAAGGCCCCACTTTGCTTTTTCCTAATTTTCTCTTGATGACATCATGTAAAAAGTGTCTTTCACCGACTGACATGATTTTGAGACATTCTAGCTATGCGAAATTATAAGTCTAATTAAACCTCTTCCTCTTCCCAGCCTCAGGTATGTCTATATCAGCAGCATGAAACAGACTGATACAACAAGTAGCTGAAAAACACACACCGTTGTTCACCACATTGTGTACAAGACTAGAAGAGAGAATAGAAAAGATACAGCTTTCCTGGAAGATTAGACCTAAAAGTTTTCCAATCCAGAGCTTTTCACCACTTTTGGGTGTCTGCAGTCTGGAACCTTTAATGTTGTTGATGCCTCTGCATTTCCTAGTGCCTGCAGTTGAAGCACCTTTTGGTATGCCTGACGCAGCCACAGAGTTTCAGAAAGCTGGCACCCTTGTAAGCACCTGAAACTTCTTATTCTGCCACATTCTGTGTGCCCTGCAATGCTTAGTGGCCGAACACAACAGTCACTCCCACATCTACCTCTTTCTTCTCTAAGCCTGATTCACCTATAGAAAAATTAGCTCCAGGACCACAGGGAAAGCTAAGCATGTCTGTAAGGCCGAAGGAAGTGAAATAGACCAGACAGTCTCGTTAAAAGTTGGACAAAAATAACATTGATTATAGAGGCTTATGACAGATGAAGTAACCACCTAAGTATTCTGTGACAGAGATGACACGGATCACCCACAGCCAGTGGATTATTAAATCATACCTATGTAACAAAGTTTTTAATAGAACCCATCTGTACAGGCTACAGAGAGCTACTGAATCACAGAATATGTAGAGTTTTCTTGAAAATACTGTGCACATAAAGGCTAAAACCAGTCATTTAAAATGTCAAATATCAGGTAAATATTTTATTTAGGCTTCTTTTGAAGAGTTTCTATTTAATTATGTGTCCTGAATTTTAACTTCTTAAATAAAACATACTTTAATTTAATCTAAAAACTGAATGTGATAAACATTTTCACTTAGATATTTCTACTAAAATTATTTTATGACTCATGAATATTGCACAGAAAACTTCATTATCAAGAGAAAATGGTTTCTATAAGCTAACTGAGTAAGAAAGAGGCATTTTAAAGTGAAAGAAAAATCTACTGATATCTCAGCATAAATCTTTAGCACATGTTTTGCCTTGGGTAATGATACTCAGTTAATTGTTTGTTAGAAATAGTTATCCTGAAAGATAATTTTTTTTCATTCAGAATTTTCTGTCTCAACTATTTGTTCCTTAATAAAAACAAATACAACATCTCATGTTGTCCTGTGTATATATTTGCGAAATGGAAATAGCAGCTGTCTCGTACTCTTTAAGACTCTCCATTCTGTGGGAAAAAAAATGTTATTTCAGTATTTTTTGTAATTCAAAATTTTTAAAAAAACACTTTTTCTATTTTATGAGTCATAGATTAAAAAAGTTAGAGCTACAATAATTCTAGTGCTTACCAGTTTATACTTAAATGTGTGTATTTGAACATAAAACAATGATATTTGAGCAAAAAAAACTTTTGTAATTGTTGTATGTTTATTTTTGTAATGGAGATTTTCTCTTTTTGCCAAGGTTAGCATGCAATGGCACAATTTTAACTCACTTAATCTCTACCTCTCGGGTTCAAGTGATTCTCTTGCCTCGGCCTCTGAGATTACAAGTGCCCCCAAACAATTTCCAGCTATTTTTTAAAATTTTTTTAGTAGATATGGGGTTTCACTATGTTTACCAGCATGGTATAGAACTTCTGACCTCAGGCAATCTAGCTGTCTCAGCCTCCCACAGTGCTGAGAGACATGAGACACCAAGTCAGCTATTTATTTTAAAGTTAAAGTGATTAAAATTGTGTTGATAATAAGTAGTCTGGATCTTTTTAGTACTCCACTCAAGCATTATTATGGGTGAATTTTTATTGGGCCATGAAAACAAAGTAGAACATCTTGTATCTAATGGTGAACTCTGCTCAGCCTAGTCTGGTGTCATGAGCAGACTGATATAATAGGTTTCTGAAACTCAATGAAAGTATTCACAAAGTTTTTGATGGTGTCCACTAATTTAGCGCTTCATTTGTCCTGTCCTGTTTTAAATGCTTCACAAAGTTTTCAAAATTAAGACCACAGCAAAAGACACTGCCAACCACAATGAGCAGCACCAGCTTACTATCCAGAACACTCTGTATTTCATTCATTATCTCTCTATTCAATGTGTTGTTATCTGTTGATCTTGTTGGTAGCAAGATCTGAGTGAAGCCATCTTTCTTCCTCAACATGGTATCTCTGAATCTGCTGACACTTTCTATTAGCCTCATGCTGAAATACACCCTCTTGTCAAAAGGCTGGTGTTTCCATCATCCATAGCTGTTCATTTTTTCACATCTCATGGTTGAAACATGTTTTGATGTTTGTTGTTCCACTGGCTGTTAACCAATCCATGAATGGCACTGCATCCACTGCTCTACTGAGCACTGAGCACAAATAAGTCTCTCCCCGTTTGTATGCAGTGGCAGGATAGAAGTTGCGTGAAAAAAAAATGCAATATGTGTCTTTGGCTCTCCAGTTTTAATACCTAGTGGGACAGTTGAGGCTTCAACCCATGGTGCTTCTATGCAAAACTAAAAGCAACTGAATTCATGGCTTCCGTTTTAACGTATAGTGCAGAAAATTTTCTAGTGGTCTGATAATATACTTTGTCATTGTAATAATAACAAAAATTAACATTCTAAAGTTATAAAACCTGTATTTATTTACTTACTTTGTTATTATTTTTTAAATTATACTTTAAGTTCTAGGATACATGAACAGAATGTTCAGGTTTGTTACATAGGTATGTGTGTGCCATAATGATTTGCTGCATCCATCACCCGTTCATCTACATTAGGTATTTCACCTGATGCTATTCCTGTCCAGTACTCACATGCCCGCTATGCCTTCCCTAGGCCTTATCCCTCAATAGGACCAAGTATGTGATGTTATTCCCCCTGTGTCTATGTGTTTTCATTTTTCAAAACACTTATGAGTGAGATGATGCAGTGTTTGTTTTTTGTAAAAAAAAATAAAAATAAAAAAATAAAAAAGAAAGAAGATTTAAATTTCTGCTCTTGTGTTTGACTCTTTGATTTTTTATGTTTGAAGATTTTTTGTGTTCTTAAATTCGTAGATTTACATACTATATCCAGTTGTGAAAAATTTTATTCATTAATATTATTAGATATTCTTTCTGACTTTTGTTTTCCTGAATATATGAGACACCAATATTGCATATATTTATCAGCTAAAGCTTAGGCTTTTTGAACATCTTTAATCTGTTCTGTTTAATGTTCTTATACTGGATTTTTTTTTTTTTTTTTTTTTAGATTGAATCTATGTCTCCTCAATTTTTTGTTAACCTTCTTTACTGAATCTTTTATTTTCATAATTGCAATTTTTTTCTATATTTATTATAGTTTCCTTTTATAATTTGTGTCTCTGAAACTCTCATGTTCTTTTATTTTTCTTTTGGACATACTTACAAATATTTCCTTAAAATATTTGTCTAAAAAGTGTGGGACATTTTTAGTTTCTGTTTTTACTTCATACTGACTATACTTTTGTTGTTGTTGTTGTTTTGTTTTGTTTTTTAGAAATCTTTATCTGGAATGTTGTAATGTACTAACTGGAAATTAGGCTTTACTTCTTCAAGGTGTGTTCTTGGTTATTGAAGGCTTAGCTTGAATTCTGGTGGCATATTATCTGGCTTAAACATATAAATGTTTAGTTTTTGAAATAGAATATGTATTAACAGTCTTATTTAACACTTTCTAGGACAAGCACAATTAGTAGTGTACCAAAAGTCTTCTTTACTCCTTCCGCAATCAGAGGTTAAGCCTTCCCATTGGGAATGCTGATTACTGTTTTGGAAATTTCAGCTGTGCCTGAGAGGTGATATGACACCACAGTCTTTTCTATAATTTTTAAATTGCCTTTCTTCATTCAGTGTTTTCATGGTTGTTACAAACTATTTTTTTTTTTTTTAGGGTCCAGGTTGAGACAGCTTTTAGTTGGTAAAATATTTTTCCTGAGACTTTGAGGCTGCCTACCTTGCAGTTTTGCATTTATTAATATTTCTGAAGCACTCATATTTTTAATGTTAGAGTTTATTTATAGTTAAAAGAATACTTAAATAGTTTGTGAAGATGCTATTTTGATTCCTGAATGTTAGATTTTATATTAGTTCTTACAGCAGGCAGTTGTTTGGTATGTTTTTGAGTTAGGTTATGAATTCCATATAAAATGCATAAGGCAGAATTATTTATTATGACATGCAGTTTAATTTGTTATATAAAATGACATAATAAATTAGTAACAAGGTTACTTTTAAGTAACTATTTAAAGGAAACACTAAAAGCATAATTATGTGAGTATGAAGCCAAATTAGCAAGTATAAACGTCCCTGGGATATGCCTGCTTAACTTATTAAAATAACAGCAAAGTCACAGTCACTAGAGCAGAGTAAGAAAGAGAAAAATATGGATTATGAGCTTATAAAACTAACAGTCTGTGTAATTGTGTAAAGTTTTATATACATCAATAGGCTTTATTTTACCTTTTACTCTAAGCCTGGCTCAAAACTGGAAGTGGGATTGGAAAGGTCGTAACTATATCAGATGGAGAGAGGCTAGAAAAGCTTCCAAAAATACTAAAATCTGCAGTGGAAGTCATATTTGAGAAACTAACAGTGTTCAATCAACTCTTCAGAAAATTGTGAAGACAAGCATACATATGACTGATAAAGTTTGAGTATACTTCTTAACTCAATATATATTTCTCAGAAATCACAGAAACTTCAGAAGTTTTTGAAAAGTTTAGTTTATTCAAGTTTGGATAAGTATTACTACTATAAAGTCAGTTCGGGTAATCTATGATTAAATAAACCATACAGTGTTTTTTCCTCTTTTTCAGTTTTTTTTTTATGACTTTTTAATACAATAATTGAATAGTAACATAATAAAATGCAAACCTAGGAGCTTTAGATTGTAGGGTATTAAATAATTAATCAATGACATTTGTAAAACAGTAATCTTCACAAGAGTTGGAAGGCATGCATAATGTAAATACACACTTGTTCATTAGAACACACTATGAATTTACACTATAAAGTATAATATTTTAATGGCAAATATTAAAATTTGTCATATGACATAAAAGTTGAAAAGATATTTCAATACTCAAGCCAATGTAAGTGAAGTTTTCAAGTAATGTATCTGTAATTAAAGAATTTAAGTTTTCTTAGAAGTTGTTGAATATAATTAATATTCAAGTACCTTCACATTTCAAGAAAAATATTGGATAACAGAATGTTCAGTGAGTAGCTTTGATTAGCTATAACGGGCTTTCAAACTCCTGGAATAGGTAACACAATTGTAAAAATGGAGGTTTTTTTTTTTTTTTTTTTTTTTTTTTTTTTAAGTTTTAAGTTGTGATCCTTAACTAATTATGATTATTTTATGCATATTTGTTAACAATTCTTTGTAGGGCTGTATTATGTCTTTGAAACATATTCTAGAATTTTGCTTGTTTTATCTTCTTCATTTTTAAAAGGCTTTTATTTCTGAAAAGGTTACAGTAACTTCAAACTGTAAGACTCACTTTAAGAGTTTTAATATAGTAATTACAAATCAAGGAGGGGATAAACTGCCATGAAAAATCAATGAGCAGTATTGTTTAGCATATGCAAAACTAAACAATATTGCTTATTGATTTTTCATGGTGGTTTGGAATATATATGGACTCTGTGTGTGTGTGTATATATATATATATATATATGTGTGTGTATAAATATGTGTAACACTTGGAATATATATTGAAAACTAAACAATTCCATATATGTCAGTTTTACTTGATTTACATTTTATTTTATTATTATTATTATTATTTTATTATTATTATTCCTTTTTAGGTTTTGGAATACATGTAAAGAACATGCAGGATTGTGGCATAAGTACACACTTGGCAGCATGATTTGCTGTCTTCCTCCCCTTCACCTATATCTGATATTTCTCCCCATGCTATCTCTCCAACTCCCCAGTACTTCACCATCACTTCTCCATTTCCCCCCAACAGACCCCAGTGTGCAATACTCCCCTCCCTGTGTCCATGTGTTCTCATTGTTCAACATCCACCTATGAGTGAGAACATGCAGTGTTTGATTTTCTGTTCTTGTGTCAGTTAGCTGAGAATGATGGTTTCCATGTTCATCCATGTCCCTACAAAGAACACCAACTCATCGTTTTTGAAGGCTGCAAAATATTCCATGGTGTATATGTGCCACATTTCCTCTGTCCAGTTTATCATCGATGGACATTTGGGTTGGTTTCAGGTCTTTACTATTGTAAACAGTGTTGCAATGAACATTCGTGTGTATGTGTCCTTATAGCAGAATGATTTATAATCCTTTGGATATATACCCGGTAGTAAGATTGCTGGATCAAGTGGGATTTACATTTCTAAGTCCTTGAGGAATCTCCACATTGTCTTCCACAATGGTTGAGCTAATGTACACTCCCACCAACAGTGTAAAAGTGCTCCTGTTTCTTCACATCCTCTCCAACATCTACAATATCCAAATTTTTCAATGATCACCATTCTAACTGGCGTCAGATGGTATCTCAATGTAGTTTTGATTTGCATTTATCTAATGGCCAGTAATGATGATTTTTTTCATATGTTTGTTGGCCTCATGTATGTCTTCTTTTGTAAAGTGTCTGTTCATATCCTTTGCCCACTTTTAAATGGGAATTTTTTTAAAAAATTTTTTATTTTTATTTTATTTTTATTTTTTGTAAATCTGTTTTACTTCTTTGTAAATTCTGGACATCAGCCCTTTGTCATTCCTGCAAAAGTTTTTTTCCATTCTCTCTGTTGTCGATTCACTCTAGTGACTGTCTTTGTTTTATTTTATTTTATTATTCTATTCTATTCTATTCTATTCTATTCTATTCTATTCTATTATTTTTTTTATTTTTTATTTTTATTTTATTTTATTTTATTTTATTTTATTTTATTTTATTTTATTTTATTTTATTTTATTTTATTTTTTGCTGTGCAGAAGCTGATAATTTTGATTAGGTACCATTTGTCTATTTTGGCTTTTGTTGCCAATACTGTCGGTGTTTTTGGTCATGAAGTCCCTGCCTTTGCCTACGTCCTGAATGGTTTTTGCCTAGTTTTTCTTCTAAGGTTTTTATGGTGTTAGGTCTTCTGTGTAAGTCATCCGGAGTTAATTTTAGTGTAAGGTGTCAGGAAGAGGTCCAGTTTCTGCTTTCTGCACATGGCTAGCCAGTTTCTCAACACCATTTTTAAGCAGGGAATCCTTTCCTCATTGCTTGTTTTTGTAAGGTTTGTAAAGGATCAGATGGTTGTAGATATATTGTGCTGCCTCCAAGGCCTCTGTTGTGTTCTATGGACCTATATCTCTGTTGGTACCAGTGTCATGCTGTTTTGATTACTGTAGCCTTGTAGTATAGTTTGAAGTCCTGTAGTGTGAGCCCTCCTTTTTTTGTTTGTTTGTTTGTTTGTTTTTGTTTTGTTTTGTTTTGTTTGTTTGTTTAGAATTGAGTTGGATATGTGAGGTTTTTTTGGCTCCATATGCAGTTTAAGGTGTTTTTCTCCAGTTCTGTGAAGAAGGTCATTTGTAGTTTGATGAGGATAGCATTAAATCTGTAAATTACTTTGGGCAGTATGGCCATTTTCACATTCTTCCTAACAATGAACGTGAAATGTTCCTCATCTGTATGTGTCCTTTTATTATTTTGTTGAGCAGTGGCTTGTAGTTCTCCTTGAAGAGGTCCTTTACATTCATTGTTAGTTGTATTTTTAGATATTTGATTATCTTTGTATCAATTGTGAATGGCAGTTTGTTCTTAATTTGTCTCTCTTTAATTATGTTATTGTTGTATAGAAATGCTTGTGATTTTTGCACATTGATTTTGTATTCGGACACTTTGCTGAAGTTGCTTATCAGTTTCACGAGATTTTGGGCTGAGACAATGATGTCTTCTAGATATACAATCATGTCATCTGCAAATAGAGACAATTAGACTTCCTCCTTTCTTATTTGAATACCCTTTATTTCTTTTCCTTGCCTGATTGCTCTGGCTAGAACTTCCAGTACTCTATTGAGTAGGAGTGGTGAGAGAAAGAATACTTGCCTAATGCCAGATTTTAAAGAGAATGGTTCTAATTTTTGGTTGTTCAGTATAAAATTGGCTGTTGGGTTGTCATAAATAGATTTTATTATGTTGAGATACTTTCTGTCAATACCTTGTTTATTGATTTTTTTTTTAGCATAAAGCACTGTTCAATTTTTTCAAAGGGGTTGTCTGCATCCATTGAGATAATCATGTGGTTTTTGTCTTTGGTTCTGTTTATGTGGTGAATTATATTTATAAACTTGCATATGTTCAACCAGCCTTGCATCCCTGGATGAATCCTACTTGATCAGGTGAATAAGCTTTTTGATGTTCTGTTGCAATTGGCTTGCTAGTATTTTATTGAAGATTTTTGCATCTTTGTTCATCATGGATATTGGCCTGAAGTTTTCTTTTCTTGCTGAGTCTCTGCTGGGTTTTGATATCAGGATGATGTTGGTCTCATAAAATAATTTGGGAAGGATTTCCTCTTTTTGGATTATTTCAAATAGTTTTAGAAGGAATGGAACCAGCTCCTCTTTGTATGTCTGGTAGAATTTGGCTGTGAACCCATCTGGACCTGGGCTTTTATTAGGTAGTAGACTCTTAATTGCTGCCTCAACTTCAGATCTTTTTATTGGTCTATTCAGGGTTTTTGCTTCTTCCTGTTTTAGGCTTGGGAGGAGGCAAGTATCCAGGAACTTATCCATTTCTCCCAGGTTTACTAGTGCATGTGCATAGAGTGGTGTGTAATAATCTCTCATGATGGTTTCAATTTCTATGGAATCTGTGATAATATCCCCTTTATCATTTTTATAGCATCTATTTGATTATTCTCTCTTTTCTTTTTTATTAATCTGGCTAGTGGTCTTTTTTTTAATCTTTTTGAAAAAAAAAAAAAAAAAAAAAAAGAAACACCTCCTGGATTTATTGATTTTTAAAGGGTATTTTGTGTCTCTATCTCCTTCAGTTCTGCTCTGATCTTAGTTATTTATTGTCTTCTGTTAGGTTTTGATTTTTTTGAATTTGCAACCCTAGCTTTTTCAATTTTTATAATAAGGTGTCAGTTTTAGATCTCTCCTTTCTTCTCATGTGGGCATTTATTGCTATATATTTTTCTCTAGAGAAAGCTTTAAATGTGTCCAAAATTCTGGTATGTTGTTCTCATTGGTTTCAAAGAACATATGGATTTCTGCCATCATTTCATTGTTTATCCAGTCAACATTCAAGAGCCAGTTGTTCAGTTTCCATGAAACTGTGTGGTTCTGAGTTAGTTTCTGAATTTTGAGTCCTAACTCCATTGCACTGTGGCTTGGGAGACTGTTTATTATGATTTCGTTCTTTTGCATTGGCTGTGGAGTGATTTACTTCCAATTATGTGGTCAATTTTGGCATAGTTGTGATGTGGTGCTGAGTATATTCTGCAGATTTAGGTTGGAGAGTTATGTTAATATCTATTATGTTTTCTTGATCCAAGTCTGAGTTCAAGTCCTGGATATCCTTGTTAATTTTCTTTTTTGTTGATCTGTCTAATATTGAAAATGGGGTGTTAAAGTCGTCCACTATTATTGTGTGGGAGTCTAAGTCTCTTTGGAAGTCACTGAGAACTTGCCTTATGTATTTTGGTACTCCTGTATTGGGTGCATATATATTTAGTATTGTTAGCTCTTCGTGTTGCATTGATTTTTTTTTTTTTTTTTTTACTATTTTGTAATTTTATTCTTTTTCTCTTTTGATATTTTCTGGCTTAAAGTCTATTTTATCAGAGATGAGAATTTCAAATCCTGCTTTTTTTTTTTTTTTTTTTTTTTTTTTTTTTTTTTTTTTTTTTTTTCCTCTCCATTTACTTGGTAAATCTCTCTCCATCCCTTTATTTTGAGCCTTTTTGTATCCTTGAATGTGAGATGGATCCTCTGGATACAGCACACTGATGAGTTTTGTCTTTTTGTACAATTTACCAGTCTGTGTCTTCTGATTGGGACATTTAGCCCATTTACTTTTAGGGTTAATATTGTTATGTGTGAATTTGATCCTGTCGCTTTGATGCTAGCTGGCTCTTTTGCCGATTAGTTGATTCAGTTTCTTCATTGTGTTGATGATCTTTACCATTTGTTATGTTTTTGGAGTGGCTGGTACTGATTGTTCCTTTCTATGTTTAGTGTCTCTTTCAGGAGCTCTTGTAAAGCAGTCCTGGTGGTGATGAAATCTCTGAGTAGTTGCTTGTTCACAAAGGATTTTATTTTCTCTTCCCTTACGAAGCTTAATTTGGCTGGATATGAAATCCTAGGTTGAAAGATCTTTTCTTTAAGGATATTGAATATTAGCCCCAACTTTCTTTTGACTTGTAGGGTTTCTGCTGAGAGATCTGCAGTGAGTCTGATGGGCTTCCTTCTTGGGCTTTCTGTATTTCCTGGACTTGAATATTGACCAGCCTTTCAAGGTTGGGGAAGTTTTCCTGGATAATACCCTGAAGAGTATTTTCCAGCTTGTATTCCTTCTCTTCCTCACATTCAGGTATACCTATCAAACATAGATTAGGTCTTTTCACATAGTCCTATATTTCTTGAAAACTTTTTTTCATTCTTCTTTAACCTTTTTTCTCTAATCTTGCCTTCCCATTTTATTACATTGTGTTGACCTTCAACCTCTGATATCCTGTCTTCTGCTTAGTCAATTTCGCTGTTGAGACTTGTGCATGCTTCACAAAGTTCTCATGTTGTGTTTTTCACCTCCATCAATTCACTTATATTCCTCTCTAAGTTGACTATTCTCATTAGTATTTCATCAAATCTTTTTTAAAGGTTCTTAGTTTCTTTGCATTGGGTTAGAACATGTTATTTTAGCTCACAGAATTTTCTTATGACCCACATTCTGAAGCCTGATTGTGTCAATTCATCACACTCATTATCATCCAGTTTTGTTCCCTTGCAGGTGAGGAGTTGTGATCCCTTGTAGGACAAGAAGCATTCTGGTTTTGGGTGCTTTCATTCTTTTTGTGCTTTATTTATTTATTTTTTTTTTCCATCTTTGTGAAGTTATCCACCTGTCATCTTTGAATTTGTTGAGTTTCAGATTGGGCCTCTGAGTGGATGTCTAGTTTGTTGATAAGGAAGTTATTGTTTTCTGTTTTTGTTTTTTTTTTTTTAATTTTTCTTCTAACATTCTGGCCCCTCTACTGTAGGACTACTGAGGTCTATTACAGGCCCTGCTTTCCTGGGGATCACCTGCCGTGGCTACAAGACAGTAAGGGTTGCTGCCAGTTTCTTCTTCTGCTATCTTTACTCCTTAAGGATACCCACCAAATTTCAGTCTGAGCTTTCTTTTATGAGTTGACTCTTTGGATATATGGGAGTCAGGGACCTGCTTGAGGAGATAGTCTGTCCTTTATAGGAGCTCAAGTGCTGAGCTGTGATCTGCATTGTTCATTTAGAACTGCTGGGCAGGTACGTTTATGTCTGCTGCAGAAGAACTCATTAACCCCCTTTTTTATACTATTTTATATTATTACACTTTGATATGGAGTCTCACTCTGATTTTCAGGCTGGAGTGCAGTGGCTTTATCTTGGCTCATTGCAACTTCCTGCCTCCAGGTTTAAGTGATTTTTATTTGTCAGCCTAGAATTAGCTAGAATTACAGGCTGTTGCCACCATGTCTCATTAAGTTTTGTATTTGTAGTAGAGATGGAAATTTACTATATATAGAGATGTTGATCAAGCTTATTTTAAACTTTTGACCTGCAGTGAAAAGCTCCCTCTGAAGAAGATATTGCCCAGTCTTACAAACAACTGGGATTACAGGAATGAACTACTGCAACTGGTTCTATTTTCATATTAAAAATAAACATCTTCCTATTATATATGTATATATATAATTGTATATATATAAATGTATATATGTAATTTATACGTATATATGTATATATGTATAAATATATATGTATATATGTATACATGTATATATAAATGTATATATATAATTTATACATATATATGTATATATGCATAAATATATATATAATTTCTTAATGAGTTTTTGTGTCTTATAAATTAATAAAAATAATTTAATTCTAATGCAAGTTGTTTTTATTTAAAATATTTTTTATATCTGATTCAATTTGTGCAAGATTCTGAGCTTCCAGAAATCACTTCAAAATTTATTTTCTGAGAAAGTAGTCACATTTATTAATTGTACTCGGTGTTTTAATGAGGATTGTTTTTGTAAGAAAATCTAAAATTATTTTGACATAATCAGATGTATATTTTAAATAAACTTAGAAATGTTTCCTTTGAAAAGACATGTTTTTCAATACTGTATTTTATACTAATATGTTGTATGTTTTTCTAACTTAGTAGGCATAAATTCATGCTTTCACCTTTCCTGTATCTAAAAGTTACAAGCAATGTAAAAGAGATAACTGCTACCTGAGCAGGCTTTCTAAGGCTGTAGTTCACTATTTATTTCTAATATAGAATTATCCTCTTTTTGAACTAAATGTAAAATTAGCTATTAGGTGTGTAAGAAATTTCAAACAGATACTAGACTGGGATACATAGACACAACAATAAATAGTGGGTATTTCAAATTATAGATTGTTTTTGTTCATTAATACTTTAATATTTCATTTTGTCATTCACAGAAAAAGTTTACTTTTTTAATTTTTTGTTTAACTAGAATAACATGTTTTATCAGTTAGGTATAAAATTAAAACGCTTTCAGCCAGGAAACATTAACTCAGAAAAAATTAGATACATCTTTTAAGTACACTGCTATAATTGGGTTAGGTAACTTAGCACTATCAAATTTGTTTAATAATATGTGAAATGAACCTAAAATGTTAGGAAAACAATAACTGAAACAAAAATGGTATAGAAAAATTATATTTAAGAGTAGATGCATAGAAATTACATTTATAACTAAACATACAATTTTTTACCATTATTTTGTTGAATATTAAGAAAGGTATTGTTTTAAATATCAGAATCTGAAAAGAGGACATTTTAGTATATTTTATTAAGTTCTAAATGTACTTGTATGTGGGAGGGATCATTCACACAAAGCTATCTTCAGACATTATTCAGAACTGAAACACATTATAGGAGGTAGTCTAAGTAAAAAAAAAAAAAAAAAAAAAAAAAATTAAAATACAAGTTAGTACATCCTAATAGGAAAACAATGATTAGGAATATAATTAATAACAATATTCAGTATAAAATTTTAAATACTAAGTATGAAATTATCTTGTTTGATATCTTTGTTTTAGGATAGTTTGATCACATTGTAAAAGTTTAGCACTAAACTCACTGCTTAAAAGGTAAGATTTTTACCTGTTCTGTAGGAATCTATTTAGGCAGAAGAGAGCTTTTTATTTTTCTTTTTAATTTTTTTTTCCTTTTTCTACAGAAAATTTATTAACGTATTGAGATAATAAATTTAAATTGTAAATATATGATTTTAAAACAGTTTATTTTTCAGAAAGACATTTGTAGTCAATTTATTTACCTAATGTTTATCCATGTTGAATATATATTTCAAAAAAAATGTATAAAAATTATCTTTCCACCAATTTTATATTCTTAGTCCAGAGATTATCTCTGTATATGTACATTTATATACATACAGCTTTTTGTTTATAATTTCTATTACAAATACAAGTATGCAAATTAGAGTATTGTTAACTTAGTTTCGTACTTAGTAACACGTTTGTCAGTAAATAAAAGTCTGTTCGATTCTTCTTTTTTGTCTATGTAACTTGCAGTTCAATGTGCTCCAATTTATGTAATCTGCCTCTGAGATGGTATATGATGTTTAAGTTTTGTTTAATTTTACAGAGAGGGATTTATAATCCTCCCAGTGATTTTAAATACATCACCTCATTGATCCCTTTTCACAATAAAACTGGGAATACAGGAAAAGCAATCACCATAGTTACTAAAGAGAGAAACTGATATTTGTACTTATATTGTAGTTTTAAGAGTCAGAACCACGTCTTCAACTGAAGTTGTCATATATACAATTAAAACTGATAAAATGTGATGTTTTACATATATACAGTCCTAACATCAGTTAACTGAATACTTAAAGTGTCAAATTTATCTGAGTTAACTTATAATAATTAATGCTGTTGATATCTATCACATAGAAATTTTACATTATGTCACCTTGTGTAACTCTAACAAAAGTTTTGCAGAAGAAATGTCATTAAAATATAGTCTTAAGGTATCTGTAGTTAAGAATCTGTATAGGCCAGTCGCAGTGGCTCAAGCCTGTGATCCCAGCACTTTGGGAGGCCGAGGCGGGTGGATCACAAGGTAGAGAGATCAAGACCATCCTGGTCAACATGGTGAAACCCCGTCTCTACTAAAAATACAAAAAATTAGCTGGGCATGGTGGCGCGTGCCTGTAATCCCAGCTACTCAGGAGGCTGAGGCAGGAGAATTGCCTGAACCCAGGAGACGGAGGTTGTGGTGAGCCGAGATGGCGCCATTGCACTCCAGCCTGGGTAATAAGAGCCAAAGTCCGTCTCAAAAAAAAAAAAAAAAAAAAAAAAAAAAAAAAAAAAAAAAGGCATCTCTATAATGATTCGGGGTGTTGATGTGAAAAATTAAAGTACTGTTTTAAAGCATCTGTGGTTTTAAATGAGTTGTTGCTAATATTAATTTGTCAGCTTGATAGAGTAAATTATACATAAATAAGTAAATATCACATTTTAATTAGGTGATAACATGCAATGTGTCCTAAAGTACAAGCAGTATGACACACACACACACACACACACACACACACACATTCTTAAAATACACTGCAAACTTTCTGTGAAAATTTAATGATTTATATATATGTATATATAGTAAACATAATCATGCTAATAGTATAGGCATAATTTTCTGCTTATCTCAGCTTGCAAAGAACTTAGTTAGTGGGAATATCTGTTCTCTGTTGAACCCAGCTCAGCAAAATAATTAGTAGGATCAAAAAAAAAAAAAAAAAAAAAAAAAAAAATCGCGGGTGCTCCTTGACACATGATTTCTGAGATCCAGCAAGTAGACCTGATATTTTCATCGGAGCCTTTATCCTTGCAATTGAAGACACGGATAGTGATGTAAATCATGATCGTTCCAAGAGGAGAAACAAATAGATGAGTAAAATATTTCTGTATTATCATTTCTTTGTTTGAAGAAACTGATAGCAGATACTGTAGTTAATTCTGAGATTATTGTAATTTCATAATATTTTGTGACTGCTACACTTTGATGATACTAGAATCACTGAGCATTATGACTGCTATATTTGTAGTGCTATGTAATAACTTAAAAATTCGGTTGATAATTTCTTGGACTTTTTTGTCATGATTAATATAATTACATTTTTATGACATGGCAAATATAATTTAGTAATTAAAAATAATAAATATTTATTTTTAATGTATTTTTAATTTTTTCTTAAATTTACATTTTAATTTTTATTCTCATTATTTTGTCTGTTTAATTATTTTACCTTAATTTCTTTCACATTTTATGTTGCCTGTCTTTCAGAAGTTGTGCTTACATTCACAGTTCTCTCTCTTGGTCTCCAATTAACGACTTTGTGCTAGGAAACCTACTTGTTTCTCAAGTAAGACTACATGAATGTTTTAATAATATCAGTGAATGATTACAATTATGCTGCCTATAAAAGTAATCCAGCTAAAAATAAAGCAACAAAAAAGTTAGGTTTTAGTGTCAGATCAAATATTTAGGACATAGCTCTTAAATAAGTGTTTATAAAAATCTTTAAATTTGCTAGTGCTTATACTCAGTTTAATTATTTTTACTTATTTTTATACAGGTTGAGAGAAACAAAATTTAAAAAAAATTACTGAGTGTTACTAATTGTGATTTAAAAAGTGTAAAAGTGTAAACTGATTCTTGGCAATTAAAATTAGTTTTAGGTGTAGTATAAACAACAATGTGCTTTCTATGAGCAATTAATGTCTCAAATTAAATTGTTCAAAACAAAATTTATTTTAGTTCTTAAATTTGTTACATTTACATTTTAAAACATGGATACTCACGTTTTGCATTCCAGATTCTAGCTGGCTCTCCTGGCTTTCCAGCAGCTGGTTGTAGGTGGCAATCTTGATTTTCAGGGCCAGTTTGATTGTCATCAACTTCTGGTATTCACACAGCTGCCACGACATATCCTTCTTAGTGTCCTGCAGGAGGCCTCCAACTCAGCTTTATGTTGGCATCCTTAATAGTCAGTTCCCCACACTGCTAGGTGTCCGTGATGGCAGCCTTCAGGAAAACCCTCTGGTCTTTGAGCAGTGTCTGTAGCTCCTTATACTGCAATAAAATGTTGAAGATTTGGAGTGACCAATAGGGCTGGAGGTATATGTTATTAAATATGAAAACAAACTCAGAGGAATCATTTCCTAATTCTGAACAAAGCACATAGAAAATGGAATGCCTTTATGCACTTAGTTGGTATCAGATGACTAAGCCAGAAGCAGCTTTATAGCAGCCAGAATAAAGAACAGTTAATTAACTTGTTACACGTTTTGTGATGCACTTTACATTTCAAAAGTAATATTTTGAGAACACATTATGCTGTTTAAAGTCTGTTTTCTCACATTGCAGCTGTTGAATGGAAGAGGCACAGGAACTTTTAGTTACCTGGGAACTTTGCTAACAATAGGGGGAGGATAGGTAAAGTATAATGGTTTGCAGGAAGGCAGTTAATATTTTTCCTTAGACAGAGCTTGGAAGTATTATATTAAATAGCACACTACACTGGAAACTTTATTTTATAGCAACTACAAACTGTAAGATGTTGTTTTACTATTATTGCTATTATTTAATTTCTTCTTCAATACCTGGTCTGGTATATGATCTCAGCCTCAGACTGGCTGTGATTGGTGATCTCTTACTGTGCCTTTACATCAGTGATAATGGTATTCATGGACAGCACCACAGATGTGTCCAAGCTCTGGGATTGCAACTCTTGTATCTCCTCTGTATACAGCTGAGGAAGTTAATCTTCCTCAGGCAGCTGTATACAGTCAGAACTGATCAGTCAGAACTTCCAGGTGAGACTCCAGCTATACTTTATTTATGTAAGCTTCATCCACATTCTTCTTAATGAGGACAATTTTATTCTGCATCTCTGTATACTTATTGATCTCATTCTCATACTTGTACTTGAATTACTCCACCAGCTCCTGCACATTGTCATGCTCCACTTCCAGCTTCATCTTCTCCTGGCCCAGAGTCACCAGTTGCTGCCTAAGGTTGTTAACGTAGCTCTCCAACATGTTGTCCATGTTTCTCTGAGCCATCCTCTGCAGCTGCAAAAGCTCCACTTGGTCTCCTGCATTTTTTTCTGCTGCTCCAGGAACTATTTTGGATATGAAGGACATGAAATTGTTGTTGAGGGTCTTAATCTGCTGTTTTTCCTGGGTGCACATTGCCTGGAAGTTAAGGTCCACCTCCTAATTAAAGGGGCTCAGCAGATTCTTGTAGACCACGACTTTTGGTGATGAGTCATCCTCTGGCCCCACCATAGCCTCCACTCGGGTCATTCTGTAAGCTGCTGCTGCCCACTCAGGAGAAGCCTAAGGAGTTCATATGAACACTAGACCCATTTGTATAGAAGCAGCTGCTGAAGATTGACAGGCCAGAAGTAAGTATAATGTAGGATTTCTGGGTCACCCTGATGGATGTGATAGAAGCTGAATTGGAGGCAGGTGAGTAGAAATAGGAGAACATTCCAGAAAAAGTAGAGAGACTGCTTCTTGATCAATATTCTTAAGCTATTTATGAGAACCACACAGCCAATATCATACTGTTTTAGCAAAAACTGAATGGATTCTCCTTGAAATCTGGCACAAGAGAAGGATGTCTTCTCTCACCATTGCTATTCAATATAGTATGGAAAGTTCTATCCAGGGCAATCAGGCAAGAGAAAGAAATTAAGCATATTTACATAGAAATAGAGGAAGTCAAATTGTGTCTTTTTGCAGATGACATAATTGTATATTTAGAAGATCCCATTGTCTCAGTCCAAAATCTCCTGAAACTGATAGGCAAGTTCAGCAATGTCAGGATACAAAATCAATATGCAGAAATCACAAGCATTTCCATACATCAATAACAGACTATCAGAGAGCCAAATCAAAAGTGAAATCCCATTCACAATTGCTACATGGCGAATAAAATACCCAGGAATGCAACTAACAAAGAATGTAAACAATCTCTTCTAAAATAACTACAAACCACTGCACAATGAAATAAGAGAGGACACACACAGATGGGAAAAATTTCTTACTCATGGTTGACAACAATCAACATCGTGAAAGTGGCCTTATGGCCCAAAGTAATTTATATATTCAATGTTATCCCAATCAAGCTATTAATAGCCTTCTTCACAGAATTGGAAAATACTTAAACTTCATACAGAACCAAATGTTCTGCACAGCCAAAACAATTCTAAACAAAATGAACAAAGACAAAGGAATCACAATGACTGACTTCAAACTATACTGCAAGGCCACAGTAATCAAAACTGCATGGTACTGGTACCAAAACACAAACATAGACCAATGGAACAGAACAGAGGCCTCAGAAGCAACAATACATATCTACAATCATTTGATCACTGACAAATCTGAGAAAAACAAGCAAGAGAGCAAGGATTCCCTGTTTAATAAATGGTGCTGGGAAAACTGGCTAGCAATGTGCAGAAAGCAGAAACTGAATCCCTTTCTGACACCTGACACTAAAATTAACTCCAGATGGATTAAAGATCTAAACATAAGACCTAACACAATAAAAACCCTAGAAGAAAACCTAGAAAAAACCATTCAGGACATAGGCATAGGCAAGGACTTCATGATCAAAACACCAAAAGCAGCCATTCAAAGCCAAAATAGACAAATTAAATCTAATTAAACTCCAGAGCTTCTGTACAGAAAAGAAATAGTCATTAGAGTAAACGGGCAATCAACAGAATGGGAAAAACATTTTTCCACCTATCTGACAGATGGGTAACATGCAAAATCTACAAAGAACTAAAACAGATTTACAAGAAAAAAACAAATAAACCCATTCAAAATTAGGGGAATGATATGAACAGACAAATTAGAAAAGAAGACATACATGAGAACTACAAACACGTGAAAAAATGCTCATCATCATTGGTCATTACAAAATGCAAATCAAAGCCACGCTGAGATACCATCTCACACCAGTTAGAACAGTGATTATTAAAAAATCTGGAGACAACAGATACTACAGAGGATGTGGAGAAACAGGAACACTTTTACACTCTTGGTGGGAGTGTAAATTAGTTCAACCATTATAAAAGACAGTGTGGCAATTCATCAAAGACCTAGAAATAGAAATACTATTTTACTCAGCAATCTCATTACTGGGTATATATCTAAAGAATTATGAATTGTTCTAATATAAAGATACATGCACATGTACGTTCATTGCGGCACTGTTTAAAATAACAAAGGCCTGGAACCAACCCAAATGTCCATCATCAGTAGACTGGATGAAGAATATGTGGCACATGTATACCAGGAAATTCTATGCAGTCATAAAAAATAATGACTATGTGTCCTTTGTAGGGACATGGATATATCTGAAAACCATCATTCTCAGCAAACTGACACAAAAACAGAAAATCTAACACCATATGTTATCACTCACAGGCGGGTGTTGAACAATTTGAAGATGTGGACACAGGGAGGGGAGCATCACACAATGTGGTCAGTAAGGTGGGTAGGGGAGGGACAGCAGGGTGGGGAAAGTGGGAAAAAATAATGAGAGGAGAAATACAAAATATAGGTGATGAGTGGATGAAGGCAGCAAACTACCTTGCCATGTATGTAACTATACAACAATCCTGCATGATCTGCACATGTACTCCAGAACATAATTACAATTTTAAGAAAAGGAATTTTCAAATGAAATTTTATATACAGACAAACAAAACTTCGTAAGCAAAGGAGACATAAAATCCTTTGTATAAAAGTAAATGCTAATATATTTTGTTACCCGCAGGCCTGATTACAAGAGCTTCTGAAAAAAAAGAACTATGAAACAAAACAAAACAAAACAAAACAAAACAAAACAAAACAAAACAAAACAAAACAAAATAAACCTGGTACTAACTACTGCTAAAACTTACGAAGTGGCATACATCATTGCCACTATCAAAAACTATGTGAACTAATAGGAAAAATACCTAACTGGAATAATAACTGCAAGATCAAATTTACACATAACAATATTAACTATAAATGGAAATGAGCTAAAGACCTCAAGTAAAAGAAACAGACTGGCAAATTGGATGAAGAGTAAAAACCCATTGCTGAGCTGTATTCAGGAGACACATCTTACATATGAAGGCATAAATAGTTTAAAAGAAATTATGGATAAATATTTACAAACAAATGGAAAGTGAAAAAATAAAAAGAACAGGGGTTGCAATGTCAGTCTCTGATAGACAAACTTTAAACCAACGAAGATCAAAAAAGACAATTAAGAGCATTACATAATGGTAAAGGAATCAATGCAACAAGAAGAGCTAACTATCCTAAATAGATATGCACCCAATATGGGAGCACACAGATAAAGCAAGTTATTAGATATCTACAAAGACTATGTAGAATTTTACACAATAATAATCTACTTAGACTCTTACACAATAATAATGGAATATGGGATACCTTAACACACTATTGTCAATATTAGACAGATCAATGAGACAGAAAATTAACAAAGATGTTCAGGACTCAAATTCGGGTCTGAACCAAATGGACCTAATAGACAACTACAGAACTCTCAATCCCAAAATGAACAGAATATACATTCATATGATGACCACAGCACACTTATTCTAAAATTTAGCACGTAAGTGGAACTAAAACACTCCTCAGCAAATGCAAAAAAATGGAAATCATAAAAGTCTCTCAGATTATAATGCAATCAAATTAGAACTCAGGATTAAAAATCTCATTCAAAATCATACTGCTACATGGAAACTGAACAATCTGCTACTGAATGACTAGTAGGAAAATGACAAATTTATGGCAGAAATAAATATTTGAGATTAATAAAACAAGAATTAATAATCTTTGAGATGATTAATAAATTAGAGATTGTTAAATAATCTTTGAAATCGATGAAAACAAAAAGATAACACACAGGAGTTTCTAGAGCAAAGCTAGAGCAGGTTTAAGAGGAAAATATATATATACACAAAGGATTATAAATGATTATTTTATAAAAGCACGTGCATACATATGTTTATTGCAGCATGATCATTTCTCCAGCACAAACATTTACGCAGCAGAAGAAAGGAAGGTAGAAAGAAGGAAGGAAGGAAGGAAGGAAGGAAGGAAGGAAGGAAGGAAGGAAGGAAGGAAAGAAGGAAGGAATGAAGGAAAGAAGGAAGGAAGGCAGGCAGGAAGAAAGAAGGAATGAAGGAAGGAAAGAAAGAAGGAAAAGAAAAGGAGGCAAAGAAAGAGAGAAAGAAAATGAGAGAGAAAGAGGTAAAAAGAAAGAGAGAAGAAGACAGAAAGAAAAAAGAAAGAGAAGGAAAAAAGAAAGAAAGAAAGAAAAAGGAAAAAAGAAAGAAAAAGGAAAGAAAGAAAGAAAGAAAGAAAGAAAGAAAGAAAGAAAGAAAGAAAGAAAGAAAGGAAGGAAGAAAGAAAGGAAGAAAGAAAGAGAGAAAAAGGAAACAGAAATATACCTGTGTGTATGTGCTGGGTATAAGAGAGACAACATGCATCCACACACTCCCATATATGGAAAGCCACAAATGGGCAAAAAGTATGGTGCTAAGTAATTCGGAAAACACACAGAAAGGGAAACTCAAAGTCTAATCACATGACAGTACTCTTACCAATTACTCAGATAGGCAGAAGACATTCTATGTTTGACCAGAGCTGCCAATTTAATTTTGATTTTACAAACAGATGAAGAAAGCCTGTAATTTTTTTTTTTTTTTCAATTCTGTCAAGGAAATTCTTACAGGTGAAGCAGAATTGAAAACCCTTGGATAAAATGACCCCATTGTCTCAGGAAAGGAATAGCTGAAATCATTTAGCAAATACATGAAATTATCAAGCAAAGTGAGACACACACTAGAATTCTGCACCGTCCAGTCTGTGAAAATTTCTGAAAGCCTGTAAATATTCTACATCTGTGCTGTCCAATATGAAATCCAGTGAGCATTAAAAATGTGGGGATGAACGTTTATCCGCCAGGGCACATGGGTTTTAAAGGACTGTCGAGAAGGTGTTTTGCCAAAGCAATGATGCATGAAGCTGAAGCATCTGGAGCAATACGGGAATAAGAATGTGTGAATGGACAGGGGCTGGATCTTCTCCACTGTGTATCCTCAACCTCTAACATAGAAACTGGTACAAAGTAAGTCCTCAATGTTTGCAGAACAGAACTTGAGGGGGGAGACAGGAGCGTCTGGTTAGATAGTGTTGTCAGAACATCCTGAAATTCAATAACAGACCTGGTTGGATTTCATTGTTACATAGTAGACTCAATCGTTCTAAGAACCTTCTGAAAGTCACAGTGGCTTCAGAGACTTCAGAGGCTTCACTGTGGCTTCAGAGGTTTCAGAGTCTCCACTGTAAACACAGGTGGTAAACAGCATCTTTGATAAGTGTTCAGGTGGTAAGGAGCACATTTGTGAGAAGTTACCAAAGTTTCTGTAAGGCACCTATGAACAAATCCTCCACAACAAGGAACTGGGCTTGGTGGCTGAGGAGAGGAAGCCAGGACATAAATGTGGAAAAAAGCAGATGTGCCCAGAGGCTAGGACAACCTGAGCTTTTTGAGAAGTACAATGTTAAAAAATCAACTTGGTGATATGAAGAGCTCTCTAACTCTTTTACAATTAAGAGTCCACCACTTAAAAAAAAAAAAAAAAAGGAAGTAGGACACTAACTAGTAATGAACATAAACATGGCTCCAGAAATCAGTGAGACTAGCATCAGGAAGGCAAAGGTTTGCAGTGAGTTGCAGTGTGTCATACATATATATATACACACACACACATATATATACATATAAATATATATATACACGTATACATATGAATATATAAAATAAATATATAAATACATATATATGAATATATAAATATATATGAATACATATATATGAATATAAATATATATATGAATGTACATGAATGTACATATATATATATATATATATATATATATATATACATATGAGGATTTTTAGGCTACAATTAGTAAAAAATTAAGAGAGAACGTCAACTGCTTCAAACACTTGGTACACACTGAAATTATGGAGTATTCCAATCACTTTACTTCCACTTTCTCTGATAAATAACAAAACAAAACTAAATAAAAAGTGTTTTCTTTTTATTTTGGTCTCATATTTGAATTCTTTGAAATTCATTTCCATTTGTAGAACATTTGCATTCTTTCAGAAATTTCCACAGATTGGACAATGCAGAATAATCCTAGTGTGTGTCTCACCTTTGCCTGACCACTCAAATATCTTCTAAGTGATTGCAGCTATTCTCTTCTCAAGACAACACCATCATTTTCTCCCAGGATTTTCAGTAATTCCATATTTTCTTTTTCTTTTTATGACAGAACCCAGTGAAACATTATAGTCTTACTTGATTCCTCAGTAGTTTATAAAATCAAAATCAAATTTGTCGCTCAGCTAAAATACAGGGTGTATATATAGAAACTGCTGTCTTATCCTCTGCTTGTCTGAGTAGTGGGTAAGAGTATTCTAATACAATAGGTCTTTGAGTTCCCTTTGTCTCTGTCTTGCTGCTAGCCTAGAACCATCTTGTTCAATCTGCTGTGGCCTTCTGTATAGGGGAGTGTGGGGATGCATGTTTTTTTCCTTATACATAAACAGACACCTACTCGTACAGATGCACAAACATGTATTTTCTTCTGCTTCTTTGTTGTTGTTCTCTATTGCATTTGTAACACAGGGAACAGTTACAAACAAATAAATAAATACAATTATAGCACTTTAAATTTTACTGGTAGCCAGAAATATTTACCTATGTAGGCAGAAATGAGTGACGTATTTTTAAAAAACAAACTTGAGAGCCTTTAACTTTTTAAATTATTGTGCTATTTGAATACATGTGCTGAATGTCCAGGTTTGTTACATATGTGCCACAGTAGTTTGCTGCACCTATGAACCTGACATCTGGGGCTTAAGCATGCATTAGGTATCTTTCTCAATGCACTCCCTACCCTTGCCAACCAACCTCAAACATTCCCTGCTGTATAATATTCCTTTTGCTGTGTCCAGGTGTCCTCATTGTTTAATGTCCACTTACAAGTGGGAGTATACAGTGTTTGGTTTTTAATTTCTGTGGTAGTTGGATGAGTATGATAGTTTCCAGCACTATCCCTGCAAAAGACATAAACTCATTTTTTTATAGCCTCATAGTATTCCATAATGTATGTATATGTACCACAGGCAACCTAAAGAATGAGTCAAAAAAATCTGCAGTCTGTCTTTCTGACAAAGGTCCAATATCTAGAATGTAGAAAGAACCTAAACAAAATTACAAAAACATAAAAAATAAAAAATCATAACAACCTCACCACAAAGCTGCCAAAGGGTATCAAAAGACACTTCTCAAAATAAGTCATTTATGTCACCAAAAAAAATATGAGAAAAAGCTAATCACTGCTTACTAGAGAATACACATTAAAACAACAATGAGATACTATCTCATGCCAGTTGGAAAGGAGACTATTAAAGAGTTAGAAAATAACAGATGCTGAGAAGGATGTGAAGAAATAGAAATGTTTTTACACTGCTGGTGGAAGGGTAAGTTTGTCCTTTCCTCAAAGATCTACAAGTGAAAATACAATTTGACCCATAAATTATTTTATTGTGCATACATCCAAATAATAATAAATGACATTTCAAACAACAAGCAAAGAAGAAACCTAGGCACATTGTAAGCCACAAATTATAGGTATATTAATCAATTTCAATAGATATTTCAATAAATCCAAGTCATCACTTCCTGGCAGATTACTTGTCTTGGATTAACAAATGTATCACATAACTTCAGATCAGTGACATTTAAGATATTGCAGAAAACAAAATGCCATATCATTCACTAGGTTAAATGCTTTTTCTATTTTCAAAAACAGAAGGTAGAGGCTTATATCCTACTCGATAACAGAGCACATTCAGAGTGAATAAAACACCAACAAAAACAAATATTGAATGCCTCTTTTCAGTCAGATGCCATGTCACTCTTATTATACATTAACTCATTTAATATGAATTCCTAGATATAAAGAGATTATTACTCCTTCACATACTCCTGGTTGTACTGAGAACAATTCATCCCAAATGTATTTTTTAAGGGGGATATGATATGTAAACCGAAATAACTTTATGAAACGCTTTTGGATCTACTTAAGAACAAACTGGAGACCTGGATTTTGGGTGAAAATATAAAGATTTGCCAGAATGGTGCCCTGCACAAGAGCAGATTCACCATTTATCTCATTTACTGTAATATCTCTAGCACTAGAATGATGCCAGAGACCCCAAAAGCACTCATCATTTGCTGAATGTGGGATGGCTCATAGTTGACTTGAGTGTCACTACTCAGAGTACATTGGGAACATCATGTCAAGGTATGGCACAGGGTCTCTAGAAGGCTTTAACACTGAACTTAACCTAGTCTAGCTCAGAATTTAAATCAATAACTTCAGTGAAGACAACTTATAACATTCAAAGATGACACCAAGGTCAGCTAAGTTATTAGAAGGCAGAAGTTAGGATTCAAAATTATCTCCTTTGGTCAAAGAGTAAGGTATAGTTAACAAGTGAGACGTTAAGACAATAAGAAAGCCCTGTACTTGGGCTAAAAGTCAATGGTACAACAACAGGACATGATAAACCTAGATTAATAACAGACTGGCATGTTGGGTCATGCCTTTAATCCCAGCATTTTGGGAGACCAAGGCAGGTGAATCACCTGAGGTCAGAAGTTCTAGACCAGTCTGGCCAACATGGGAAAGTTCTGTATCTACTAATAATACAATAATTAGCCAGGTTTGGTGGTATGTGTCTGTAATTGCAGGTACTCAGGAGAACTGAGGCAGGGGAATCACTTGAACCAGGAAGGCAAGAATTGCAGTAAGCCAAGATTGTGTCACTGTACTCCAGCCCAGGTGACAGAGACCAGAGACTCCATCTGCAAAAAAAAAAAAAAAAAAAAAAAAAATCAGTATCAACCCAAAAGTGTTAACTTACAGTAAGCTCAGTAAGGAGTAAGAGTAAGAGGCAAAACTCTGATAGGTTTGTCCAAGAAACAGCTAATGCAATTCTAGGTGGTATTAAAAGGAAGATCAGGGAGAATGATGATGTTCTCATTGAGGGACTGACTCAGTACTGGGAGTCATATAATCTTTGGAGAAGGGACTTAGTTCTGTGAATCTGTTGGGATAAGATCAATAACTGACCTGTGTGTGTTCTATGGGTAGGGGATGCTTTGAAAAGGCGGCAAGAGCAACTGAAAGAACTGATGATGTTTAAATGGGCCCGGGGGACCTTTTTGGATGGAAAGGGACAGGGCAAAGCACAATACTATCTTTAATTACAAAAATCTGTCTAATGGAAAAGAGATTTGACTCAAGATGGCAAATGACATTCCTCTCATTAGCTAATTCTAAGAAACTGGTAGTGACTGCCGGGAACTGGTGCTGAGAAAGATTCTGAGACTAAGTGTGGTAAACAGGAAGTGTGGTAAGTAGGAAAGAATGTTGTGATCAACTATCAGTCTTTTGATTTAGGGAAATGAAGTGCCTATATGAAGGACAAGTATTTGTTGACCCTGGACTAGACAGACTTATTTCAAACTGTTTCATAGGTCAAGCCCAGGGCTGCTCATTTTGAATCACTGAAAACTAGAAACTAAGGAGTGGCTGGAACACCACCAGTGCCAGATTGAGAGAATGGTCAATGATCTTGGAATTCCCTGCTCTTATTTTAAGAAGTAGGCAAATACATGATAAAACTCATGGAATCCAGTTTCAGAGATGACATTTTGAGGAAATCTCTTTACAGCATGTATAGAAGAGCTTCCATAAAAAATTACACAGTTATTCCTGTAGCAGGTTTTAGTCATACCGTATAACTGGGGTCATGAGATTAAACTGGTGTGGCATGGGACATGTCTGTTGCAATGAGAAGAGGCATTATAAATACTACTGATAAGTCTCTAATGTGACATTTTGCTGTTAATATTATAAGCAATTCTCCCACCCCTAGGAGAAGTTATGGGCGTTTTTGGATAATATTTTATCTAATTATACTCATATAATCAATGGTGGGACCAAAGGTAGGGGTGGAAGTGAGGGGATCTTAAGACACAGTATTTGTCCTTAATTAATTAATAAGTTAATTAATCAATTTTTTAAAAAATGTTTACTCACTCTGTCACCCAGGCTGTGGTGCAGTGGCTCGATCTCAGTTCAGTTCAACCTCTGCCCGCCAGGTCCAAGTGATTCTTCTGCCTTAGACTCTCAAGTAGCTGGGATTACAGGTGTCTGACACTACACCCTGAAAGATATTTTTAATAGAAGCAGGGTTTCACCATCTTTTCCAGGTTGGTATGTAAGTCCTGACCTTATGATTCATCTGCCTTGGCCTCCGGAAGTGCTAGGATTTCAAGTGTGAGCCACCATACCTGGCCCCACCCATATTTATTATTTTATAAACAGTCAACTGTTGATTCTACCTAACAGGACTTACAAACTGTCAGCCTATTTATAGAACACCATTTTCATTATTCCTCTCAAAAGCCTTGATGTGTCTTAGCTACAGGATCATGTACTGGTATTCAAAACGGAAACCCATATTGTTCCACATATTTTTTTCTCAGACCTATTGCTCCATGTCTGCTAGAGGTGAGTTGTTTATTTAGTTTTTCCTCAAGTTGACATTGACTGTATCCATTTGAGAACTGCTATTATTTCTCTTGTCATGGCTGATATGTTCTTCCTGATTCTGCTGGAACCACCATCTATCCTTTAAAATCCAAGTAAGTCTCTGCTCCTTTTTGATTATTTCCAACAAAAGTTTACAGGTTCTCCACTTCCTATGAAGTCCTGTCACTCTTACTGCCTCTTAAAGACTTTAAATTTTTCACAGTCAGAAATCAAAACTCATTGTACTTTTCTTCTATGCTGTGACCAAAACTGACATTGACCGAATTTTGTCCTCACAGAACTTAGATACTTTATCAGGCTTATTTCACAGCACACAACTCTGGAGTCCTTAGATTTGTCATTGCCCCTAAAATGGTGCTGGATTTTTTTTTTTTTTTTTTTTTTTTTTTGTATTTCTTTGCTTGTTTCCCCCTTGCTTTAATGCTCTCCTTTTTGCCCAGCACCCAAATACTATGTATCAAAGCCCTGATGGAGTCACATTTCTTCCAAGAGATGACCTGAATCACTTTCATCTGCAACCACTTTCCCTTTACTTTTTACTCAGTTTATATGTTATCTTAGTTCTTGCTCAATTCTCTGGCTGTAACATTTTCATTATTTCTTCTGAGAAGTTTGTTCCTTTTCTTTCTAATTATACTTAAGCCTTGTGAGGACAGGCTCACCTTTCCTCAAAACAAACAATGGTGGGTACCGAAAAGGGTTTAACTCTGTGGATCTCAACCCAGAATCATCCTGATTTTGAGATGACATAAGGCAATATTTGCAGACCTTTTTGGTTATCACCCTTGAGGAATAAGGTGTTAATAAAATGGAGAAAAAAAATACAGCTAAATCTACAATACACAGGACAGCCTCCACAATCAAATAATCTTCCATCTCCAAAATGTAACAATGGCATCATTAGGAAACCATGGGTCTGCTGAATGAATCAGTGAACCACCAAAGCAAAGCCCCCTGAGAGGGCAAACACTTGAAGATGGAAGCGTTTCCTTCATGGATGAGCCAGCCAGGGTCTTACAGGTCTGGCCTCTGCTACACCATGGAGTGGTGGAAATAGGGCACCAACCACAGCCTCAGGGCCTGTGAAGTTCCCCAGAGACTCAAAACTCCCCCTCAACAGGCTTCATCCCCTACCTGCAATGAGAGGCCTACAACAGAAGCATAATGGCAGTCCCCTCCGAGGATATCCACACTGGTAACATCAGCAGGGTCAGGGACGCCCAAGCAAGTCTTGTGATAGGCTACAGATGTGCTTTCACAAGATGTGGATGGAGCTTCTGGCCAGGGCAGGGGAAAAAATTCCATGCCCAGGTCTCTTCACACCCACAGTCTGCAGGTGGCAGCTGTTTGGGAGTTTCAGGATGGGATGCGAGGGTTTCAAACTTAAGGTCTTGCCTCACCACCTTCTGTACCTCATCTCTGGGTCCCCGCCCTCCAGCTGCCCACGCGTCAGAATCGCGAGGAGAGCAGGCTGATGTGATTGGTAGAAAAGCTAGCTGCGAGTGCAAGGCAGGCAGTGTTCAGCACACTTGTTCCTCCCCCAGGACAGAGACAGTGCTCTGAGGGCAGAGATTGCCCCTTGTCTTGGCCTGACAGCCCAGGCTGGTCGCTAAACTCATGCCACAGTGGGAAAATCAAGGTGGATGGGGAGGAAGGTGATGCCTGATGATGGCTCAGGTAGAAACACGTGTCCCACCTTGGGGACAGAAGGAAATGTTTTATGTTCCTTAAATCTCCTTTTCCCGTAGGCCTCTTAGGGCTTGCCTGGACCACTGGCTTTCAGGCAAGTCCTAAAACATCATTCACTTTCTGCCTGCCAATCCCAGGTAACATGTAACCATTTTTCCTCTAGTCCAACATATTCCCTATCTGACCTATTGAGTCATGTTGGGCTTTGTGAAAATCTGTCACAGGCATTGCATGATCAGGGTATATTGGGCACAGTCAAGGTGTGTGAGTTAAACATAGCTCTGTCATAAGTTTTATAAGTGTAGCCTGTAACAGATATTTCACATTTTAATTCATCCAAAGTACGGATTTTAATGATTGTATGATACACAGACTGTGTTGGCAAATTATATTTTTACATTTCTGAATAACTCTGTCCTGAAATATTATAGTCTCATTGAAAACGCTTGAGAAAATGCTGAGTTTGGGTCGACCTGAAGGAGCATGTTCAAATACTTGAACTCACAATAAAATAAGAGAAAGAAGCTTTTATATATTAAACACATTTTAGTAAGGCTAGGCTTCTTTTATAAATCTGGCTTGTGGGTTCCTATACTAATAAATGGCTTCTAATACACTGGATGTGGGACATTGACACCACCTTGAAAATACTAATATGAGGTTTAATAATAGTGTGGGAATGAAGAATTTAGCCTTTACATTATACTGAAATGTTTGAATATATAATTAGGGCAGCAAATATCTATTAGTATACTTTGCAATTGGATTAACAGCCAGGACTATGATTTACTCAAAGTGTTTTTATTGCAATATGCATTCAGAAAGCATATTTCACATTTAAGATATGTAGATATATCCTATGTATATATTGCTTTATTAATTTAAGTTATAAGCGGGACCATTAACCTCTTTTCTTGGAAATTTCTTTTTCTTTAAAATTCTTATTTTGAATGGCAACAAACTTATCTTTCTATATTTTTGTAATATACATGGTACTTCTTTATAGTTGAATATTTTGATTATGTTATTCTACAGTCTACAGGGGTGTGACAAATTGGATGAAATTTTTCGTATACTTCATATCCCAATTGCAAGCTGCTGAATTGGGCTTCTAGAGAAGTGATGAGTGTACAAGAGAGCCTAGCTAATGACCAGTTTCACTTGGAAACTGGGGAAAGAAAGCTTTTTTTTCTAGAACTCACTGGGCCTGCTCGTTTCATGGGGTCCAATGTGTGCAGCAGAAGGCACCTAACTTCTGGCCATGGAACCAGAACCATTTGGAGATTGAACAACAACAACAACAACAGGTTTCTAATGAATGTAACATATACGTCTACGTTTCTACTGAGACAATCCTGCTGAGATTCCTTTCTCTCACCTCCTGTCCCTTCTTCTCCCCTCCCATCTCCATAGTTCTCCCTTCCCCTCCTCTCCTTTTTTTCTTTATGTTCCTTTCCTTTACTCCCTTCCTCCCTCACTTTCTCACTCCCTCCTCCCCTCCTTTCTTGCTTTCTTCCTTCCTTTCCTCCTTCCTTCCTTTCCTCCCTTTTGTCTTTTCTTTTTTTCCCTCCTTCCTTCTTGCCTTCCGTTCTCCCTTCCCTCCCTCCCTCCATTCTTCCTTCCTTCCTTCTTTTTTTTTTTTTTTTTTTTTTTGGTTTCTCCCTGTCTCTCTTTCTTTCTTTCTCTAGACACAAGTTTGAAAGCAACTAATTGATGAGTTGATGCAACATATAGCAAATCGAGAACTGCAATTTCAGACCATTTCAGTGGAAGGAGCTCCCTCTTACTAGTAACCTCTAACTCTTTACTTACGGATCACTTATAAAGATGTTGCCATGAATATTCCTTTTGTGTTTTCTTTCCAGAATGTGGCCTGACAAAATAAAAAATAAAGTTTTTCTTTTCTGTTTTTAAATTTTTTGATTAACAGTTTCTTCCTTTGCTGATTGTAAAATACTGCATTACAGCAAAGTGTTTCATGACTACGTCCATTTTGCATTCCTCTTTTAATTCACATTTTACCTGCATATTTATGCTTATGTTATATGACAAGAGAATATTAAATTTGAAATCAATCTATTGGTATCTCACTTAGTCTTTTGTAAAATCGTGATATGAAATCTCTATTTCAGAGCTAAAATTGATCTATCTATTTTCCATGTTGCCTAATAAGACTCTGTGAATAGGCTGAATATATGCTAATCAAGCAACTTTTAAGTAACAATGAAGAGCAGTAAACTTAGATTTCTAAAATTAGCTCTTTTTTTCCCTAATTACTTCAGATGTTTTTCTTCTTTGTAATAATTATATGAGAATAAAATATAATTTTAAAAAATCTATAATGATCTCAAATATTAAACCGGCTTTACTTTTATATTTTAGTACTATATTTCTTCACGGTTACTGTTGAACATGAGTCCTGCTTTATTATTTTCAAAGCAAATGTAGCAATCTTTATCTGTGGATGTGTGTGTGTGTGTGTGTGTGTGTGTGTGTGTGTTTAATAGACATTATTTTTTAAGGAAAATTTGGGTTCACAGCAAAGTAGAGTGGGAATTACAGAAAGTTCCTATACATCTGCTATTTATACACAGGCACAGCCTCCCCCACTATCGACATCTTGAACCAAGGTGGTATTTTTAGTACAATCAATAATCCTACCCAGAAAAGTCATTATCACCATTAGCCTGTAGTTTAGGTTAGCTTTCACTCTTGGTGTTGTTTGTATGTTTTCATGCTGTTTATGTTGTTTATAGTTATCCCAAAGTTTCACATTTCAATTTGTGTTTTTTCTTTGTTCGTTTTTTGTTTGCTTTTTTTCATTTTGTTTGTTTGTTGGTTTTTGAGACGGAATTTCACTCTTGTTTTCTAGGCTGGAGTGCAATGGTGCAATCTCAGCTCACTGTAACTTCCATCTCACAGCTTCAAAATATTCTCCTACGTCACCCTGTCAAGTAGTTGGGATTAGAGGCATGCACCAGCTAATTTTGCATAATAGAGATGGAGTTTTTTGTTTTTTTTTTTTTTTTTTTTTTTTTTAATGTTGGTCAGGCTGGTCTCCAATTCCTGACCTCAGGTGATCCACCCACCTTGGCCTCCTAAAGTGCTGAGATTACAGGCAGGAGCCACTGTGTCTGATCATGTTTCAAAGTTTTAAGGATGTGAGAAGCTTAGCACAATATTGTTTTCTTTTTCTTTTTCTTTTTAAAATTTATTTATTTTACTTTAGGTGCATACTATATCTGGCATTTCTCCCCATGGTATTCCTCCCCACTCTCCCCTCCCTCCCCACTCCCCATCGTCTCTCCTTTACACTCTCAAATGTCCTAGTGTGTGATGCTCCTCTCTCTGAGTCCACGTGTTCTTATAGTTCAACCCCCATCTATGAGTGAGAACATATGGTGCTTAGCTTTCTATACTTGGGTCAGTTTGCTGAGAATGATGGTTTCCAGATTCTTCCAAGTCCCTATTAAGGATACAAACTCATCGTTTTTTTATGACTGCGTAGTATTCCATGGTGTATATGTATCCCATTTACTTTGTCCAGTCTGTCATAGATAGGCATTTGGGTTGGTTCCAAGTCTTTGCTATTGTACACAATACTGCAATGAACATATGTGCGCATGTGTCTTTATAGTAGAACGATTTATAGTTCTTTGGGTATATACCCAATAGTGGGATTGCTGGGTCAAATGGAATTTCTATTTCTAGATCTTTGAGAAATTTCCACACTCTCTTCCACAATGGTTGAACTAACTTATGCTCCTATCAAATGTATAAGAGTGTTCCTTTTTCTCCACATCCTCTGTAGCATTTGTTGTCTCCTGATTTTTAATGATTGCCATTCTAACTGGTGTGAGATGATATCTCAGTGTGGGTTTGATTTGAATTTCTCTAATGACTGGTGATGATGAGCATTTTCATATGTGTGTTGGCTGGCCTCATATGTGTACTCTTTTGAAAAGTGTCTGTTTGTATCCTTCACCCATTATTCAATGGGTTTTTTGCTTTTTACCTGTATATCTGTTTTAGTTCTTTCCAGATTCTGGATATTAGCCCTTTGTCAGATGGATAGTTTGCAAAAAATTTTTTCCCAATCTCTTGGTTGCCAATTCACTTTAATGATGGTTTCTCTTGCTGCTCAGAACCTCTGGAGTTTAATTAGATCCCATTTGTCTATCCTGACTTTTATTGCCATTGCTGTTGGTGTTTTAGTCATGAAGTCCTTGCCTATGCCTATGTCCTGGATGGTTTTGCCTACATTTCCTTCTAGTGTTTTTATGATGTTAGGTTTTATGATTAAATATTTAATCCATGTGAAGTTAATTTTTGTGTAAGGGGACAGGTAGAGGTCGAGATTCTGCTTTCTGCACGTTGCTAGGCAGTTTTCCCAACACCACTTATTAAATGGGCATCCTGTCTTCATTGCTTGTTTTTGCTGGGTTTGTCAAAGATCAGATGGTTGTGGATGTGTGATGTTTCTTCTCGGATCTCTGTTCTGTTCCATTGGTCTCTGTCTCTGTATTGGTACCAGTACCATGCTGTTTTGATTACTGTAGCTTTGTAGTATAGTTTGAAGTCCTGTAGTGTGATGCCTCTGGCTTTGTTCCTTTTTGCTTAGGATTGTCTTGGCTATACGGGGTCTCTTGTGATTCCATATGAAGTTTAAAGTTATTTTCTAGTTCTATGAGGAAGGTCTTTGGTAGCTTGATGGGGATAGCATTAAATATATAGATTATTTTGGGAGTTATGGCCATTTTCACGATACTGAATCTTCCTAATTATGAGCACAGAATGTTTCTTCATCTGTTTTTCCTCTCTCATTTTGTTGATCAGTGGTTTGTAGTTTTCCTTAAAGAGGTCCTTTTCATCCTTCATTAGTTGTATTTTTAGATATTTTATTCTCTTTGTAGCAATTGTGAATGGGTGTTAGCTCTTGATTTGGCTCTTTGTCTGTTATTGGTATATAGAAATGCTTGTGAGTTTTGCACATTGATTTTGTATCATGATACTTTGCTGAAGTTGCTTATTAGTTTGAGAAGATTTTGGGCTGAGACAATGGGGTCTTCTATATATACAATCATGTCATCCGCAAATACAGACAGTTTGACAGTTTGACTTTCTCCTTTTCTAGTCAAATACTATTTTTTTTTTTCTTCCCTGATTGCTCTGGCTAGAACTTTCAATACTATGTTGAATAGGAGTGGTGAGAGAGGACATCATTGTATTGTGCCTGATTTCAAAGGGAATTATTTCAGCTTTTGTGCATTCAGTCTGATATTGGCTGTACATTTGTCATATATTGTTTTTATCATATTATGATAGATTCCATCAATATCTAGTTTATTGAGAGTTTTTGGCTTGAAGGAGTGTTGAATTTTATCAAATGCCTTCTCTGCATCTATTGAGATAATTATTTGGTTTTTGTCTTTGGTTCCATTTATGTGATGGATTACATTCATTGATTTGCATATGTCGAAACAGCCTTGAATCCCCAGGATGAAGTTTACTTGTTCATGATTGATAAGCTCCTCATATGCTGTTCCAATCTGTGCCAGTATTTTATTGAAGATTTTTGTGTTGGTGTTCATCATGTATATTGGCCTGAAGCTTTATTTTTGAGTTGAGTCTCTGCCTGGTTTTGGTATCAGGATGATGTTACAGTCATTACTGCAAACAAACAAACAAACAAAAAACAGCAACAATAACAACAAAAACAGTGCTATCAGCCAAGCACAAAAACATTCATTTTTATGGGACTTACTTAGCTTTGGCATGGCAATATGAGTGAAGTAGAACATGTTTTTTTCTGCGTGCACCTCCAAGTGTTCCCTATTTCTAAATATACCAGTGGTTAGTTTAGGGGCCCAAAGTACTCCAATATGACCTCATCTTAACTAAGCAGAACTATAGTGACCCTCTTTCTAAATGAAGCTATACCTATATTCTGAGGTACTGTGACTTAGGACTTAAACAAAATAATTTTGAAGAAGACACACTACAATCCATAACAGGTGTTTTTTGCAAAAAAGAAAAAAGAAAAAAAAAAACAAACGTATTTTCAAAGAAAGAGTTACACTGGAGTAAAATCTCATTCCAAGTTGTAAATTTCCACTTTAAATTATGGTAGGGCAGTCTCACCTTCTGTTCACTGAAGCATTTTCAGCCCAGAAAAAGGACACTCACAGCTCTGGCAGAACTGTGTCCTGTTGATGACATTGAGGAGTGCTTACACCTGTGGCTGAACATCATCTCCCACTAACCCTAGGACTCACTGCCATCTAAGCTTCATGCACTGGAAAGAGGCCTCTGGTAGCCATTACAAGTGCCATTTCAACAGTATCTACTTCTTACCTGGTGCTACTGTGGAGGAACCCCAGCCCTCTCAGCTTTCTCCCAGACCTTGAGGCCTGGTATAAACGGCACCTCTTCTACACAGTGCTACTCATTATAGGACTGTAACTTATTTGTAAAGTAGATGGAATGATTTTAGATTAAATTATAAAGCAGTTTTCCTTTATATAGGTTTATACATGTACATTTATATATGCATATTTATATAAACATACATTTATTAATTGACTAGATATACACTTCATTTATTAATTTCTGTTTCTGTTCTTTGAGCTTTAGATGTGAAATTTTAAAATAGAATATATTATACAAACAAGTGTTTTATATATCTCTTGAACATAAAGGACAAGCCAAAAGCAAATCTTCCCCCTCCCCACCACACGAAAATTACCATTAGAATTGTCAGAATGAAATGTCCGCTTTCTTTATACCATATGGAAAGGTTAATCTGTTGTTGCTTACACTGCCATTAAGGAAAACCATCATCATGTTAACCAGGTCATAGCTCATGCTGCTCTCCACCTCATCGATGAGAATATGTGGCTGTTGAACAACATGTACTTGAAAACTGTGGACAGATTCAATGAGTGAATCATGTCAGCATTTGTCACTGCAGGTCATATCTTTAACTTTTAAAGATAACTAACTAAAATTTGGATTCACAAACTAGAACATAAAACACAGATGCCAGGCTCTGAATCTGTAGACTTTACAGTCAAGTATAAATGTACATGTGTCCACTGACAGGACTACTTTCCTTTTGTTAAAGGGGAAAAACATTTTGTTGAATGCCTAACTTTAAAACTAGTTCTCATACACACAAAAAAGTTATCTGAATTATAGCAATGTAGATTTTACTTTATTGTATGATTATTTTCTCACTTTGAAAGCTTATTTTCTCACCTTGAAAAATTATTTTCTCTCTTTGAAAGCTTCCTCACATAAAGGTTGATGACATAGAGGAGTGCTCACAGCTGTGGCTGAACACTCCACAAACCTGAAGAAACTTAATTTTAAACCCAGTTTATGTATCTCAGTCTTCTATCACAAATACACTGCATGTATTTGAAGAATATTGTATCAGTGAGCTGGCGGCTTTTGTGTTTTTCATTTCTAAGAAAGATTATACCTAAATTATATCACATATAAAGTTAATAATACTTCATAAAATAAGACAATATTTTGTAATAAAGTACTTCTTTATGATGCTTATGATTTGCACATAAAGGCTTGTTTTTGCATATCATTTTTAATATGTGATTATAAAATTATTTTTTTTTTTTTTTGGGAAATTGACCTATTGAAGTAACTCCCTTAGGATGCACAGTTTACCTTTCAAACTAGTCTCTCCCCATCAGAACTATTTCTGGCAACTGCCTTGACAACAGGGTCTTAATAGCCAGGTGGATATGTATTTAGGAACAAAACTCATGGTAGTTAATTTTAGATAATCATGAAAATAATTCTTTTTCTTTATTTTTCCTCCTTTGATGTTCATAGTCAATTTTATTAGGGAACAGTAGAGAGAGTAAGGAAGCAGCCTACATAAGGAAACCCTACTTCATAATTTAATGTAAAATGTTTTCATCTACTTTACAAGTAAGTGACAGTACTATTAACGGAGAGCATAACCTACCAGATATTGTTTCTTCTATTTTCAAATAGTCAAGAAGAGTAAGTGCCACTTGCTTTTTTTTATTTGGCATCTTGGTTTCTTCTTCTTCTTCTTCTTCTTCTTCTTCTTCTTCTTCTTCTTCTTCTTCTTCTTCTTCTTCTTCTTCTTCTTCCTCCTCCTCCTCCTCCTCCTCCTCTTCCTCCTCCTCCTCCTCCTCCTCCTCCTCCTTCTTTTTCTTCTTCTTTTTCTTCTCTCTCCCTAACTCTCTCTCTCTCTCTCTCTCTCTCTCTCTCTCTCTGTCTCTCTCTCTCTCTCATCTCTCCCTTCCTTTTAACAGAGTTGCATTTTGTTCCTCAGGCTGAAATACAATGGCATGATCTCAGCTCACTGCAACTTTTGCCTCTTGGGTTATTTTGCCTCTTGAGTTCAGATGACTCTGCTGCTCCAACCTCCTGAACAACTGGTATCACAGGCAACGGAAATCATCCCTGATTATTTTTTGTATTTTTAGCAGATACCAGGTTTCATCTTGTTGGCCAGGTTTGTCTCAAATTTCTGACCTCTTATAATCCACCCGTATCATCCTCTCAAATCTTTGAAATTACAGATGCGAGTCACCAAAACTGGCCCAGATAGATTGATCTTAATATATCAATTCAAAAATAAATGTCATAGTTCAGATTTGGTAGATATATTTAAAACTAAAATATTCTGTATTTGGGAATAAAATGTAATACCATATACATTCATATTAATTTACTTATACATTTAGAGATGTTTCAAAAAGGTATAGGCAGTATACACAGAAGTACTCAAGAAGTCTAAAACACACATGTGCAGTGCTAAGTGTCACATGCCTGCTTCTGGCAGTGGCTAGGAATAGGGGTCCTGCTACATAGTGAGAATCTGGATCTGTGTTTGTAAAATAAGAAGTGGAGAGCCATTGCAAACCCAGTGACATGTGCTGCTTATGCCACTTTATATTCTTATATTTTCTTTCTTCAAATTGTAAACTGTTGATGCCCATACTTGTAAAAAGTTGTAAGGCATTATTTAGGATAGTAGTCAAAGCAAAGCTTGGGTTAAATTAACATTTCCACTTAGTCTTCTAGGTGTTTGAAAGGCCTATGTTTAAGGCAATGGAGAAATCCAGCAGATCATGAATACACGCTCATGATAACACAGGTACCTCAGTTATGGCAGTGACTTTATTTGTATTATATATTTAAATTGTAATAGTTGATTTGTAAGTGGAGGAAAGGTGGAAGTCACATATCTTTTATGAAATGTTTAGAATGTGTCTGGGCATGGTGACTCATGCCTATAATCCCAGCATTTTGTAAGGTCAAGATGGTATGCCAGAGGGGGCTGGAAATGATCCTGTTGTTTTTATGGTAAGACCTTACTGTAAAATAGTTACATTCATTGAAAAGCAGGTAATACAACGTACTGATGGTGAGCACCTTAACAATTTTTTTTTTTTTTCCATTCTGAGTTATATTTGAGAAGTGATTCTAAGTTTTGTCTTGTTTTCCTGGGAGACATGCTATCATAATTATTACCAATTTATTTGATTACTTAAATAGTTTTGTTCAAACTACTTTAAAGTGATTCCTACCACAACTGGTTTTTGTCCCTTGGTAGTGCACAAACTAAGATGATGTCCTAACCTATTATTTATAATCCAGATGGTTGTGTTGAAAGCCAGCCACAAGCTCTTGGGTTAGTGACAGCAAGAAGACATGCCACAGCTGCACCACAGTGGTACCCATACCCTGAAAATAGCCTTTTCTCCAGTCTGATGAAGATGAGGTAGGAATTAGTAACACACTTTCTGTGTGTATATTACTAAAGTTAACTGCCAAATTTTGTGTGTCTTGAGTCTCTGAAGGAGTTGAAAGGGAAGTGTAGCATTCAGTGAGACTTCCAAGGTGGGCTGAAGAAGAGGTGGGCTTCACTGCATTTCGAGTTTGAACACGTGGAGAAGGGCACTGGAGCACATGGGTAGAACTGCTTTAGTCTTTACTAAGGCATGTATGTCTCTTCTCCAAGTTCAGTAGTTAGCTTTTTTTCTAAACAATGAACTCTCTCTGTGGAAAAGCATTCTATTCATGGCTTCAACCTAGCTGGATATATGACAGACCATATGGAGAAAATCCTGTATTATGGAGGCTCCTCCTTCCATCATACTATGGTACATAAGCTATCATTCTTCTTCCCAGAAAGGTTCTGGAGCTGTTCCTCACTCCTCCCGCTGCCACACTCACCACCTTCTCTAAAAAGTGATGAATATTAAATGCACACATTAAATTTTATTTTTTTCTATAGCCAGAACTTTCTAAAATATTTTCTTTGCAAGGACATAGATACTCTCAATCTCTGCTCTGCAAATGTAATACCCATGTTCTTTAACTTTTTATTATTTCAACATTTTCTGTTTGTCAGTCCAGAGTCCCTGAAACAACTTAATATTCACACACCACCTTTCACTGGGTACCAACCAGATGCATTTTTCTACTTTATGACTCTACAAAACATAAACATTTTCAGAGAATGTACATGATGGTGTCATAATATAAAAGGAAAAAAATGTGTTTGTACAGAAATGTAAAAAGCTTTTCTCCTGAGACAAGAAAGAGTATAAATGTTTTAAATTTAACTAACAATTTTTCCCCATGGATGAAAAGTAACAAAAATATTTAGTCCAATAACGGAATTGTAATTTTATATCCTCCACACAGCTAATTGTAATTGTTACATCAGCTGCATATTTGTCTGTTCTCCAAGTTTAGTAGTAGTCTTTTCTCTAAAACTTGACCTCTCTCTATGAAAAGATATTTCATTCATGGCTTCAACCTAGCTGGATATATGACAGACCATATGGAGCAACTCCTGTATTACTGGAGCCCATGCTTCCCTCAGACTATGAAGCATAATGTGTGATCCTTCTGTTCAGAAAGGCTCTGCTGCTGCTTCTCACTGCTCCCTCTATCATGCCCATTAACTACTTTGTTCTGCAACCAACTTCTATTGTATTTTCCATAAAGTGTTTCCATATGGCAAAATCGAACCTTATGTTAGAATGTTACTTACTATAAAAGCTAACTTACTATAATACTTTCACATGGGTTCCGATTGGATTGGGCCAGGAAAATAAATCTAATTTTTTAAAAACCTCCTTTGTATCTGATAGTCACCTTCTAACCCAGCCTGTCTTTTGATATTCTGATCACTCTGCAATCTCATCCACACTAAGTCTAGGCTTTGATTAGCCTCCGTAGAATCAGATGGTCACAAGGAGAGAGATCCAAGATGGCTGATCACTAGCAGCTCGGGATTGTAGCTCCCAGTGAAAACGCAAAGAACGAGAGGACACCACACCTTCACATAAATTCTTGTTGCTCACGCACCAGGAGATTCTCAACGGAGGAGCCCTACGGGTCACCAGCACGACTCTTGTGACCGGCGCCTCAGAGCGTTGGTTCTCGGTGCAGAGTCAGAAAAGCACCATCAATCTTAACGCCGCTGGTTTAGTCGGTGCAGTGGGTTGCTCAGATTTCGGCGCTGAGAATCAATAAGTTGGACGTCCACTCAGAAACCCAATTACAAAGACAGTAATTATAAAGACCACAGATGGAAAAATCTACAACGAAGGAAAGAAAACAGTCAAAAAAGGCTGAGAATACCCAAGATCAGAACGCCTCTTCCTCAGCAGGGGATCCCATTTCCTCATCAGCAACAAAACAAGGCTTGATGGAGAACGACTGTGTTCCAATTACAGAAGCAGGCTTTAAAACGTGGATAATAAGAAACTTCTCTGAATTAAAAGAACTTGTTCTAACACAATCTAAAGGAACTAAGAACTTTGAAAAAAGGGTTGATGAAATGTCAACAAGAATACAAAATTTAGAGAGGAAAATAAGTGAATTGATGGAGCTGAAAAACACAATACGAGAACTACGTGAAGTATGCACAAGTTTTAACAGCCGTATTGATCAAGCAGAAGAAAGGATATCAGAGGTCGAACACCAACTTAATGAAATAAAACTAGAAGACAAGATTAGAGAAAACAGAATAAAAAGGAATGAGCAAAGTCTCCAAGAAATATGGACTATGTGAAAAGACCTAATCTACGCTTGATAGGTGTACCTGAATGTGACGAAGAGAATGAATCCAAGCTGGAAAATATGCTTCAGGATATTATTCAGGAAAATTTTCCCAACTTAGTAAGGCAGGATAATATTCAACTCCAGGTAATACAGAGGACTCAAGAAGAGCAACTCCAAGGCACATAATCGTCAGATTCACCAGGGTTGAAATGAAGGAGAAAATACTAAGGGCAGCCAGAGAGAAAGGTCAGCTTACCCACAAAGGGAAGCCTATCAGACTTACAGCAGATCTCTCAGCAGAAACCCTACAAGCCAGAAGAGAGTGGGGACCAATATTCAACATCCTTAAAGAAAAGAATTTTCAACCAAGAATTTCACATCCAGCCAAACTAAGCTTCATAAGTGAAGGAAAAATAAAGTTTTTTGTGAACAAGCAAGCACTCAGAGAATTCATCACCACCAGGCCTGCTTTACAAGAGCTTCTGAAAGAACCACTACACATAGAAAGGGACAAACAGTATCAGCCTTTCTAAAAAATACCAAAAAGTAAAGAACATTAATATAATGAAGAATTTATATCAACTAATGGGCAAATGGCAGTATTAAACTCACATATATCATTATCAATTCTAAATTTAAATTGACTAAATTCCCCAATTCAAAGGCAGACAGCCAATTTGGACAAAAAACTAAAACTGTATGCTGCATCCAGACCCATCTCACATTCAAGGATACACAAAGACTCAAAACAAAGGATGGAGAGAGACTTACCAACTAACCACAGAGCAAAAATAAATAAATAAAAAGGAGAAGTTACAATTTTTGCCTCTGACAAAATAGTATTTAAAGTAACAAAGATCAAAAGAAGCAAAGAAGGACATTATATAACAATAAAGAATCAATACAACAACAAGAAGAGTTAAAGGTCCTAAATATATACGCACCCAATACAGGAATACCCATACATACAAGACTTAAAAAGAGGCTTAGACTCCCACATAATAATAGTGGGAGACTTCAACATTAATATTAGACAGATCAATGAGACAGAAAATTAATAACGATATCCAGGACTTGAACTCAGATCTGGAACAAGTAAACGTAAATAACATTTATAGAACTCTCCACTTTACACAAAATATACACTCTTGTCAGTACCACATCATATCAACTTAGAAGTTTAAACGAAATGTTGGTTGGCTCCTTGTTTGATACTCTGTTCCCTCATTTTCTTTCATGTCTCCATTATTAAGGACAATTGTAGGCATACCCATATTTAGACTGCATCCTAGCCCGGGCAACAAAGCAATATCCCTATTCTCTCTCCCTCTTCCTCTTTCTCTTTCTTCCTCTTCTTTATTCTTTTTCTTATTATTCTTTTTCTCTTTCTAAAAAAAAAAAAAAAAAAAAAGAAATGTGTATATCCAGGCCAGGTGTAGTAGCTAACATCTGTAATCCCAGCACTTTCAGGGGCTGAGGTAGGCAGATCACTTGAGCTCAGGAGTTCGAGACCAGCCTGGGCAATAATAATAATAAAGGATTACATTCAGATTATTGGTTATTGTGGGATGAATTGGCATCTTCTCTTCCCATTTGTATGTGTAACAAGTCTTTGTGTTTTTTTTTTTTTTTTTTTTTTTTTTTTTTTTTGTTCTTTTTTTGAGACCGAGTCTTGTTCTCTTGCCCAGGTTGGAGTGCAGTGGTACGATCTCAGCTCACTGCAGACTCCACCTCCCGAGTTCAAGTGATTCTCCTGAAAAAAAAAAAAAAAAAAAAAAAAAAAAAAAAAAAAAAGAATCAGATGGTCACCAACTGCACAGCATATGAACTTTATCCCCCCAAAAACACCATTTACTTTATCAAGTCAAATAATTGCAGCAAGTCTTTTTGGAACAACAACAACAACAAAAATCTTTGAGGGCAAATCACTAAGCAATGTTCAGTGATAAAGAAGAAATTAAGTAAATACATGGCTGAATAAAAAGATATCTTTATTTACCTTCTGACAAAGTACAGTCCTTCTTAGTATTTCCTCTGATAAGGTTCCCTTGTGTCTTGTGTTAAAAAGCAATGGTGTAACTTCAACTAGGAAACTTTTCCCCAGGGTGAAGAAAGTAGCACAAAGTCCTCTAGTGTAATTGTAATGTTTTATTCTCCACACAGCTCATTATAATTGTTACAAGTGATCACATACACACATGCACATTTGTCTCTTTACCAAGTTAAGTAGTATGCATTTTTCTTAAAACTGAACAATATCTATGGATAGGCTTTCCATTTATAGAGAGCTAGAATCTAGCTGTATGCAAGCTGTATGCATGACAAACTGTCTGAAGTAGTTTGTACCACTGGGAGCCTGCCATTCTCCTGAGGCTGTGGAACATGATTCTGGGGGTTGAAGTGCATTAATGGCATGTAAATTATGAGTAATTGCCAATCACAATAATTCTAATGATATGTAGAATAAAAATAGAAACTATTAAATTGTTTTGAAGAGAATTAAAAAGTAAATAAGAATGCATTGCAAATATCTCATACTTTAATCATCTAACATTATTGCATTTGAAAATTTTCTTAATCCAAGAATGAAAGAATAAAATGCTAATTGCTTAACAATATGAATATAAAATATAGCTATTGGCCAGTTAGGGTGGCTTATGCCTATAATCCCAGGACCTTGGGAGGCCAAGATGGGCTGTTCACAAGGTCAGAAGTTGAAGACACTTTCTCCAGGTTTGCACAGGAAGAGAGAAGCAAAAAGCCCACCTAGGAAAAAATTTTTACTCTTTTGCCTGCTTATCAGTCTTCTGAGTTTTGTTTCCCACCTCAGTTCTAAGCCAACCTTTTAAAGATTAAATAAATAATTTTTTCTAGGTTGGATGAAGATTATAAAAGAGATTGAAGCCATTTTAAACCATGAAAGTAGGAAAAACACAATAGAAAGCAGTCCCAAATAGGGTGGTTAAGACATATTGCCTATTGATAATGGTGTTTCCCCTTTTTCTTTGCCTTCTCCATTTTCTTGTATCCTGTGTAGCCTACTATATATGACATATTGCTCATCTCCAAATAGTTTCTTTTTTGCTTACAGAGCTGGCTGTTTTGCTGCAGTTATGGTTTGGCTCTGAAACAGAATAACATTTCTTCACGAGAGGTCAAATACCTGAGTTAAATCTCAGAAAATTTATATACCTGTCATGATTGTCAAATAATTGTCATGAATCTTTCTTTGTCTGCCTAAGGTCCTGCAGTAATAAGAGAACTTGAAAGAACCTTAAATAAGAGAACAATGATGGTTTCCCTGAAACTTCCTTTTCTAATTTTCAAAAATTATTTTCTTGGAGACTGTCTGACATGATTGCTGAATGGTCTGGATTACTTTGCAACACTTGAAGAGGGCTAATACTAAGGCCATTCCCTTGTACAAAGTAAAGTAAGAAATGCTTTTCTATATGTTTCAGGGTTCATGAAATCCATGTGCTTTAAAAAACACACACACTTGGATGAATACAGTGGCTTATGCCTGTAATCCCAGCTCTGAGAGGATGAGACAGGCCTATCACAAGGTCAGGAACTCAGGACAAGACTCCCCAACATGGTGAAACCTCCTCTCTACTAAAAATATCAAAATTTGTCAGATATATGGGAGCATGCCTGTGATTCCAGCTGCTCAGGAAGCTGAGACAGGAGAATCTGTTTCAACCAGTAGGCAGACATCGCAGTGATCCAAGATTAAAACACTGCACTCCACCCTGGGTGACAGAGTGAGACTTCCTCAAAAAAAAAAAAAAAAAAAAAAAAAAAAAAAAAAGAAAAAGAAAAAGAAAAAGAAAAAGAAAGAAAGAAAGAAAAAAAAAAAAAGAAACTCTCCAGCAGTGTGCATATTAAACACACTCTGTTACCCATCAGAAAGAGAAGCCAGAATAAAGGGATTCTTATGGTCTTCCTCCTTCCTGTATGTGAGCCAGAATGGAGATAAATATATTAGGAGGAGTTCTGTAACTATTTTATTTGCTCTGAAATCCAAGCACCTATTTAAATGTACCAACCATGATTGCAGGAATGACCCTCCAAGCCATGACATTAAAAACACTAATCTTATGGGGGTTAGTTATGCTTTATTTCTTCTTAATTGAGAATTAAGCAGAGTTAAGTTTTGTGTTGAGTAGATACTATATAATTGGGCAAAGCACCTTTAAGGGAGAATTCATGCTAGTTGAGACTTTATATCATGTTATTATGGCAGTGCTAAAGCATTTCCCCATAGAAATTGTTCCCATTAACTTCTGGGCTTAAAATTACCTTAACTAATTAAATACTCTCTTAATACAAGATATAATAGATTTTTTAAAGGAACATGAAAACTGAATGGCTGTTTTTCTTTCAGTGGGACAATATTAAGATGAAATTTTGGATACAGAAAACATCTTTCTCCTACTTGTTAGAGACAGAAACTTTCCATCTCAGAAGAGACCTAGAGCTTATTTTCTAACATTTGTAAATGAAGCTATGATGTTGCTCTGAGAAAAGAGAAAGAAAATGTGTCCGATAGAGGATTTCCATTTCAAGTAGGTAGTGACATTGGCTTAGAAATGCTATGTACTCATCAGAAATGTAGTAACAAGTAACCACACCACAAGGGAAAAGGAAAACACTTTGTTTCTAGACTAAAAATGACTGCGCATTTCTCACAGAGAAGGAGTAAGAGGCTATGGATAGGGAAGAGTTTTACAAGAGGATAGTTAAGGATTTTCTGCAAACACCCAGAATGGGCTATTGGAAAATAAATTTTGCTCCAGAGATCTTTAAATTATGCAAGGATGTCTCCCAGTGTGAAGTTCAATACTCCTGATTAAGGAGGCATTCTCCGTGTTCACCCCAACACTACCCAAATCGATATCTTTAGTACAGAAGTCAATGTTAAACATATGCACTAGACTAATGGAGGCACATTAATTCGTTTTATTTGTGTTAATATAGAGGATAAGTATGCTGTGGAATGATAGAACAGGTTTCAAGCTTGCCCCCATATTCAGCACTCTGACAAATGCTATATTTGAATTTTTAGCCTATACACTAAAATGATGTGGCTCTGGTGAGTGCAGGAACACCAGGTCTCTTGTCTCATTCCAATTGGATAAAATGACACAAACACATGTGGAGTGGTTTTAAAAAGTAGAGAGTTTAATAGGCAAGAAAGAAAAGAGAAGAAAGAAGAAGTAATGTTTTCTGCAGAATGGTGGTGTAAAGGAATTCTATGCTTGGGAAGGTGATTCTTCACATTTTTTTTTTTTTTTTCTTAGAACCCAAGTTTAGGCACAGTAACTCATGTGTGTCATCCTGGTATATTGGGAGGCCCAGGCAGGAGAATTGCTTGAGGCCATGAGCTTGAGACAGGCCTGACAACCATAGGAAATCCCTGTCTCTAAAATAATAAAATAAAATAAATTAAAAATTCAAATATTCTTCAAGGACAATAGAAGAAACTCGAAGTGATGTGGAAATCAGCTAGTTACATGAGAAGGCTGGAGCAATTGGTGACTAATTTACTAGACATGCAAGCTCTTGATAAAACTGGTCCTTTCACCCTTGAGTTTTAATATGCAGATGCAGATTCCCAGATGTTCTGCGCACATGGGAATATGTGGGGGAAGCAATGTTTCCAGGCACATGTGGGGACGAGGTCAAATAGAAGAGGCTAGAAATTGCCATGTTTGGTTAGATCCAGTTTCTCATGGCTGGCATTTGCATATGAAATTTTGTGTGTTCTGCTCTAAAAGCCTGGGCTTTTCTGCTAGACAAGAAATGATACTGGGGCTACTTTAAAAGAGATAAAAATATTTCAAAAATGCCATTTTTCTTTCAATCTACTTATAATGATTTTTAAATACTTCTTACAACAGTTATATCTCCATATTATTGAAGTGTATTATTTGTTTTATTTTTGTACCACATGTAAATTTTTAATTTTTATGTAGTTTGTTTGATTAAATTTCTTCCACATTATGTAGAATGCTTGAGGTCATTCTTTACATTTCTTCTTAGAACCCAAGTCTAGGCACAGTAGCTCATGTGTGTCATCCTGGTATATTGAAAGGCCCAGGCAGGAGGATTGTTTGAGGCCATGAGTTTGATAACAGCCTGGCAACCATAGAAAATCCCTGTCTCTCAAAAAAAAAAAAAAAAAAAAAAAAAAAAAAAAAAAAAATTCAAATCTGCTTCAAGTACTCTGGTTGGTGGTGCAGTTTGCCATTTCCAAGTACTTGGGATACTGAAGTAAGACAATTGCTTGAGCCAGTAGGTTAAGTCTGAAGAAAACCATAGCGACACCACTGCACTTTAGCCTTTACTGTCTCCAAGAAAAAACAGAAAAGAAAAGAAAAGAAAAAAAGAATAAATGTTGTGTAAAATGATTATGTGATACTATCCAAGATTGTGAGCAGTGGCTGAAAGCTCTAAAACAAAACTGTATGCATTGATTTTTTTTAGCTTTTTGATGCATTTTCAAAAATGAATGAATAAAATCATCAAGCTGTAGAGAGTTGTAACATGGAAACTCAGACAGCTTTGACATTTATCTTTGACATATAATCTCTCAGAACCAATAGTCTTCTTATATAATTTCAGTTCTGCTGTTTTCATTTTGAATGAAGGTAGTTAGCCTATTTACCGTATGGTGTGATGGCTCCTTGGATTGGAAAAAATGCAATCTGCCAGCAGCAAGGGATTTTACTTATTCTGGAATCATTTTCTGACGGGGGGCAGGTAGTGCTCTTGAATGTCATTTCCTCACCTCATGAATGCCAGTGCTACGTTTATCAAGGCATGCAGAAATTCAAAGGCTCATATTTTCTCTTGTTTGTCGTGTTTTACCTCTGCTAACTGAGAGATTCTTTCTCATGTATTGTCTTAAATTTACATCCACCAAGTTAAAAGATAATAGACTATTTGTTTTGTAAAGACCTAAAAAAGTCATTGGCCAATCACTTTATTCTATACTTGAGAAAATTGAGAACCTCAGAGAAAGATACATTTGGAAGCATTCTGCATCAGAACTGATAGCTTAGCCAATATTGTCTTATCTATTATCCAGAGATTTTTATAATATACAGCTGTTCTACAATACCATACTGTCCTTCAGTTTTGTGTTGAGTAGTTATGTAAAACAGCTGTTTAAAATGATGTTCTAAATGAATTTCACATCCTTTTTTGCTCTTTAATAGTAACAGTAACTTGTAAAGATATGTTTGTAATTTACAAAGTGCATTATGTGACTATGTCTTTAAATAAAAGTAGATTTAATTCCATTAGAAATGTGTAACTTGTTATTTATCTATTGGTGCTATCCAATATGTAGGCCACACACATAACTTCAAGTTTTCTTGTAGCCATATTGAAACAGTAAAAATAAATAGGTAAATTTTTCTTTAATAATATACTTAACCCAATACATTCAAGTTATAACTTCAACATGTATTGAATATAAAAATACTGATGAAATATTTTACATTTATATTTTTGCACTAAGCCTTTGAAATTTCTTGTGCTTTTTACATTTAAAGTGCATCTTAGTTCAGACTGGTCACTTTACAAGTGTCAGTGACCCTACATGGCTGGAGAGTCTTGTATTTAACAGTATTTGGAAAATACAGAAAAGTAGATGAGAAAATATGTGTAAAGTCATGCATAGCACAGAATAACGCTTTTGATATGATCTACTTCTGTCAGTCTTTTTCCCACATGCATACTTATTTGGTGGTTGTTATACATGGTCAATATTGCATTCTGCATTCAGATTTGCATTCTGCTGTGTGGTTGATTTTGATCCATCATGGTTTTACAGCCATTGGATTAATGAAAGTGTCACTAGGCCTCATGTTAGTTTTGGTTATGCTATTATGTAGTCAGTTATTAAGCTATATTTGCATTTGCTCTTTACTTGTAAAGTGGAGGTGTTGAACTACATGACATTTGATTCTTTTTTTTATTGCATTTTAGGATTTGGGGTACATTTGAAGAGCATGCAAGATTGTTGCACAGGTACACACATGGCAGTGTGGTTTGCTTCCTTCCGTCCCCTCACTTGTATCTGTCATTTCTCCACATGCATGTGTTCTCATTGTTCAACACCCACCTGTGAGTGAGAACATGTGGTGTTTGATTTTCTGCTCTTGTGTCAGTTTGCTGAGAAGGATGGTTTCCAGGTTCCTCCATGTCCCTACAAAGGACGTGACCTCATCGTTTTTGATGGCTGCATAATATTCCATGCTGTATATGTGCCACATTTTCTCTATCCAGTCTATCATCGTTGGGCATTTGGGTTGGTTCCAGGTCTTTGCTATTGTAAACAGTGCTGCAATGAACATTCGTGTGCATGTGTCCTTATAGTAGAATGATTTATAATCCTTTGGATATATACCCAGTAATTGGATTGCCGGGTCAAATGGGATTTCTATTTTTAGGTCCTTGAGGAATCGCCACACTGTCTTCCACAATGGTTGAATTAATTTACATTTCCACCAACAGTGTTAAAGTGTTCCTATTTCTCCACATCCTCTCCAGCATCTGTTGCTTCCAGATTTTTTAATGAACAACATTCTAACTGGTGTGAGATGGTATCTCAATGTGGTTTTGATTTGCATTTCTCTAATGACCAGTGATGATGAGCATTTTTTCATATGTTTGTTGGCCTCCTGTATGTCTTCTTTTGTAAAGTGTCTGTTCATATTCTTTGCCCATTTTTGAATGGGCTTGTTTGTTTTTTTCTTGTAGATCTGTATTAGTTCTTTGTAAATTCTGGATATCAGCCCCTTGTCAGATAGGTAGACTGCAAAAAAATTTTCCCATTCTGTTGGTTGCCGATTCACTCTACTGACTGTTTCTTTTGTCGTGCAGAAGCTGTGAAGTTTGATTAGGTCCCATTTGTCTATTTTGGCTTTTGTTGCCATTGCTTTTGGCATTTTTGTCGGGAAGTCCTTGCCTATGCCTATGTCCTGAATGGTTTTGCCTAGATTTTCTTCTACGGTTTTTACAGTGTTAGGTCTTAGTTAATTTTGGTGTACGGTGTCAGAAAGGGCTCCTGTTTCTGCTTTCAGCACATGGCTAGCCAGTTTTCCAAACACCGTTTATTAAACAGGGAATCATTTCCCCATTGATGATTTTTGTCATGTTTGTCAAAGATCAGATGGTTCTGGATACGTTGTATTTCGTCTGAGGCCTCTGTTCTGTTCCATTGGTCTATGTCTCTGTTTTGGTACCAGTACCATGCTGTTTTGATTACTGTAGCCTTGTAGTATAGTTTGAAGTCTGGTAGTGTGATGCCTCCTGCTTTGTTCTTTTTGCTTAGAATTGACTTGGCTATGTGGGCTCTCTTTTGGTTCCATATGAAGTTTAAGGTGTTTTTTTGGTTTTTGTTTTTGTTTTTTCCAGTTCTGTGAAGAAGGTGATTGGTAGCTTCATGGGAATAGCATTATATTTGGAAATTACTTTGGGCAGTATGGCCATTTACACGATGTTGATTATTCCTAACCAGGTACATGGAATGATTCTCCATCTGTTTGTGTCCTTTCTTATTTCATTGAGCAGTGGCTTGTAGTTCCCCTTGAGGAGGTCCTTTACATTCCTTGTTAGTTGTTTTCCTAGGTATTTTATTGTCTTTGTAGCAATTGTGAATGGCAGTTCGTTCTTGATTTGGCTCTCTTTCAGTCTATTACTGGTGAATAGGAATGCTTGTGATTTTTGCACATTCATTGTGTATCCTTAGAATTTGCTGAAGTTGTTTATCAGTTTCAGGAGATTTTGGGCTGAGACCATGCGGTCCTCTAGATATACAATCATGTCATCTGCAAATAGAGACAATTTGATTTCCCTTTCCAATTTGGATACTCTTTATTTCTTTTTCTTGCCTGATCGCTCTGGCAAGAACACCCAGTACTATATTGAATTTGTCATAAGTAGCTTTAATATTTTGAGATACATTCCATCAATACCTAGTTTCTTGAGGGTTTTTAGCATAAAGGGCTGTTGAATTTTGTCAAAGGCCTTCTCTGCATCAATTGAGATAATCATGTGGTTTTTATCTTTGGTTCTGTTTATGTGGTGAATTACGTTAATGAACTTGCATATGTTGAACCAGCCTTGCATCCCCAATATGAATCCTACTTGATCATGGTGGATAAACTTTTTGATATGCTGTTGCAATCGGTTTGCCAATATTTTATTGAAGATTTTTGCATCTATGTTCATCATAGATATTGGCCTGAAATTTTTGTTCTTGTTGAGTCTCTCCTGTGTTTTGGTATCAGGATATTTGTCTCATAAAGTGATTTGGGAAAGATTGCCTCTTTTGGGATTGTCTGGAATATTTTCAGAAGGAATGGTACCAGCTCCTCTTTGTATGTCTGGTAGAAATCGGTTGTGAACCCATCTGGACCTGGTCTTTCTTTGGGTGGTAGGCTCTTAATTGCTGCCTCGACTTCAGACCTTGTTATTGGTCTATTCAGGGTTTTGGCTTCTTCTGGGTTTAAGCTTGGGAGGATGCAGGTGTCCAGGAATTTATCCATTTCTTCCAGGTTTACTAGTTTATGTGCATAGAGTTGTTTGTAATAATCTCTGATGATGGTTTGGATTTCTTTGGAATCTCTGGTGATATCCTCTTTATCGTTTTTTATTGCATCAATTTGGATATTCTCTCTTTTGTTTTTTATTAATCTGGGTAGTGGTCTATTTTGTTGATCTTTTTGAAAAACCAGCTCCTGGATTTATTGATTTTTTGAAGAGTTTTTTGTGTCTCTATTTCCTTCATTTCTGCTCTGATCTTAGTTATTTCCTGTCTTCTGCTATGTTTTGAGTTTTTTTTTTTTTTTTTTTTTTTTTTTTTATCTTGCTCCTCTAGCTCTTTCAATTTTGATGACAGTGTGTCAATTTTAGTTTTCTCCTTTCTTCTCATGTGGGCACTCATTGCTATATATTTTCCTCTAGAGACTGCTTTAAATTTGTCCCAGAGATTCTGGTATGTTGTGTCTTCGTTCTCGTTGGTTTCGACGAACATCTTTATTTCTGCCTTCATTTCATTGTTTATCCAGTCAACATTCAAGAGCAAGTTGTTCGGTTTCCATGAAGCTGTGTGGTTCTGAGTTAGTTTCTGCATTCTGAGTTCTACCTCGATTGCACCGTGGTCTGAGAGACTGTTATGATTTCCGTTCTTTTGCATTTGCTGAGGAGTGATGTATTGCCAATTATGTGGTCAATTTTAGAGTAGGTGTGATGTGGTGCTGAGAAGAATGTATATTTGGATTTGAGGTGGAAAGTTCTGTAAATGTCTATTAAGTTTGTTTGTTCCAGGTCCTGGATATCCTTGTTGATTTTCTGTCTGGTTGATCTGTCTAATATTGACAATGGGGTGTTAAAGTCTCCCACTATTATTTTGTGGGAGTCTAAGTCTCTTTGTAAGTCATTAAGAACTTGCCTTATGTATCGGGGTGCTCCTGTATTGGGTGCGTATATGTTTAGGATTGTTAGCTCTTCTTGTTGTAGTGATCCTTTTACCATTATGTAATGTCCTTTTTTTCTTTTGATCTTCGTTGCTTTAAAGTCTGTTTTATCAGAGATGAGAATTGCAAGTCCTGATTTTTTTTTGCTCTCCATTTGCTTGGTAGATCTTCCTCCATCCTTTTATTTTGAGCCTTTGTGTATCCTTGCATGTAAGATGGGTTTCCTGGATACAGCACACTGATGGGTTTTGGCTTTTTATCCAATTTGTCAGTCTGTGTCTTTTGATTGGGGCATTTAGTCCATTGACATTTAGGGATAGTATTATTATGTGTGAATTTGATACTGTCATCTTGATGCTACCCGGCCATTTTTTTGGTTAGTTGAATCAGATTCTTGATTGTGTTGATGCTCTTTTATCATTTGGTGTGTTTTTGGAGTGGCTGGTACTGGTTGTTCTTTTATATGTGTAGAACCTCTTTCAGGAGTTCTTGTAAAGCAGGTTTGGTGGTGATGAAATCTCTGAGAACTTGCTTGTTAGCAAAGGATTTTATTTTTTCTTCACTTATGAAGCTTAGTTTGGCTGAATAGGAGATTCTGAGTCAAAAATTATTTTCTTAAGGATGTTGAATATTGGCCCCCAATCTCTTCTGGCTTGTAGCATTTCTGCTGAGAGATCTGCTGTGAGTCTAATGGGCTTCCCTTTGTGGGTAACTCGACCTTCCTCTCTGGCTGTTCTTAGCATTTTCTCTTTCATTTCAACCCTGGTGATTCTGAAAATTATGTGCCTCATGGTTGCTCTTCTTGAAGAATATCTTTGTGGTGGTCTCTTTATTTCCTGTATTTGAATATTGGCCTGCCTTTCTAGGTTGGGGAAGTTTTCCTGGATAATATCCTGAAGAGTATTTTCCAGCTTGGATTCATTCTCTTCATCACATTCAGGTACACCTATCAAACGTAGATTAGGTCTTTTCACATAGTCTCACATTTCTTGAATATTTTTTTTCATTCCTTTTTGCGCTTTTTTCCTCTGTTCTTGCCTTCTCTTTTTATTTCATTGAGTTGATTTTCGACCTCTGATGTCCTTTCTTCTGCTTGGTCAATTTGGCTGTCCAAGCTTGTGCATGCTTCACAAAGTTCTCATGTTGTGTTTTTCAGCTCCATCAATTCACTTATATTCCTCTCTATGTTATCCATTCTCGTTAGCATTTCGTCCAATATTTTTTCAAGGTTCCTAGTTTCTTTGTGTTGGGTTAGAACATGTTCTTTTAGCTCACTGTAGTTTCTTACTACCCACCTTCTGAAGTCTGATTCTGTCATTTCATCATCCTCCTTCTCTATCTGGTCTGGTTCCCTTGCTTGTGAGGAGTTGTGATCTCTTTTAGGAGGAGAGGTGCTCTGGTTTTGGGAGTTTTCATCCTTTTTGCACTGGTTTCTTCCTATTTTTGTGGGTTTATCCACCTGTTGTCTTTGTAGTTACTGTCTTTCAGATTGGGTCTCTGAGTGAGCTTCTAGTTCATGGATGCTGAAATTACTTTTTTTTTTTTTTTTTTTAGCTTTTCTTCTAACAGTCTGGCCCCTCTGCTGTAAGAGTGCTGAAGTCCTCTCTGGGCCCTGCTTGCCTGGGGATCACCTGCAGCAGCTGCAGAACAGTAAGGGTTGATACTAGTTTCCTCTTCCACTATATTTGTCCCAGAAGGTTGCTCGTCAACTGTCTGTCCATTCTCTCTTTTGTGAGGTGACTCTTTATCTGTGGGGGCCAGGGAGCTACTTGAGGAGACAGTCTATCTTTTGTTGGGGCTCAAGTCATGAGCTGTGAGCTCCGTTGTTCATTCAATGCTGCTGGTCAGGTATATTTAGGTCTGCTGCAGCTGAACTCATAAACCACTTTTTGTTCCCAGGTGCTCTGTCCCAGGGATTTAGGGCTTTATGAGTTTCGGTTGTGCTGCTGCCGTTGTTTTTTCTTTCAGGTCTGCCCCACCCATCCAGCAGCCCACCTGGCCACTGTCTGCCTGCAGAGGCTTTGCTGAGCTGCTGTGGGCTCCACCCAGCTGCCCTGTGCTCTTCCCGTCAGTCCTGTTTATATGTGCATATTTAGAACTGCCTAGGCAACAGTGGCCCCACCTCTGTTATGACTCTCTCTGTTGTGGCAGGATGCCTCGGCTATGGCGGTTGCCTCGGCAATGGCGGCCTGCCTCTGTAGTGGTGGAGAGTATCAGTAATGGTAGATGTCCCTCCCCCACTGAGCCGGACTTTCCAGGGTTCAGCTGTGCTTGCTGTGAAGGGCTCAACCCAGAGGGTTTCCAAGTACTGTTTTTGTTTTTGATATTGTTGAGGGTGGTGGGGTGGGACCAACAGATCATGATCACCTGGCTCCCTGACTCAGAGTCTTTTTTACATTTTGTAAGTTGAACGACACAGTGTTCCAGTCGCTTGTTGAAAAGGTGCCGGTATCTCTCATGCTGCAACTCACTGAGTTGGCTCAAACAGCTGCGCTGGCTCCTGGTGTCTTTTTTTGCCTAGGAATCTCCTGGCCTGGCTCACTATTTCAGATGAATGGGCAACTCTGTCATCTCAGGGCTCCAATCACCAGCTAAGAGGGCTCCCAGACCAGTGGCTTTTGTATGGAGAACTGCCACGACAGGGCATGGTCAAAGCAGCCGCACAGGCCAAATCAGCCCCATGGGGGCCAAAACAGCTGCATCAGCTGGAACAGTGGCACTGGTGACCCCTCTGCCTGGGTATCTACTGGTCTGTGGGCAATAAAAATTCATCTGGAAATGTGGCGTCCACTCACCCTCTGCACTTTCACTGGGAGCTGAAGTCCTGAGCTGTTCTTAGGTGGCCATCTTCACATCAATTGACATTTGATTCTTTAAAATGTATTGTTTTGGATCTGAAGTCAGCTTTAAACAAAGTACAATAAAGAGCTCTTTGCCTTAGCACTTAGACAGACAGTAGGAAGATATCCAAATATATTCTGACTTAAAACTGTACCCTTGGATTTCTTTTTCTCCAACATGTTATAATAAACAGCTTCAACCAACAATATAGAAAAGCTGAAAGAATTTTGCAGTGAACACCTGCAGACCTACCACTTATATACCACTGCTGCATTTGTATTACAATTGCTTCTTTTTATCTGTCCATTCATTTGTTCATTCATCTTGATTGTGTATATGTTTGCATGTGTATGTGTGTGTGTTTCTACTTAAATAAATTGTGAACACCTATGATTTCTCCTAAGTATAATATTTACTTTTGAACCAGAAGCCTGGCCTCTTACACACCTGGCCATGCTTCTATATCTTCATTTGACATTTCATATTTTAATAGGTAAGAAGCTTCAGCTTATTGATGATCAGTTTGAAGATGCTTATTCTTAGCAAATCAAGGGTGAGACTTATTTAAATGTATTTAAACACAGAATTAATGTTAAGTCTAGCTGTGAAAAGAGAATTTATTGTTCTTATAGTATAATATTTGACATTTTAATTTTGTGATCCATTTTAAGGTGCTGAGATAGCAAAAAATAAAATGAAAGCAAAAAGCAAGTATGAGAATAATCCAGCTGCATTCCAAAACAATTATGAGATATCTTGTCATGTAAAATCTACAGCCTTTATTCAAGAAAAGAGCCAACTTGAGAGAATTAATAAGCACCACGAGGTGCTATACACCTATTTGACTGTGTGGCTATTTTCTGCAGTTATTAATATGTTGGCTCAAGATCCACAAATGAAGTGGCACAATGAATGAAACAAGGCTGCAAAAGAGCAATAGGAAGCAGGATCAAAGGATCAAATGGAAAGAAGAAGGGACCTTGAAAAGGACACACAGATTTGTTTTCTCTTAGATCAATGGAAAAGCAGGAATTGCAGAGTTAAACAGTACATTGAAGCTATGAGAAACAAGCCCTAAATAAGCCTCATCTTCTCTGGTTTATAGGGTTAGATGATGCATTCTAGGAGCAACTTTGAGGTGTAGAGTAGCTCGTGTGAGTAAGGTAAGAATAAATCATCAAGGCAGATAGAAGTGATAACCTATATTGAGAGTTCATCTGTGGTTGGGGGAGCCTGGAATTGAGATACCAAACCATATGCTTGTAAATGAGTTTTCTATCCCAGCTCTGGGGAGAAACTGTAAGTGTCTCTCCCTCTGATATTTTCTGTGAGGGTGGAAAGATGAAGATATTTAAAGTGTGGAGTTCTGCAGAGCCTAATTAATTTGAATTTATAAAGGCAGCCTCTTTAATTGAAAATTCTGGATCTCTCTTGGGTTGTGAAGGGAAGCAGAGAAAGGGGGCTGCCAAGCTAGGGAGAAAGTGAGGGTTGTGTGGCAGCCTCAGTGATGAAGGACCAGATCTGCAGATCCTGAAAGGTGAAAGAAAAAAATTGCCCAAAAGTGCAGAATTGCAGGATGAGGGTTCATGTGGAAACTGGAAACCAAAGGCACTGTGCTGCCATTGGATGATGCCATGGAAATGAGCAAGGGTCAAGGTTCCTTAGGTAAAGGAGTAACTAAGGTCAGAAGGGTCATCCATGTGGCCATTTTACCTGGGGAATGGTAAAGTAATTCGACAAGAGTCAACGAGAATGAGGAGTGGCAGAGAATCTTTGTCAGCAAGTGGGGTTGGATCTATTTCTTTAGAAAATTATATTCTTATTCCAAGAGTGTGTCTTAGAAATGAATGGATTCATAGCAGTATTTTTTAACACACATCCAGAACTGCTGCTACCAGACATTAAAAGTAGAAAGGCTTCCCCATAGTGTCCAGTCTTCCTTGGGTATTCTCAATAACACCTAATCGTTTAATGGTAAGCGCAACCCCGTCTACAATTTTGTGTAGCATTTCTTGGAATTGGGCTTACATCAGTTCTAAAATTGAATGTTGGAAGCACAGATTTTTGAGATGATTGGATTGTTTTTAGACTAATACCTTCATCTTCAAGGTAGATGACTGACTAGATTTCTGTTTGACTGTAAGTATATGAAGGCTTTGAAAAAGATTGTCATCCTCATATAAAGCAGCATGCTTATATTTCATCACCTGGAATGGCAATTCCTCTCTCTCCCTGATAAAACCATACTATCTTTCAAGATCCACCTTGGATGTCACCCCGATATGCTTTCCCTGACTCCCACTGAGTGACTCATTTAGACTTCATTTCTGTATGAAATTTGTATTTACCTCACTTATGAAATTATCATATTTTATTGGGATTGTTTCTCCCTGAATACATTTTGAGGTCATTAAAGGTGAAGACTATATCTGTCTACCTTTTTATATCTAGTTCTCAGTATGCTGCTTGGAATGTGACAGAGCATTTAGTAAATTCTTGCTCTGTGGAAGACAAATGGAAGGATGGTCCATTTATTTAAAAGCTCATATGAGTTTGCTAACTCTGAGTCAAAATGACCCACAAACTAAAACATTAAGACAGCACCATTACTAAAAATAGTGGAGAATTTTATTCTTTTGAAGGTTTAGTGCTGAACGCACATTTTCTGTAATTATTATTCCTGAAGAAGTTACCAAATTTTATGTAAGAGGCAAGGCCTCTGGCTCATGCCTCTAGTTCCAGAACTTTGAGGGGCCCAGGTAAGCATGTCATTGAAACCCAGATGTTCAAGACCAGTCTGAGCAGAATGGCAAAAGTTCATGTCTAGAAGTAATACAAAAAATCAGCTGAACTTGGCGGTGTGTGCCTGTAATTTCAGCTACTTGGAGGCTGAGTTAAGTATTAAGATTCTTTGAGCCAAGGAGGCAGAGGATGCAGTGAGCCAAGATTACACCAGTGCACTCCAGCCTGGGCAACAGAGCATAGCAATGTCTAATTATTTTTATTATTATTTAGAAAAGAGACTGAGTGATGTTAAAGCACTGGGTATCATAAATGACATAAGAGATTTTAGGAATGCTTCAAAGTTCAGTATAATAATAATTGGGATATTAATATTTATGCAGTAGAATATTTAGGTGAATAAGGTTGAAACCTTGCTTTTCAACAAGGCTGAAAAGATTCCAAATCAAGGCTGAAATTTTTTCTTTCTTTCTTCCTTTCTTTCTTCCTTCCTTCCCTCCTTCCTTCCTTCCTTCCTTCCTTCCTTCCTTTCTTTCTTTCTTTCTTTCTTTCTTTCTTTCTTTCTTTCTTTCTTTCTTTCTTTCTTTCTTTCTTTCTTTCTTTCCTTCTTTTTTCTTTTTCAGATGAAGTTTCACTTTGTCACTCAGGCTTGAGTGCAGTGGCAAGATCTTAGCTCACTGCAACCTCCACCTCTCACGTTCAAATGATTATCCTGCCTTAACCTCCTGAGGTTACAGATGCTTTCCAGCATGATCGGCTAAAATTTTTTTTTTTTATTTATTTATTTTTTTTTTTTTTTTTAGTGATGTAGTTTCACCATGTTGGACAGTCTAGTCTCAGACCCCTGATTTCAAGTGATCTGACTGCCTTGGCCTCTCAAATTGTTGGAATTACAGGTGTGAGCCACTGCATCTGCCTAATTTAAAATCTCTTGAATGTGAGTAGTTATCCTCAATGTCTGTACTTTGTTTTTTAGAATTGAGAAATAACTATATTTATTTATTTCAGTTTTGGTTTCACTAGGTTGAGAAATTACTAAGTATATGTCTAAATATTATAATATTTATTGTCAAGTTCAGTTCTTGTTTATAAAAGTGATATCACATAGCTTTAGAAAATACAAGTTAAGAGGAACAAACACCAGGGATTTGCTTTTGAAATATTAAATGTTAGAATGAAAATCATAATAAAATACTATCATTAAATTACAGTAAGAGCAGACAAAAAATCTGGGAAGGGAATTAACACATGAACAGATCATAGGTCATGTAATTAACTTCATTCCTTCAGGTCTGATAGTATTGCCTGTCTATGTATAGTAACTGAATTCCAAACATTTTGACCTGCAGCTTTCACCAGATTTGTGCTCAAAAAAGGAAATATGGTGGTCTGGCTTCACTTGCACTGGCTGATAATATTTCTCATGTGTTATTCACTTTTTCTAAGTACTGAGAAATGTTTTATCCTTCAGCTCTTACCTGGAACTGACAAGCAAGCTCACTTGTCTACAGTTTGTGTAATAAGCCCTCTTTTCCATTTAGAATGTGCTGTTAGTTGACACATGCAGAAACTCCAGGAATCTTCATTTATTACTTTGTCTCCATCTTCTTTAATGTTGTTTTTTCACTTGTAGAAGTTTGCTTTGTTTGATTTTAAGTGTCTGCCTACCTGCTTTTCTTTGTAGTAATAATAAAAATGTCAACTGATCAAGAGAGGGAAAAAATACATATTTGAGCAGGGAGTTCAAAACTTCTCTACCTCCATTTTTTTTTCTTTCTTTTTTTTTTTTTTTTTTTTTACTCTGGTTTCTCTCTCTCTCAGCATATAAACTAAATAAATGTCATTTTCACCTCTCCATGGCTTTCCAATTTACCAGTGGAGGGAGATAATACCTACAGCCTTTGACTTCTTAGACTGCTCAGTAGTTTGTAGCACTTCTTATCATGGCCGGGTATCAGCACCTATGAACCCACCTCTCTGGGTTGGGAATGGTGCTATGGTTGATCTGATGTTTCACTATGCAGACCATTTTATTCTTAATTATTTGGAAGTCCAGATTGATCCACTTATCTATTTTTCCTCTCTTTTGGTACTTTTTGAAGAATCCATAGTTTTTGTTTGTTTTTGTTTTGCTTGTTGTTTGTTGCTGTTTTAAGGATTTCTTGTTTGGTATTTTATGTTTGCTTCTTTTAAGATACATGGTCTTGCTACATTGTCAAATCTGATCTAAAACTCGTGGGCTCAAGTGATTCTCCTAATTCAGCTTTCTGAAAAGATGGGATTCTTGGTATGGGCAGCCACACTTGGCAACAACTGATAGATTATTAAATGACAAAACAAATATTCTCTTTTAAATATTTATATGTTAATTATTTAAATTTCATAGTTAGAAACAGCAGCATAAACAATCAAGTACATAAACATGCTTTTGTTATCTTATAACTTGTATAATCTTTCTTTTATCCCAGAATAGATTTTGGCCACTTACCACCTGAAACCATTGTTTAAGTGTTAATTATTTTCTATGGGAAACCACTTTCCTTTTGAGTCTCTCCCACTTCCCAAATGACATGGCACAACTCTCTGATTCTGGTAGCTTCAATGCACTGTAACTAGATCAGTTCATCAACTATATTAAGGAATTCTGGATCTTTCTTTCTGCACCCCAGTAGCATAATAATTGTGTAGCAGTTTTGGTCTGTTGAGTTAAAAACACCTGATTCTTTTTCTAAAATTATTACCTCAGGTATTGTAGTGTATTTACCATTTATACTTTATCTAATTTCAGAACCCGTGAACTCCAGGAAGAAAGACAAAGAGGCATGACTAAGGCACTTAGAAAACAGGAGTAGAATATAAAGTGTCTTGAGGGTATCTGTGACTGAAAGCCTAAAAATAAACCTCTAAAGTAGTTGTGTGGCAATTTTCAAGAAGTAACATATATCTAAATTATATTGATAGAAACATAACAACTGAGACAGCAGTTTATGATTACTGTCCTATGCAAACTTTAGTGTCCATTGTGCAGACCCAGCTGCATGACAGGTGAATAATGTTCTCAGATACTGTTATTCAGTGAAAGCATGGACTAGGGGACCAGGGAACTGATCAAAAGATTTGTAGCAGCCATCCTGACCAACTGGCCCTGCCAGCATTTCTTCAGCACCCATTACATAACAAAACTTTGGGTCAACACCACTAGAGATAAATTAACCTTGTCACCCCAACACTGAGAGAGCCGTTCTTCTTGTGAATGATTAAATTTTAGTTTTAAAACCATGTGAGTAAACAAGTTATTTAGATAAGCTCTCCTCTGTTCTCTAGTTATTTATTTTTTCTGCTATCAACTTGGGTAAAAAGTATTAGGCTGCCTGCCTTAAGCCAAACGTTCTACTGAGATGATACCAACGCCCCAGGCTTCCAAAAATTCTGTGACTATTCCCTAGTATTTTACAACTTATTTCACTGTCCTGATTGATCTCTTAACATCTTCCCTGTTTTTGTTTTCTGCACCAGGCTCTGATTACTAAAGGGGGCATATGTGGGCAGCAAGAAATCAGTCTGGCAAGTTGGTAATTGTTCTTAATCCAACTTTGCAACCTAGAATTAGTATATAACATAAGACAATCATGAGTATAATAGCAACATTCTTTTCGAATCATGAAATGTTCTGGTTCCATAGTTCTATGAGTGTCATTGCTAAGAAACCCCACTGGGGGTATGCTAATTCCTTTTAGCCAAGCAATAACTTTGTTAGAAGCTGGCAAGGAGATGTTTGTCCGTGTAACAGGGAAGAAGAAAAAGGCATATTTAGAAGATAGGCTCGATAGAGTTTGGCAGATACAGGTAGCAGGGAAGTGAGAGAATAAAAAGGAAACAAATTATCTGGAGTGTATGGTAGCTGAGTCATCTGAGCAAACCACATAATCCAGGAATGTGGGGCCGGTAGGCTCAGTTTTTGCATCTCTGGTACCAGCTTAGGTCCCAGACACTCCATGGTATTCTTTGATGCATTGTGCTGGAATTCAAAGAGGACATGAGGGGGTGTGAAGTAAAGCATATCCTCTTCCCCATGTTAGCAATTTCTTTGGACCACACCATTAATTACTGTTTGTATTTTAGAAATTAAGAGTAAATCAGGCTTGTGCTGCTAGTGTTGCAGGGTCCTTACTCATATTTGCCTTCTTTTGTTATTTAGACACATTTTTAAGAGTGAAGTGGACACTTTTTACTATAGTCTGTATTTGACGGTTATATGGAATGCCTGTGGAATATCAGATGTTCCACATGTGACAAAAATTATAGAAATTGTGAGCTCACATAAGCTGGACCATTGTCAGTTTTAATTTTTGTGGGTCACCTCATAAATGCAAAACTTAAAAGATGTTCAATGATATATCTGGTAGAATCTTCAGAAAGGGAAAGTGTACTAATTATATTGAGTGTTGGTTTTAACAGATATATCTACATATCTTAGTTTTCCTAATTCAGTAATGAGTGTAATATCTGTTTTTCATAATTGATTATTTTCTAGAATTCAAGGGTTAACACCTTTTGAAGGAGGGGATTTGCCTGAGAGCTAGCAATCTGGGCATTTCAGGCTAATTTTTTTAGCTAGTTTCTAGGTAAGTGAAATTGTTTAGATAAGTGTCTCCAATTTTGACTGAAAAATGGATGTGATTGGGTGACTTGGTCAATCAAAGATGGCATAACTTGTAGGTTTGCTGGTTCATTTTCATAAGCCGATGGGCTAGGCAGTGAGCTGTGGGCTTGAATATGTGTGTTCAGTATAGGAGGAGTGCATTGACCCAGCAATCACTGTAGTTGAAGAAACAGTGCACACAGTGTGGGCTCCAGAGAAGACTTTGGGAGAGCTGCTTTACAGTTCCGGAGTAAAAGGGGGAGTAAGCAGAGTTACTAACAATCTTAATGGGCTTAGTGGAAACAGTACCAGGACGACTATCAGAACCCCAATCTCAGATCTTTGAGTGCTAGTCAATCCAGGTCAACTGATAAAAGTATGTGGTTTCCACCAAAGAGGTGCTATTCCATATTTACTAGAAATGTAAGGAAACACTGTTAAAGCATTAGGTATGGGGAGTGAACTATTTCTGTAGGTAAGATCACAGAAGAATGAGATAAGAACTGCAGAAGTTTATCAGCATGAAGAACATTGTCTATGTGGCCTGTGTAATCAGAGAGGGCTATTTAAAAATTTAAAGAGAGGGGAATTACTGCTTTGAATTTCTTTTTACTCAAAGAAATTCTTATGACTTCAGAGTCAAAACTCAGCAACTGATTGCATTTTGTGTGGTTCATACACATGACCTTAGTAAGTAACTGGATATAGGGAGATGGTGTTTTTGTGTCAGTATGTGAGACAAAAATGCATTCTAGAAAGCACAGTCTTGTGGTCACATGTCCTCTTAACCCTGTAATATTCCCTGTAAGGGAATGTTTGGTGGGAAAATAAATAACTGAATTGAGGATCTGGGACCAATATGATCTAGTTGCCTTTTAGAGATAGCTTCTTCTATTTTTATGATTTCTCTGTTTGCTGCAAAGATTAAGTACTCAAGGCCCTTTCAGAGAGGAACCAAGTTTAGCAGCTTTTAAGTGGAAAAGGGCAAACTAGGGCAGAGACAATTAATATTGCTTAGTAATTTCTGGTAATTATTTAAGTTATATAAATTGCTAGCATTTAATTTAACATTTTGAGATCTTCCTGACTGATGACTTAGTAATCATCCAAGATATTTCCAAGGGGAGGACATCTGTATTCTTTCTGGTGCAATGAGTAAACCTTTTATCTGTGTATCCTTTACTAAAGAAGTTTATACATTTAAAAGCATTGTCTCTATTGAGGCTGCTAGTAAAATATCACCCATGAAAAAAATAAACTTGATATAGGGAAACTTTTTGTACTGGGGAGCAAACCTTGATTTACATGATGCTGAAACACTGTAGTACTGTTTGGTATTCCTTGATGTGGCACTTTTCAATGACATCGACAAGCTGATTTTTCATTTTTGATAGCTGTTTTTGTAAACACAAATATTTATCTCTTGTTTTTCTAGGGAATTGTATGAAAACAGTCTTTAAAGTCAAGAAAAATTATAAGCCAATTTTGAGACAGAGAAAGGGAGACATTATTGAAGAGTATTTCCATAGGCTGCAAATTAGCATCAGTAGCAAGTAAGTAATACAAAAGCTTCCACTTACCCAACATTTTGGGAATGACAAATATGGTGGAGTCCCAAGGACTATTAGATCGTTTTATTAGATGTTTTTTAGTTGCTCCTTAAACAGTCCATGGGCTCTCTGAAATCACTCTCTGTTCATGAGATGCTGTTTTACTTAGAGAGAACTATGTCAGTCATACTGTTGGAATAACAAAGTAGTTATTATCAGAAAGGTGTTTTTCAAATTCTAAAATTCTACTTAAATCTTAGCAGAGAACTATAATCTGAGACATCACTTTTATAAAAGAAACATACAAAATTTTGCCATGGACCACTTGCAAACTAGAGAGCAGCAGCACCGGTCCCTGAGAACCAAGCAAGTTTCACTCAAGTAGGTACTGCCTTTTGTCTGTGTCACTGTTTGTTTGTGCCACTCCCTTCTCCCACCACTGCAAGGCTGCCTCCAGCTGGGTGGTTTCTATAAGCGCAGGGCACCTTGAGCTTCTCTGTCACCAAGCCATTTCTTTCTCCCACTGCCTACTTAACTATGCCTCTAATGCCTTTTTCTTATCTTTTTATGAGGGTGAAAAGAAATGAGCTAATGTACTCAATTTCTCTGCTGATCTTGCCATACCAGGAAGGATAAAAGCTGCCCTTCTAATTCTGCTTACTTAAGGAAAGCTCCCATAGCTGTAGCATAATTTTTGTCTTTTGTCTTTTGCTGTTTGTTTGTTTCTTAATTATTGGAGGAGGCAGCTAAGGCAAGACCTCTGTTTTCTCATTGTTATTTCAGGTCTATGGGAGTGGCTAAGGGTTTCAAGATGATAAAGTCGGTGACAGTTCTTCCTCCTTCCTATTTTTTGGCTCTTCTCTGTATAATGTGACAAAAGCCACCCTTACTAAAGCCCATAGTGTTAAAGATAATACTGGGGCCCATTGCTTTTGTACATGACATTGTTTAATATTTCTCTCTACATGTTTTCAAAGGTCTGCCTCTAACATGCTTTCTTTTTGAAAACCATGAATTATAGATTACCACTATTTGCATTTTGCCCCTTAAGCGAACTGGCAAAGCTGAGGCTCCACTAGTTTTAAGCAGCTGTTTTAACAATTTTATGTACTGTTTCTGTTGAGTTGACAACAAGGATATGTGGGGGGCTTTATCCAAATAACTTGTTTACTCACATGGTACTAAAAGTAACCTTTGAACAATTGCAGGTAGGATGAATCTCTTGGGGAGAGAGCTGATGTTGTCCTACAATGGAACCATCCCCAACTAACTTGGAAAGCCCAGGCAGGTACCAAATACTTACTGATTACTCATTGACTATGCAGTTTCTTTGCACTTTTGTTTCAGGGCTTCTGTGCAATACTTTGAACCATTCATCATGTGGAGGTCACCACCTGTCAGTGTTTGTCTCACAGACACCAGCTACACCATAAATGAATTACATACTCAGACACCAATATTCAGTGAAACAGCAGACTAGGGGACCAGGACACTGACTTAAAGAGTTGTAGCAGCCACCCTGACCAGCTGGCCCTTCTGGCATTTCTTCAACACACTTTAAATAAAAAAAAAGTCTTTGAGTCAACACCATTAGAGGGTTACTAATCTGGTCATCATCCCCACAAGAGAGCCATCCTACCTGCAAATGTTGAAATGTTGATTGTAGGGCAACATGATTAAACAAGTTATTTAGATACACTTCTTCACATTTTCTTGTCATTAACTTTTCAATTCAAGGTATAGAAGATTAGTCTGTCTTCAGTCAAATCTTTTACTGAGGCTATGCAACTCCCCCCAACCACTGACCTTCCAAAAATATTTGTGACTATTTTCTGATTTCACAGTTTCTGTTACCACCCTGACTGAACCCCTACAAATACTAAGGGACTTTAAAGTTTACACAATGTTGTTTTCAATGTTCTCAGGTACATCTGTGCCAGAGATAAGTTACTTCACTGATACAATTTTTTCAGAGCAATAACGGAGAAACACATATTTAGTCATTCTGATTCTCAGGTGTCAACTTGAACTAAAGGATGACTGTAACATTAGAACTTATTGACTGATTGAAGATGAAAGAAGAAATAAAACTTACATTTTGGTGGGAAAAAGAAGCTGTATTGTCCAGTTCTACGATAATATTATACTATGTTATTAGCTTCCCAAGTTGGGTCTGTTCTATATTCTGCAAAATACAGCTTACATTTTATTGGTCCTACAAAATTATACATGTTTTAATTATATACACTTTTAAAAAAGGTTGTTTTCACTGATTTATGAGAAACCCTTATGTTTAATACTTTGTATATTCAGTTATTTATCATCAATATTTTATTCTACTTTATTTGAATATATTTTGATAAATCTTTAATTCTCAATAATTTGCCAGTATGTCATTGCCCTCTGGTACATATTACCTGTAACCATGAGATTCCCTATTTTTTACTTACAGAAAATTTTAACTTCTCTGTACCTTGTGACCTAGCCTCTGATTTCTTTTGCTTCTAATATATTTTTATTCTTTACAACATATTTATGTGACATATAACCTCCTGAACTCTTCCATACATTGGCCTGAGACTACGAAGGCAATTACTAGGAAATTGTCTGTAATGGGAAGTGAAGTTTTGGCAGAAACTTTATATCAATTCTTGGGAGTAAACCAGGGCTGGTTACTTGAAGTTGAGCAGACACCAAATGTGTACCTTCCCCTTTTACTACTATCTTACAGAGACTATTACTTCTTTATGGATTAATAACTTCTTGTATGTAAAAATTATGTTTTAATGAGATATCTATATAGATTCATAGTAGGTGAAGTAAAAATGACAAAATATTAAATACAACATGATTACAACATTGTCTGTTATACTATAGTAACACACAGTTCTTCTTCAAGAAAGTGAATACCTATGGAAACTAAGGCCCCATGCTCTTGGCAGATGGTGTAACTCTGATTGGCATGTGTAGCAGGTAAAATTTTAATGCGTACATGAGAATTATAGATTCACATTGCCTGTTGAGCAGCAATCTTTATTTCTTACTGGCTCGAAAATATTTTGATCCCTCCGTGTGCTATTTTGGATTAAAAAATAATGGTTATTAGGTCTGAAATACTGGCCATAAACATTCAATTTATTTGTGTTCACTAGGGAAGCATTATTTTGTTTTTAACTGGATTTTTTCTTTCAGGAAAAGTTGTTCATTTGCAGGTGGAATACATAGTTATTAATTCCATAAAGGAGTAACTCACTCTGTAAATTGCATAAACGAACTTGAGGTAATTGTTAAGGTTATTGTTTTTTGAAATATATTTTAAGAAATATATACAACTTTAATCTTAAGTAATTTATCCCAAGTCATACTCTGTTATGTTTTGGTTGCCACTTACGGGTGACAACTGCTGATGATAATTCAGTAGCTTTTAATTTCAATCACTGCCACATAGAAAAGTGTAAACAGTTCTTTGGGTCCTGAAGTCCTGCTTGAATCCTCTCTGTGTGTCTAATTGCTTGTGTGTTTTGGAGCAGGCTGAAGTTAATGAATTGTAATCTGTAGAATTTTTTTAATATTACAAGGTTGTGGAGGGAATTAAAGCCCAAGTTAATAAGCTGCAATCTCTAGAAGGGAAGTCCTGTAATATGCAATCTCATATTACAAGACTATGGAGAAAATTCAGTGAAAAAACTTGCATGTAGTAGGTGACACTTACTGGCAAATGGCCAGTACTATTAGTTTCTACATTGCATGGCATTTGGCCAATACTATGAATTTCCACATCAACCTATTCACTCCTTCCATCATTAGCAGGTGAAAATTCCTGTTGTTACCTTGTTATCTTACAGATTAAAATAAAATTAGGTGCATTTTTCACATGCCATTGCCTCTTTACTTTTCTCTTTATTTCTGTACTTGCTGTCAAAAGGTGGAATATTAGGTACTTACAATGTATTTTGCATATAAAATTTATTTTTTAACTTCATCTTATATCAGAACTTCATTGTCATTCATACTCAAATATGAGATATAGTATACTTAAAAGATGGAAGCAATTCACAACATGTTCTGATTTTTTTAAGACAGTATTTTATTCTGTCACCAAGACTTGAGTACACTGGCATGATAGCTGACTGACACCTCCACCTCCTGGGTTCCAAGGATTCTCATGTCTCAGTTTCTTGAGTAGCTGGGATTGCAGCAGAATGTCACCATGCACAGAAATTTTTGTATATATATATATATATATATATATATATATATATATATATATATGAACAAAACATACACACACACACACGGAGAGAGAGAGACACACACACACATGTATGTGTAATTGTTGTTGGGTTTTTCCTTGCATATAGACAATGGGGTAATCTTAGAAAAACTTGCTTCACGGGATATGGTCTATAAAGCTATCTCTCTCTCTACTCTAGGGCAGGTGATAAATTTTACTGGTGTAGTTAGTCTTATTGCAGAGATTCAGACATATGTTTAATGATGTTAAGTAAATGTTTCACTGTGCTTAAAGAAAGAAGCCAGCTTTTACTTTTGCCACACTGTAAAGTCATTATCCAAGTGTAAATTTTTCTTGTTTAATTTCAGGTTGTTAGAATCTGTCAAGGTCCAGTCTTTGGCAACAACAAAACCATTTGCTGAATGAGAAGGTTAAAAAGATGAGTGCTTATTCACTAGTAAAAGAAGACAAATTGGAGCTTCTTGCACAAAATTAATTACTTAAATAACAATTGGAAGAGAGTAGAAATGTAAACTTCCGTCTCCTAAACCATGTTATTTTTCCTGATATTAATGTTTTAGTAATTCATATTAGGTCAGTATTATAGAACTATGCTTTGTACTTGCATTTGGAGGGTTAAATTGAGAAGATTTATAAAATTAAGATTCCTGGATTGAATTTGGCAAACCTGCCTCTTGGTGGTGATAAGTCACCCCTTGCAGTCTGCCTGCTGATTGGGTTTGTCCAGTAATTACACCAGCCTTCACATACAGTGGCCCAAGACTGGCTGCTGCACCTCACAAACAAGTGAGGTCATAGCGCCTGTGATGACCTCTTCCCAGTACTCTGCACCTCCTCTCTTTCTCCAGTGCTAAGGGAGAAATTCCTAACTGATCCTTCAGTCCCAAGGAGTGAGTGCTAACAGAGTGATCCTCTTCCTATCCCGGGGAACCCCACAATTCTTTGTTGTTATGCTTAATGTGACCCTTTATTAAATGGTTCTTAGATGATCTTGACTGTGGGAGTTACCTGACTTCTGCCTGTATTCCAACTGCTGCTGACGGATGCACAAATTATATTAGGTGTTGAGGTTATTATCAACAAATAGATGGAGAGCTCCTTCTGTACCTGGTAGAGGAGAAAACAGTTTTCTGGGTTAATCTGAGGATTTAAAAGACTTACTTTCCTTGGAGTATGACTCCAAGAGTAATAAAGTTTGCATTAACGTGCACTAAATACGTTTGTTCTAAAATTTGAGTCAGGATTGCTCTGAGGTCATTTAATAGAATTAATATCATACGTATCGTGTGAGTACAAACAAAGGGAAGAACAGTTTAAAAACTATTTTCCTGTATGTGTTAAATACAATTAAAAACAACAAACAAACAAAACTAAGATGATAATAAATAGAATTAGATTTTACCTTTTTAGGCCTAGCTTAGCCAGTTCCTGAAGTTGCTGTCTTTCCAAAGGAACTGCAGAAAACCAAAAATTCTGTATTAGCTGAGCATGAGGAGTTTGAAATTCACAGCCAAGCTCTGATAAAACAAATGCCAGGTGAAGTGAGTACTGGTCTTTGCCAAGTTCAGTGTAATTAGTATGCTTTGTTGATATGCATACTTGGCCCAAGTTACAGCACAGTATATCAGATTTTTTTTTTTTTTAACATCAAACATTACTCCACCAAATATCTTAGAGGTAAGAAATACTGAGTAAATTCTCCAGTGATAATATGACCAATGCTTATAATAGTAATAAAATGGAGAGGAAAGCAAGTTATCATTTTTTTTACACTTTATTCTTACTATTCTAGAGGTTTTTATGTAGAGCATTATGCATGGCTGAAGGCACAGATACTAGATTGTAAAGCTTCCAGAAAAGAAATAGCTATTTAGGTTGCCAATTTAAAATTACAACTGAAGCAAACTCAGACAAGCAAGAGACATTTTTAACCCATAAATATTACTGTGTGTGCAAAGCTTCTGATGCTTGTGAAAATGTAGTGATCATAATTTATTGAATATTCAGTAACTATTGTGTTATAGAAAAAAAATACAGAAATACCATGTGCATAATTAGCAAAAGTGACTGCTTCATAGTTGTAACTGGCTTGGGAAAGCCTCATGTCCAAATGGGAAAGGTGTAGTGATGACATAGAAGTTCCATGTTTGTCTTTGTATTTCCTTTCTTATTTGTTATTCCAATGTTAACAACAATTTAGTAGTTGTATGGATTTCTTGATAGACAGATATATACACATACGGAAGAAGCAGTGTGGTTTAACTATAATAACACTGTCTGCAGAATCAGAGAACTGTTTTTTCTTTTAGACCCAAGTTTTGATATTAGTTGTTATATCTTGTTACTTGCATGTTACTTTAACTTCCTTGAACCTCAGTTTCTGTGTTTATAACAGGGACATTAATACCTATGAAACCATGATGAATTAGATGAAATGTGATGACTTGTAGTCCAGCATGGGGTCATATTTTAAAAAGCAGTGTAGAAATGGTTATGTGTATGATTTTATTATTGTGTCTTTAGTATGGATGCATCTCTGTCCCTTTCTATTTCATAGGAAGGATATTGAATCCCATATGCCTTTATTTTTTAATTTTACTTGCTTTTGAGTGCAAAGAAAGTGTGCATGTGTTACCGTTTGCACCGTTTTTTTTTTTTTTTTCATACTTTTTCTGAGCCTTCCCTGTTTTCATTTGCAAGAATTGTGAAAGAAATTTTGACTTATGCCACCATTGCAGGGCACCCTGTTGCCACTTACTGATCCACTGACAGAATGATTGATCAGCCACTGCTTTGGATTGCAGCAAACTTTATTCCCTCATACTGTGGAGCAGAAAAAAAGCTAATTGTGGAAGCAAGCTGAAAAGCCAGAGAAGAAAATGAATATACTTAAGAATATTAGGGTTTTTTTTGTTGTTGTTTGTTTTGTTTTTTTTAAAGAAGTGAGTACTAATGACAAACTTGCACACCAAACATTTTATGGAGCCCTGATAGTGATAACCACTAAGAGTTATTGAGAGCTTACTGTTCCAGCTACAGCTTTATATGTCTTTTGAAGCATGGTACAATTACAGAATACATTATATACAATTTTCAAATACACAAACCTCTGAGAGCACAAATATATCGATCACTTACTTGGTGGCAAAGCCTAACCAGACTTGAACTCATCTGGTTGAAAAATTGACCTGAACTAATGTAAACACATTTATGATGTTTCTTTATTCTAGCATGAATATTAATATAGTTCACTGCAAAATAATTAATGCATTTCACTACCAGAAGGTGTTTAGAACTATCACAAATTCTACAGCATATGGCCTGAGTTTCACACCAGAACATGAAGAGCCTGCACTTACAACAGCACAGTGATAAGGAAGATCTCACTTCTCCCATTTTATAGATGGGAAACTAAAGCTTACTGAGACTGGCTGAGACAGTTAGCAGATGGAGTACTCTGATCACTTAACACACCTACTAAGTCTTTCTTGAATTACTGTAACATATGAATGTTAACATGACTCCTGGTTAATTCACATCTAAAGCAAGAAGTCAAATTAATACCTCCCTTCATTTAGATCACCTATTTGTCTCTTAGATGATATCCATGACTTCAATTTTCAAAGTTAATTTGGTAGCATACAGGGTGTGCTTGAAGAACTGAGATTATATTAGTGCATTTTTAAAAATAGTAATGAGAGGCAAAGTAATGAGAGACATATCTGCTCACAGTGAAAATCCATTAGAAAAATACATGAAAATCATCCAGTGGGAGCAAAACCGGGAATTCAGAGATAATGCCCCAATGCCCATGGGCAGAGAAATCTGTGGGTTTGGGACACTCAGGAATTCTGTGGCTTCTTATATTTTATTGGAATGAAAATCTTTATTCTCCATCGAAGACAGAAAAGTGAAAAGCATAAACAGTTCAAAATTTCAGATGAAACCTTGAGTATTTTAAATATATTACTTTTTTGACAAAAAAATAACTTTTTGCTTAAGGTAAAAGATTTAAGATGTGATTTGTGAAGCTTGCAAAGGTTGGGATGGCTCATTGTTTAAGGAACAAGAAAGAAAATATTATAATATAATAATTGCATTAGTACTGATGTTAATTTTTTGAATAAGTCTGAAATTTTATGGTGTTAAATGCATACCCTATAGTTTACTTTTATGTGCTTGGTAAATTTCATGTCTCAAGTCATTGCTTTTCTAGAATTTTAAATCACCTATATGTTTTAAAAGTGGTTTTCAGAGAAAAGCATTTCATAAAATTAATACACACCTCATTTAAAAATTCTTCCCTCTACCAGAGTATTCAAAGTTCAGGATCAATAGTCGAAGAAGGCTTTCTAGTAGATATGTTCTAATCTGGTGACAAAGTCAAAAGGTACCTGGTTTCCTCACACACTGTGTTCTATACATGATCTCTTAATTGCTCATTTTGTCACTCAAGAGAAACAATTAAAAATTTTAGGTTACCTGTAAGAAGTTATTCATTAAGTCAGAATTACTGGCTTATAAAAACAATAGATTGAGTTATTGCACTTGTGAAGTTTATCCTAGTATAACTTATAAGCTAAGGCAGAAATTCCCAGGGAAGAAATTGAGACTACTGTAAAGATATCGAATAAACTGGACACAAATTTTTAAATATTTGCATTTAATTCTTTATCTTTCTCTTAATAATGTAAGAGACTTTTCCCTTGAAGAAACAGATGACTCTTCATAACCATGTTTGCTGCCTGGCTTCTAACTCATATATGAGGAGGAATTAACTGACATTTACTCTTTTGTAAATGTTTCTCTGTCATCAGAAGAAACTCTCCATAAAAATCTCTGAGTACTTCACTGTTATTTTTGTCCATCATTTTATTTGGTACTATAATGTATGAACCAAAAATAATCTAGGCAAGTGAAACCCTTGCCCAATCATACAATTTCTCATTCATTTCACTAAAAGTAGTTGGGTTTTCTTTAACCTCCTTATTTTTGCTTTAAAAATTTAAATGGGTATAACCCATCCAATTGGTAAACTCCAGGCCTACATTTTGGAATATAAAGCTGTGTCTTTCCTCTCTCCAGAGTTGGGCTATCATCTGAAAAACAAGAGGTGATTTTTTCAGCACATTTTGGTTTTCTCCCTGAACATAAAAGCACATATTTTTCTAGGTATATTATGATATTGCCTCTAGTCTTTACATTTGATGTTTGTGGTTTGAATGTGTTTGTCCTTCCAGAATTCATATGTTGGAATTTAAGTCCAGCATTGTAATAGAACTAAAAAGTGGGGAATGTTGGAGGTGATTAAGAGTAGGATTAACAATCTTATAAAAAGGCTCAACAAAACTAACTAGGCCCTTTTGTCCTTCCATCATTTCAGGAAACTGTATTGGTCTTCTCTGGAGAGCACAGCAACATGTGCCATCTTGGAAGCAGAAACCAGGCCTTCATCAGACAGTGAACCTGTCAATGCCTTGATTTTGAACTTCCTAGACTCTAAAACTGCAAGAAATATGATTGTGGTTTTTATAAGGTACCCAGTCTAAGGTATTTTGTCATAGAAGCAGAAACATACTGAGCTAGCATCTTTGTTGTGGAAGTTTTGGTCCTTAAACCTAATGAATGAACTTCAAATATTTCATTGTTTTTTAATACAGGTTTCCTCATCTGTAACTGACTTTATTTTTATCTCTTAAAAATCAAGTTTTACAAGGCAGGATTTGGAAAACACTCCAGTGTGGGTTTTTAATTATTTTTTTTTCATAAGTTTATTTGGTTCTATGGTGTAAAAACCAAAAAGGATCTAATCAAGTGAATTCCTTATCCAGTCATAAAATTTCTTATTCATTACACTAACATTAGTTTTATTGTTGTCATGATATTTTTTTTTAAGTAGATGGCCCTAAATTTTGTGGCAGAAACACTGTGATAAGTAAGAGGCTGCTTGTGATCTTATCTATTCACTATTTACAGTTGCCTCTGTTGACTCAGGTGATATATAATTAGACAACATGCCACTCAAACAAAAGGTACAAAAAAAAAAAAAAAAAAAAAAAAAAAAAAAAAAAAAAGCACTGAGGCATCCAACAGTTATATAGATGATTTCATACAGAACAAAACAGAGTTTACCATTACTAATACCAAGTAACCACAGTCACTTAAGGTCTGCCACACAACAATATACTAGGAAGATTTCTTTTTTTTTTTTTTTTTTTTTTGAGACGGAGTTTCGCTCTTGTTATCCAGGCTGGAGTGCAATGCCGCGATATCGGCTCACCGCAACCTCCGCCTCCTGGGTTCAGGCAACTCTCCTGCCTCAGCCTCCTGAGTAGCTGGGATTACAGGCATGTGCCACCATGCCCAGCTAATTTTTTGTATTTTAGTAGAGACGAGGTTTCACCATGTTGACCTGGATGGTCTCGATCTCTTGACTTCCTGATCCACCCGCCTCTGCCTACCAAAGTGCTGGGATTAAAGGCTTGAGCCACCGCACCGGGCTGGAAGATTTCTTTTGAAAATGACTTAAATGTGAGAAATTTTCTTACTGAAAAATCAAACTTCATTATTTCAGGAAGCTAAGGTTTAGAGGCAAACAAATAAAATACCTTCCCTAATTGAAATTACTAACGTCTTCCTGGGAGGAGTGGAGGCTTTATATCTAAGTCCTTGACAGCCTGCTCCCATTGTTCAGAGATGCTTTGCCCAGCAAAAACATCTAGTGAGGCAGTGTGACCACAGCTGCTAAGTTGTGTTGGGCCTCGAATCAGTTTGAACTTATTGATATCACCTTTTAAGTTATCTGCTATTGGCTTATATTGTTGCTTGCATTTTTCCTAAAATTCTCTTTTGTCTAATAAAATATCAGTGGTCTATCTTTTTCTGATACTTTTTAATTTTCTCTAAGCTTTATTGTTAATATTTCAGTTTGTGTATTGCCACATAAAAGCAAATTGTTCTCAATATAATACTATTTTTTTATTTTAAGACATGACTTTAAACGTTTTATATTAAATATGATTACTCTTTTCTACGTGATATCTGATCAGACAGTTTTTTGTTAACCTTAGATTTTCCTTGTCTCTCTGCCTTTGCCTCCTCTCTTTCTGCCTTTGTTTTTCTCTCTCTTTCTCCACATGCAACCTGTTTTTCTAACCGTATTGATTTAGTTTTTCTTACTTCCATTTATTTCTCTTCCTGCTTTTGAAATTAGCCACCATATTTAACACTTTCTTTTCTTAATTGGAAGCACCCAGTTGAATTTTATATACAAAAGCTGAACTTATTTCTACATCACCTCCAAAAAATAAAAATAAAAAATAAATTAAAAAAGAAGAAAAAAGTTTTCACGGATTTTATCCTTGGTATTTAACATTTGCTTAAGTTTTGTGAATTGAAAAATGTATTTTTATTAAATAAGTTATGTGGAATAATAATATGTGTATATTTTATTTTTATATTTTTCCTCTTGCCTTTTCTGTGTATTTTTATCTTCTGGCATTTCTTGTAAATATGTGAAATCTTCCTACTCTATGCTCAACTTTCATTAACTTCCCTTTCATGTATAGTCACAATCACAAGATACAAAATATGATTCCCAGCTACATTTTCATTTTAAATAAACAACAAAGAGTGTTGTAGTAAAATTCTCAATATTCAAGTTATTTAGTAATATTCTCAATATTGAATGGGACAGACTAAAAATAAATGATTTGTTTTTGTGGACAAATCATCAAATTATAAATTGTAATGTGATATTTACATTTCTGTGTTTTCTCACTAAACCTACTTTCAGATATAATTAGGACCTCACATATTTTGGATATGTTTGTGCTGAATCTTCTTTATAAGAAACAAACAAGCAAAAAAAAATATTTTTGGTTTATTTAATATATATTTAATATTTTTAATGTTGTATGATGGTCTATTTAAAAATTTATTACTCTCCTCCTACCCGCGGTTTCTGCTGTTAGATTTTATTCCTTCATCTCAGGGAGCACTTAAATCTACTTATTATTAAGACACTTTGGATTCAATATTTTATTCTTGAGTGTGATCCTTAAGTGTGTCTTTTTTTTTGTTTTTGTCTTACCTGTTAAGGCATGAAACATTTATGAATGAATTAGCACAGTTGTCTCTGATGTGGTACAGCAATCCTAAATTTTTAAATGACAAGTTATTCTGAAGAATGCAGTTTTATGTTAATCTTTTCTGGTTTTCAATAAGTTAATTGTTGAATCTAGTATTTTACATAAGTTTCTGCTTTTGAAGTAGCTATATTTTGTAGATAATATGAAGTGTCTGACCTGAGTCTTGAATATTACACAAGGTAGAGGTTGATATCTGAAACTTTCCTCCCTCAGTTTTAATTAAAACCACATTCTGTGTCAGATCCTAGTCAATGTATGAAATGAATTTCTGTATTGACTCAAATATTACAAGTAAATGTCTAAACAGTCCTTTCCTTAACCAATGATTTAGGCAGGAAGCCCAGCCACATTGGACACAGAAACAGTCTCTTTCCAGAGAATGTATTCAGCTTTACTACTCAATTGACTATTCCAATGAACTACCAAGTTTAATATTAAATTAATTTTGGGGGGGTCCAAAACAAAATTTTTGTTTTCTTGATAGCTCAATTTTTAAAAATGTATTTATTTAACTTTGGTGCCTACTATATCTGGCATTTCTACCCATTTTATCCCTCTGCATTGTCCCCTCCCTACCCTCCATTGCTGCCTCTCTGCTTCCCACACCCAGCTGCCCCCCAGTGGGTGATACTCTTCTCCCTGGGTCCAAGTGTCCCCATTGTTCAACAACCACCTATGAGTAAAAACGTGGTGTTTGACTTTCTGGTATTTAGTTAGTTTGCTGAGAATGATAATTTCCATTTTCATACAAGTCCCTACAAAAAACACAAACTCATTGTTATGGCTGCATAGTATTCCAAGTTGTATATCTACCGCATTTTCTTTGTCCAGTCTATCATTGATGATATTTGTGTTGGTTCCAGATCTTTGCTATTGTACACAGGGGTGCAATGAACATGCATGTGCATTTGTTTTTATAGTAGAATGATTTACAGTTCTTTGGGTATATGCCAAGTAATGAGATTGTTGGGTCAAATGGAATTTCTAATTCTAGATCTTTGATTAATTATCACACTCTCTTCCACATTGGTTAAATTAACTTACAATCCCACTCAATGTGTAAGAGTGTTCCTATTTATCCACATCCTCTAGATCATGGTCTCCAGATTTTTTAATGATCAACATTCTAACTGACTTAAGATGGTATCTCAATGTGGTTTTGATTTGCATTTCTCTAATGACCACTGATGATGGGCATTTGTATATATGTTTGTTGGCCTCATATATGTGTCTTTTGAAAAGTGTCTGTTCGTATCCTTCACCCACTTTTGAATGGAGTTGCTTTTTTTTTTTTTTGTATATATTTTTTTGTTTTTGTATGTGTGTGTGTGTGTGTGTGTGTGTGTGTGTGTCTGTGTGTGTTTTTTTTTTTTTTTTTTTTTTTGTAAATTCTGTTTATTAGCCCTCTGTTAGATGAGTAGATTTCAATTTTTTTTTTCATTCTGTTGGCTGCCGATTGGCTCTAATGATGGTTTATTTTGCTACACAGAAGCTCTGCACTTTAATTAGATTCCATTTGTCTTTCCTAGCTTTTATTGCCATTGCTTTTGATGATTTAATCATAAAGTCCTTGACTATGCCTATGTCCTGGATGGTTTTGCCTACGTTTCCTTCTAGTGTTTTTTTGATGTTAGGTTTTATGTTTAAATCTTTAGTCTATCTGGAGTTAATTTTAGTGTAAGGTGTCAGGTGTGAACCAGTTTCTGCTTTCTGCACACTACTAGCCAGTTATTTCAATGGCATTTATTAAACATGAAGTCCTTTCCTCGTTGCTTGTTTTTGCTGGGTTTGTCAATGGACAGATGGTTTAAGACATGTGGTGATTCTTCTGGGGCCTGTGTTGTGTTCCATTGGTCTGTGTCTTTGTTTTGGTACCAGTACCATGCTGTTTTGATTACTGTAGCCTTATACTATAGTTTGAAGTCCTGTAGTGTGATGCCTCTGGCTTTGTTCCTTTTGCTTAGGATTGTCTTGGCTATGTAGGCTCTCTTGTCATTCCATATGAAGTTTAAAGTGCTTTTTTCCAATTTGGTGAATAAGGTGATTCGTGGCTTGATGGGTATAGCATTGCATCTGTAGATAACTTTGGGCAGTATGGCCATTTTCATGATATTAATTCTTTCTATACATGAGCATGGAATGTTTTTTCCATCTGTGTGTGTTCTCTCTTATTTTATTGAGAGGTGGTTTGTAGTTCTCCTTGAAGAGGTCCTTCACATCCTTTATTAGTTGTATTCCAAGGTGTTTTATTCTCTTTGTGGCAATTGTCAATAGTCATTTGCTCTTGATTTGTCTCTCTGTCTGTTACTTATGTCTAGGAATGCTTGTGATGTCTGCACGTTGATTTTTGTATTGTGAGACTTCACTGAAGTTGCATATCAGTTTGAGAATATTTTGGCCTGAGACGATGGGTTATTCTGTATAGACAATCATGTCATCTGTAAATAGAGACAGTCTGACTCCCTCTTCTCCTGATTTCATACGCTTTATTTGCCTGATTGCTCTGGCTAGAACTTCCAATACTATATTGAATAGGAGTGGTGAGAGAGGACATCTTTGTCTAGCACCTGATTTCAAAGGGAATCTTTCCAGCTTTTGTCCATTCAGTATGATATTGGCTATAGGTTTGTCATATATAGCTTTTATCATTTTATGATACGATATGTCAATGCTTAGTTTATTGAGAGTTTTATGCATGAAGGGTTGTTAAATTTTGTTGAAGGCCTCCTCTGCGTCTGTGGAGATAATCATCTGGTTTTTGTGTTTGGTTCCATTTATGTGATGGATTGCATTTACGAATTTTTGCATGTTGAACCAGCCTTTATCCTGAGGATGAAGCCCACTTTCTTGTGATTGATAAGCTTTTTGATGTGCTGTTGCAGTCTGTTTGCCAGTATTTTATGGAAGATTTTTGTGTCAATGTTCATCATGAATATTAGCATGAAGTTTTCCTTTTTTGTTGAATCTCTGCCTGGTTTTGGTATTAGGATGATGTTGGTCTCATAAAATGAGGTAGGGAAAATTCCCTCCTTTTGTTTTGTTTGATGCAGTTTCAGAAGGAATGGAATCAGTTCCTCTTTGTACGTCTGATAGAATTTGGCTGTGAACACATCTGGACCTGGACATTTTTTGTTTGCTAGGCTATTGATTATTGCCTCTACTTCAGCCCTTGTTACTGGTTTATTCAGGGTTTCGACTTCCTCCTGGTTTAGTGTTGGCAGAGTACAACTGTCTAGGAATTTATCCAATTCTTCTTGGTTTACTAGCATGTGCATAGAACTGTGTGTAGTAATCTCTGGTTGCCTCTATTTGATTCTTCTCCCCTTTCTTTTTTATTTATCTGACTAGTGGTCAGTCTATTTTGTTGATCTTTTCAAAAAATCAGCTCCTGAATTTATCGATTTTTTGAAGGGTTTTTTGTGTCTCTATCTCCTTCAGTTTGATTTTGATCTTAGTTATCTCTTGTCTTCTGCTAGCTTATGAGTGTTTTTGATCTTCTTCCTCTAGCTCTTTTAATTTTGATGATAAGGTGTCTTTTCTTTTTTTCTCATGTGGGCATTTACTACTATAAATTTTCCTCTCGACACTGTTTTAAAGGTGTCCCAGAGATTTTGATAAGTTATATCTTCCTTCTCATTGGTTTCAAAGAATATCTCTATTTCTGTCTTCATTTCATTGTTTATCAAGTCAACGCTTAGAAGCAAATTGTTCAGTTTCCAAGTGGTTGTGCGGGCTTGAGTGTGTTTCTTAATACTGAGATCTAGTCTGATTGCACTGTGGTCTGGCACACTGTTAACAATTTCTGTTCTTTTGCATTTACTGAGGAGTGATTTGCTTCCAATGATGTGGTCAATTTTAGAGTAAGTGCAATGTGGTGCTGAGAAAAATGTATAATCTGTGGATCCGGGGTGGGGTGTTCTGTATATGTCTATTAGATCCACTTGGTCCAGCTCTGCATTAAAGTCCTGGATATCATTGATAATTTTCTGTCTTCTCAATCTGTCTAATATTGAAAGTAGAGTGTGAAGTCTCCCGCTATTATTGTGTGGGAGTCTAAATCTCACTTTAGTTCATTAAAAACTTGCTTTATGTATCTGGATGCTCCTGCGTTGGGTGCATATATATTTAGGATAGTTAGGTCTTTTTGTTAGATTAATCCTTTTACCATTATAAAATGTCCATCTTAGTCTCTTTTAATATTTGTTGGTTTGAAGTCCATTTTGTCAGAGACTAGGATTGAAACCCTTGCTTTTATTTTGTTCTCCATTTGCTTGGTAAATCTTCCATCACTTTATTTTGAGACTATGTGTGTCTTTGTAAGTGAGATGAATTTCCTGAATATGGTATACTGATAGGTTTTGACTTTTTATCCAGTTTGCCAGTCTGTGTCTTTTGATTGTGGTTTCTAGGCTGTTTACATTGCAATGTTACTATTGTTATATGTGAATTTAATCCTGCCATTTGGTTATTGTCTGGTTTTCTTTCCTATTACTTGACTCATTTTCTTTATTGCATTTTTGGTCTTGGCCCACTGGTTTGCTTTTTCGGTGATGGGTACTTGTTGCTTTCCTTGCTTCATGTTTCTTTCAGGAGCTTTTGTAGGGCAGGTCTGGTGGTGACAAAATCTCTCAGTAATTGCCTGTTCATAAAGGATTTTATTTCTCCTTCACTTACGAAGCTTATTTTGGCTGGATATGATATTCTGTGTTGAAAGTTCTTGTCTTTAAGGATGTTGAATATTGGCCCCTACTCTCTTCCAGCTACCAGGGTTTTTGCCAAGAGATCTGCTGTGAGTCTGATTAGCTTCCTTTTGTGGGTTACCTGAGATTTATCTGGCTGCCTTTAGCATTTTTTCTTCATTTCAACCCTGGTTAATCTGATGATTGTGTCCAATGGGGTTTTTCTTCTTGAGGAATATCTTTGGGGGTTGTCTGTATTTCTTTTTTTTTTTTTTTTTTTTTTTTTTTTTTTTTTTTTTTTTCTGAGATGGAGTTTCACTCTTGTTACCCAGGCTAGAGTGCAATGGCAGTATCTCAGCTCAACGCAATCTCTGCCTCCTGGGTTCAGGCAATTCTCTTGCCTCAGGCTCCTTGGTAGCTGGGATTACAAGTACGCACCACCATGCCCAGATAATTTTTTGCATTTTTAGTAGAATCGGGGTTTCACCATGTTGATCAGGATAATCTCGATCTCTTGACTCTGTGATCCACCCACCGCGGCCTCCCAAAGTGCTGGGATTAGAGGCATGAGCCACCACGCCTGGCCGTCTGTATTTCTTGAATTTGAAAATTGGTCTGCCTTGCTAGCCTTAGAAAATTTGAAAATTGGACTGCCTTGCTAGACTTAGAAAGTTCTCCTGGAGGATATTCTGGAGTATGTTTTCCAGCTTGCATTTATTCTCCCCATCATATTCAGGTACACCAATCAATAGTAGGTTATGGCTTTTCACATAATCTCATATTTGTTGGAGCGTTTCGTTTATATTTTTTTCACACTTTTTTTCTCTTGTCTTGCCTTCTCTTTTTATTTCATTGAGTTGATCTTCAATCTCTCATATCTTTTTACTGCTTGATCATTTTATCTATTAAAACTTGTGTTTGCTTCACATAGTTCTCTTGCTGTGTTTTTCAACTCCATCAAGCAGTTTATGTTCTTCTGTAAGCTGGTTATTTCAGTTAGTATTTCGTCTAATATTTTTTCAAGGTTTTTGTTTTATTTGCATTAAGTTAGAATGTGTTCCTATAGATCAGAATCTTGTTATTATCTACCTTCTGAAGCCTGTATCTGTCAATTTATTGCACTCCTTCTCAATCATGATGTGATCCTGTGTTGCCGACGAGTTGTAATCCCTTGAAGGAGAAGAGATGTTTCTAGTCTTTGATGATTTCATCTTTTTTGTGCTGATTTTTTTTTTTCTTATATTGAGGATTTACCTGGCTGTGTTGTCAGGGAGGTGCTTGATGAGGTCACCTGTCTGCCTGTGAAGGCACTACTGGGTTTCTAGGGACTCCTTCAGGTTATAGGGAAGCTTCCTGTATCATTTTTGTTTATACTGGGAGATTAGGTCCACCTCTTCTGCTGACCTGTAGACACTGCTGGGTTATCAAGATCACTGTTCCATTGCTAAGTAGTCTTCTTGTGTTTTTTGCTTGTTTGTTTGTTTATGTTTTTTTTGTTTGTTTGTTTGTTAAAAAAATATTGCCCAGCTCCACCCCTCTAATGTTGGGTTATGCCCTTCTTCCATTGGGCTGGATCATGCAGGGTTCAGCTCATACTGTGGCACTGGCTGTGTAACTCACTAGAGTCAGAGCTTTAGCCCTCTGAGGTTTGTGGGGGAGGTTGTGGACCCACTCAGCAGCACCCTGCCATCTCCCACCTTCATCTTTTTCTTTCTCCAGTCATGGTGTAGGGACCCACCCAGCTGCTCTCACTTATATCTTCCTCTCTCTCTGATCAGGGGTAGGGTCAATAGCTCAGTCCTCAGGTTCTCTCCTCCACCCTTTGGGCTTATGCATCTGTTCAGTTCTTTGTGCCAATCCAGAACATCATTCTGGATTAGTATTCCTCTCCACACTTGTAATTCCCAATGCTTGACTGGAAAAGATCCCCTGTTCTGTGTATTGCTGAGGCTTTGGGGGAATGGCTGTATCTGAACCAGAGTGCCACATGGGGAGCCTCTGACTCACCAGTCAGATGCACTTTCTGGGTAAAGTAGCAGCACTCTCCACCTCTGTGCTGAGTGGGTTTTTCTCACTGCTGTACCAGACCCACTGAAATGTACCTGGTAACTTAGTTGGAGTTAGGAGATCTCTGGATTTCTGTATCTCTCTCACTGGGTGTTGTGTGCTGGAGCTGCATATATTCAGCCATCTTGGATGCCATAGCTCAGTTTTTTTAAATATAATTTTTGTCTTGCACTTGTAATCTCTGGCTTTCATAAGAGTCAATTTTGCAAATACTTGCTTTGCTCCAGACAACTAGAAATAAGTGCTATATTGCTAGTGAACTATTCGCTACTTAACAAATAAAACCTATGAGAGGCACTATTACTATATCCCTTCTGCATTTGAAGAAGTAGATATTTGTGTTTATATTTCTTGGAAGCATTGTCACCTTCTTTCTCCCAAGTGTATGGCAGGTATTTTATATTTTCTTCATTCATCTATATTATGCATATTCTATAAATGATTGTCTAATTCACATAAATTGTAAAGACATCTTTAGGATTATCTAAATTTGGTGAAGGCTTTATTCTATAAAATTATTTAGGTAAATTTCATCTTTTTTCTCTCTAATTATATCTTCTCAGATATTGCTTTGTGAAATGTGTTTTGCATGACACTTCAGAATCATTCTTCAAACTTTCCCTTTCTAGACATTCCAGTTGCAATTCAACATTCCAGTCTTTTATCTTAACATCTACAACACCAAAGATATAACAACAGGAAACAAAGACAGACTCTCAAAGATAGAAAGAGGAAGAGAATTTGTCTAGGGAGTATAATATTTGAAGAGTGATAATATGGTAGGTTTCTTGAGTTTTCTTATTGCCTTTCATGTATCCCAGGTGATGGATTATAGAAGCTTCAATGCAGAGGCTCCAAGATACACAGACAAAAAAGTGTTTCACTGAAGTTTTGTTCTCTCCCAGGAGAGGGTAAGCTAATCACACACAACCACATATAACTCTTCTGGAGGGAATAACCAAGCTACTCTGGATAAACACCACAGAAATATCTCCTACTGCAGATTCTGTGGAAACATATGCAGGACAATCTTCTCTCAGCCCAGTGATGCTCTGATTTCTCATGCAGACAGAGTAGGCAGCTAATTTTCTATCACTTACCCAGAGGAAAACAGAGGACTACATTCTAATACCCTTACAATGTCTGCTCAGTTCAGTAGCAAGCTGAGCATCCTGGTCCACACAAGAACAATATTTTTTAAACAGCCAGAACTAAGTAGGATGGATTGCACTGTGCTTTTTGCCTGCCCTCCCTACTGCCTGGCCCTATCCTCTCAGGAGGCTTCATTGGGGACTTAAGCAGCTACCACCATGCAACCTCTTAGACACTGAATATTTGCAGTCAATCTAAACTAGTTAGCACTCTGCTATTTCCCCACTTTGCAGGTCAGCAGGACCACAAATTAGCAACTGTACAATCTACACCTGCTTCAAAAAACAAGAAACATTTTTATATACATTAAAACAAAGAATACAGGTATGGGGTTTTGGTGCTGAAACCTATAAAACACTGGTTAAAGAAATCAAAGTAGAAATATGTGGAAATGCACTGTATTCATAGATGGGAATTCTCAATATATTGTGTTAATTTTCCCCCAGCTTGATCTATATATTTGATTCAATTTATCTCAAAATCTCAGCAAGAATTTTTGCAGATAAAGAAAATTTACTTTCTAGGATAGCTCAGAAAATTTTCAAGAAGTTTATAGTATGAGGAATCTATCAACAATATTTCAGAGAGTTATTACACAACTAAAGTAATCAAGGCAATTTGCTAGTGACATAGGAGTTGTTTCATACACACGCATACACACAAAAAAGTAGCAGAAGAGAAATCCCTGGTATAGAGCAACACTGGGTATGACCAAGTGAAAGGGCACAAAGCTGGCAAACACAAAGCAGTGGAGGAACAATAGTCTTTCAGCAGATGGTGATAGAGCAAGTGGAAATCAGTAGCTTACCAGAAAAAATAGAAACCTTAACATAAATATTACTCACAGAAATTAACTCAAAATGACTCATAAACTTGAGTTTAATCTAAAATTATAACACTTTCTGTAAAACTTTTTCAGAAGAAAAATATGAATCCTAAAGAAATGCTAAGCCTTTTAGGTGTAGCAAAGAGTTATGATGTGTAATATAAAAAGTATATGCCATAAAAGAAAACCTGATACACTTTGTAAAATCAAAGTTAAAAACTTCTGCACTGTGAAATACTAATTCAGACACTGAAAAGCAATTCTGTTGTGGAAAGTAGTACCCTTCCTGATAACAGCTGGAAACAATGGGAAGACCACCTGCAGAGAGAGAACATTACCTTCTCTACTGAGAGAAGCAGCTGTAACAGAGAGCCTCAGAGACTTGCAGACATGTTCAAATTATTTTGTTTACAGAGAGAAGCCACCTTCTCCAGGACTGCCTCTCTGCTAAGAGCTGAACACTCCATGGAAGGAATTGCCTGTAGAGAGAAGCTACCCACTCCTCTGAGCTCTTTTAACATTAAATAGGATTTTTTTTTCTTTTATTCTTCACTTGCATGTATACCTCATTTTTCCTGCATGTGGGACAAAAAATAAGGCAAAGGTGCCATGGGCACAGTTTTTTAGTCAAAAAAAAATTGACTCTGCAGTTTTCCTCTAATAATAGCACTGACATTTCTGTGTTGATATTTATTATTTTGTTTCATTGAAGAGGCAAGACTTTCTTTTTCTTGAGAAGAAAAGAGATTTTTATTTTAAAGTTCAACATTCAGGGCACTCTTAGGAGACTCTGGACCTTATTAAGACATTTTATTTTGCCATTATCGTTAGCTTTTTCTGATGACGATGACACCCTGACAGATGAAAGTGTGTACTTGTCAAGTACAAGCATAATTCCAAATTTGCTTCTTTACTTTCTTTGACACCAATGGCAGGGCTCCTCATTATTGATAAATGAATATGCAGATTTGAGCTTCACCCTAAGCCTTGCATATACATCCCTGGTTAGGAGGGGAAGATTATTTTGTTGCCACATCGGAGGACTGAAAACATAAGCTCTATATACTACCTTCTCTGATTCCATTTCAGAACTGGCTCAGTGTGCTACATTGCTCCCTGGTGCAATCAGTGTTCTCACTTGGACTTTTTGTCTTGGCTAGGTTTTTGTCTTGATTTGTTCTGTGTTGTATTGTTTGGCTAATGTAGTATGGCTATGAAATAAAATATTATTGTCATATGTACTTTTCCTATTCCTGTGGCAATTAAAGTTGGGCTTTTTGGGAAAATTATTGTCTTTGACTCTACATTTTGGGATACCATCTCCTTCAAGATCAAGTCTGTAAAATCAACAGACAAAGAGTATCTAGTAAACTCAAACGTCTATCACTTGTGAGGTCTTAAGTTTCTCTCCAGTTTATCCCCTTTCAGAGACTTATGTTTGCTACATGTATAATATGCAGGGGTATTAATTGTATTTATGGGAGAGGGTAAAGTACGTCTGCTCCATTTACTTTGTCATATAAATGATGACTCAAGATGCAGAACATCCATGTTGTTTCTTTTGGGCAGCAAATTTGAAGTCATTGTTTGCTGTTGAAAGAGTTTAAGCTAGTTTAACATAAATTGAGACTATTTAGGAAGTTATAGCATCAGACAGATATTCTAATTATGCCGACTATTTCATGTTTTGCGCTTGCTTTACTTCATTTTTTTTCATCACTTTTCTCTCCTCCTCCCCATGCTCATTTTGTTGTTGCTGTTTTTGTTGTCATTGTTGTTTGTTTGACACTTGCCTTATTCTGGCCTTAACCTTACGATATTGCAGTTCACATTTTAACCTGTCTGATTATCCTTCATTACTTTATCCTACCTTTTCTAAAATGTCATTTTCTTTTTTTCTTGTTGTCTCATTGTTCACCCATGTTAAT